>NW_027139581.1:2846000-3157000 GCF_035084215.1 Heptranchias perlo | reverse complement strand
CTTCAACTCATCCAAAACTCTGCTGTCTGTAACCTATCCCTCACTATCTCCTTCACCAATCATCCAAGCCCTCACTGACCTGCATTGGCTTCCAGTCTCCTAAGTCTTTATCGTTTTCTTCCTTACGCTTAAATACATGAGAGCCTCACCCCTCCCTATCTCTGCAACCTCCTCCAGTTTTACAGCCCCTCTCTCTTCTCCTCCACCTCTGGCTGCTTGTGTATCCACAATCTCTTTGCCCTACTTTTGGCAGCTGAACCTGAAGCCACGTCCACGCCCCAGGTGTGCTCCCAAAGTTCTCCCATCTACATTACTCCCTTTCAGGTGTCAGCTGTGATTCAGTGGGTGGGACTCTTGCCTCTGAGTTAGAAGATGAGAAGTTTGTGCGTTCAAGACCAACTTCAGCGACTTCAACACAAAATCTTCAGTTCAGTGCTGTACTGAGGTAATGCTGCACTGTCACAGGTGCAGTCCTTCATCAGATGAGACGTTAAACCGAGGGTCCGTCTGACCCCTCAAGTCGATGTACAAGATCCCATGGCACTATTCGAAGAAGAGCAGGGAAGTTCTCCCCGCTGGCCTGGCCAATATTTATGCCTCAATCAACATCACTAAAACCAGATGATCTGTTCAATTTCACATTGCTGTTTGTGGGATCTTGCTGTGTGCAGTATGCCCGCTGTGTTTCTTACATTACAACAGTATTTCTTTGGCTGCAAAGCACTTTGGGACATACTGAGATTGTGAAATGCGCTTAATAAATGTAACTTTCTTTCTTTCTTTCTATCCATCTCTTGCTCCAAGCTTTTGTCCCTCTACGAATATCCCCATCCTTGGCTGGGGTCCATTTTTGTCGGATGATATCTCTGTGAAGCACCTTTAACTTTTATCCATGTTAAAGGCGCTTTATCAATCCAGGTAGTTATTGTTATACTTTACCATCCTCCTCTGTCTTCATCCCACCATTGGTGGCCATTCCTTCACACAACTAAAACCAACCTGATCCCCTTCGTCTCTCGTTTTACACCCCCCTTAAACCCTCCTTGCCGAAGGATTTCATCATCCCTCCTGATTCCGTTTGTGCCTGTTTTACTTCCAGCCCCTGTGAATCCCCTTGGGAATGTTTATTACATTAAAGGCGGTCTGTGAATGCAAGTTGTTCCTGATTTTCATTGGAATGTGTTAATTAGTTGTCCACTGTATGAGCAAAAGTAATTTCTGGGCTAATATTCTTGTATCAGAAAGAGATTTATATAATAGGCGGATTTGATGAGATACATTAACATCGGCAGCTACTCGGAGAAATCTTTTTGTTCGAACAACATAAATTGGTTTGTCCACAGACAGCACATTGAAATAGGTTTGTCCCACTGTGAGGCAACCTTCAGGGAGTCTGCTAGCTAAGATGAAACCAGCTACAGTTACGAAGATGAAGATTTATTAATTATTTGTCTTTTTTCTCTTTGGTTATAACACATTTTACTGCACCCTGGCTGATGACTCGGATGAAGCTTTAATAGTTAGTCTCTTCGGTTAGGGACTGTTTCACTTTTTGCCATCCAATCTACGATATCACTTCTCCCTGGGGATGATTGAGAAAGGCCCAGTATGTTCTGACATTGTGGTGTCTTGGTATGAAATTAGATTGGTGTTTTTGGTACGGGAGGGAGAGAGAAATCCATTGGATACGTGTAGACCAAAGGTTCCAATCTTGTTTGTGGAGAAACTCTTAGGATCCATCATTAGATCTAAAACTGAGGAGCAGGTAGCAGTGCTCGGGTTAATCAAGGAATGTCCATGTGCCAAACCCCACTAACTCCCACTGCTTCTCGAGATGATTTGGACTTAGACAATCTCTAATTTTGCTGAGAAACAAAAGCAGGGTTTGGCAAAATATGAGGAAGACTATAACAACATTAAAGAACGATGCAGGCAGCTTGGCTGGATTGAGCAGACACGAGGCAGTTGTATGTCATAGAGTCATAGAGTTATACAGCACGGATAGAGGCCCTTCGGCCCATCGTGTCCGCGCCGGCCATCAGCTCTGTCTACTCTAATCCCATATTCCAGCATTTGGTCCGTAGCCTTGTATGCTATGGCATTTCTAGTGCTCATCCAAATGCTTCTTGAATGTTGTGAGGGTTCCTGCCTCCACAACCCTTTCAGGCAGTGAGTTCCAGACTCCAACCACCCTCTGGGTGAAAAAGTTCTTTCTCAAATCCCCTCTAAACCTCCCGCCTTTTACCTTGAATCTATGTCCCCTTGTTATAGAACCCTCAACGAATGGAAAAAGCTTCTTAGTATCCATCCTATCTGTGCCCCTCATAATTTTGTACACCTCAATCATGTCCCCCCTCAGCCTCCTCTGCTCCAAGGAAAACAAACCCAATCTTCCCAGTCTCTCTTCATAGCTGAAGCGCTCCAGCCCTGGTAACATCCTGGTGAATCTCCTCTGCACCCTCTCCAAAGCGATCACATCCTTCCTGTAGTGTGGCGACCAGAACTGCACACAGTACTCCAGCTGTGGCCTAACCAGTGTTTTATACAGCTCCATCATAACCTCCTTGCTCTTATATTCTATGCCTCGGCTAATAAAGGCAAGTATCCCATATGCCTTCTTTACCACCTTATCTACCTGTTCCGCCGCCTTCAGGGATCTGTGAACTTGCACACCAAGATCCCTCTGACCCTCTGTCTTGCCTAGGGTCCTCCCATTCATTGTCTATTCCCTTGCCTTGTTAGTCCCTCCAAAGTGCATCACCTCGCACTTTTCCGGGTTAAATTCCATTTGCCACTGTTCCGCCCATCTGACCAACCCATCTATATCGTCCTGCAGACTGAGGCTATCCTCCTCGCTATTTACCACCCTACCAATCTTTGTATCATCAGCGAACTTACTGAGCATACCTTTTACATTCATATCCAAGTCATTAATGTAGACCACAAACAGCAAGGGACCCAGCATCGATCCCTGTGGTACCCCACTGGCCACAGGCTTCCAGTCACAAAAACAACCTTCGACCATCACCCTCTGCCTTCTGCCACGAAGCCAGTTTTGTATCCAAAGTGCCAAGGCACCCTGGATTCCATGGGCTCGTACCTTCTTGACCAGTCTCCTGTGGGGGACTTTATCGAAGGCCTTACTGAAATCCATGTATACCACATCCACTGCGTTACCCTCATCCACACGCCCAGTCACCCCCTCAAAAAATTCAATCAAATTAGTCAGACATGATCTTCCCTTGACAAAGCCATGTTGACTATCCCTGATTAATCCTTGCTTCTCCAAGTGGAGACTAATTTTGTCCTTCAGAATTTTTTCCAATAATTTTCCTACCACTGATGTTAGGCTCACTGGCCTGTAGTTCCCCGGTTTTTCCCTACTCCCCTTCTTGAATAATGGTATTACATTAGCGGTTCTCCAGTCCTCTGGCACATCCCCTGTGGCCAGAGAGGTTCTGAATATATGTGTCAGAACCCCCGCAATCTCCTCGTTTGCCTCACAGAGTAGCCTGGGATACATTTCGTCCGGGCCTGGGGATTTATCCATTTTTAGGCCTGCTAAAACCGCCAATACCTCCTCCCGCTCGATGTTAATATGTTCGAGTATATCACAGTCCCCCTGCCGTATTTCTATGTCTACATCGTCCTTCTCCATAGTGAAAACAGATGCAAAAAATTCATTTAGAACCCCTCCTACATCTGCCGGCTCCACACACAGATTGCCATTTTTGTCCCTAATGGGCCCTATTTTTTCCCTAGTTATCCTCTTACCCTTAATATACTTATAAAACATCTTAGGATTTTCCTTTATTTTGCTCGCCAGTGTTATTTCATGGCCCCTCCTTGATCTCCTAATTTCTTTTTTAAGTATCCCCCTGCACTTTTTGTACTCCTCTAGGGCTTCCTCCGTCTTTAGCCTTTTGTATCTGCCAAAAGCCCTCCTTTTTTTCCTAATCCATTCTCGTATATCCCCTGACATCCAAGGTTCCCTGGAGTTCTTGGAACCACCCTTGACCTTTACGGGAACATGTTGCCATTGTATGGTCTCAATCTCCCTTCTGAAAGACTCCCATTGCTCCGATGCGGATTTTCCTACAAGCAGCTGATCCCAGTCCATTTTGGCCAGATCCTGCCTTATCCTATTAAAATCGGCCTTCCCCGAATTTAGAACCTTTATTTCCGTCCCCTCCCTGCCCTTTTCCATGACCACCTTAAATCTCACCGAATTATGGTCACTGTCACCAAAGTGCTCACCTAATAGCACTTCTTCCACTTGGCCGGCCACATTCCCGAGAATTAGGTCCAGTACCGCCCCCTCTCTTGTAGGACTTTCTACATGCTGGCTCAAAAAGCTCTCCTGGATGCACGTTAAGAATTTTGTACCCTCTAAGCCTTTTACACTCTGAGTATCCCAGTTAATATTGGGGAAGTTGAAATCCCCCACTATTATTACCCTATTATTTGCACAATTTTCTGAGATTTGCCTACATATCTGTTTCTCTATCTCCCCCTGACTGTTTGGGGGCCTATCGTACACTCCCATCAAAGTGCTTGCCCCCTTTTTGTTTTTAAGCTCCACCCATATGGCCTCATTAGAGGAACCTGCTAATATATCATCCCTCCTTATGGCAGTAATTGATTCTTTAATTAATATTGCGACCCCCCCTCCTCTTATACCTCCCCCTCTGTCTCGCCTGAAGATTCTGTACCCCGGAATATTGAGCTGCCAGTCTTGCCCCTCCCTCAACCATGTCTCTGTGACAGCAACAATATCATACTCCCATGTGTTTATCAACACCTTCAGTTCATCCACCTGATTCGCAAGACTCCTTGCATTAAAATAGATGCCATCCAGCCTTGCCCTCACATATTTGCCCTGTCTTCCAAGCTGACTTGTTTTTTTCTCGATATTTGGCTGCACATCACCCCCTATTGTAGCTCCACTCTGTAATGTAAAGTGATAGATATTGGAAGCAAATCAATGAATTTGTGTATACAGTTAATGAAAAGACGCCGAATGATGTTGAGTAAAAGTGAGAATTAAGTACTTAAATGTATAATTCCATGGAATTGTGACGGCAGCTCCATAAATCATAAACAAATGCAAACAGCATTTTGAACTTTATAAGTTGGGTCACACAGTACAAATATAAAGAAGCAATGACAAATTTGTACAAAACATGGGTTGGCCCACAATTCCAGAGTATTGTGTGCAGCTTTGTGCATCCCATTATAGAAACTACATTAAAGCCATAGAGAGCACAGTGTCGATTGAATCGAATGAAGCCGAGGAAGGGAAACTGTCTTCGGGTCAGATATTGGAATTATTTCCACAGAAACAGAGAAGACTGGGGGGAACAACATCGTAAAGGGCAAGAAGGGTGAAAAATTCCTAAAATGTGTTTTGTAGAACTTTCTTAATCAGTATGTTTCTAGCCCAAAGAGGAAGGAGGCGGTGCTGGATCCAGTGTTATGGAATGAAGTAAGGCAAGTGGACTGAGTTTCATTGGGAGAACATCTGGGTAATAGTGATCATAATATAATTTGGATTAAAGTAGTTATAGAAAGGGGCAAATGAAATTCAGCGGTGAAAATACCTAACGGGAAGGGAGACAACATCAGTGCTTTGAAAAGGGATAGAACCATAGAACCATAGAAAAGATTCAGCACAGAAGATGGCCATTCGGCCCATCGTGTCCGCGCCAGCTCGAAGAACAACCATGTGCCCATTCTAATCCCACCTCCCAGCACCTGGTCCGTAGCCCTGCAGCTTACAGCACTTTAGGTGCAGATCCAGGTACTTTTTAAAAGAGTTGAGGGTCCCTGCTTCTACCACCAATTCGGGCACCGAATTCCATACACCCACCGCCCTCTGGGTAAAAAAAGCTTTTCCTCATGTCCCCTCCAATCCTTCCGCCAATCAGTTTAAATCTATTTCCTCTTGTTCTTGAACTATCCGCTAGGGGAAACAGTTACTTCCTGCCTCCTCAACCTGGGCCCCTCATGATTTTGTACACTTCAATCAAGTCTCCACTCAGCCTCCTCTGCTCCAAGGAAAACAACCCCAGCCTATCCAATCTCTCCTTGCAGCTGCAATTTTCAAGGCCTGGCAACATTCTTTTAAATCTCTTCTGCACTCTCTCCAGAGCAATTACGTCCTTTCTGTAATGTGGTGACCAGAACTGCGCACAATACTCCAGCTGTGGCATTACCAGCGTTTTATACAGTTCCATCATTACATCCCTGCTTTTGTATTCTATACCTCGGCGAATAACGGAGAGCATTCCGTGTGCCTTCTTCACAACCTTATCTACCTGTACTGCCACCTTCAGGGACCTGTGCACATACACTCCAAGGTCTCTCACTTCCTCTACCCCTCTCAATATATTCCCGTTTATTGCGTATTCCCTTTTACTGGTTGCCTTCCCTAAGTGCATTACCTCACACTTCTCCGGGTTGAACTCCATTTGCCACTTTTCCGCCCACACCACCAACCCATTGATATCTTCTTGGAGTCCACAGCTATCCTCTTCACGATCAACCACACATCCAATTTTTGTGTTGCTTGCAAATTTGCCAATTATGCCCCGGACATTCAAGTCCAAATCATGAACATATACCACAAACTGCAAGGGACCCAACACTGAGCCCCGTGGCACACAACCGGAAACGGATTTCCATTCGCAAAGACATCCATCGACTTTGACCCTTTGTTTCCTGTTACTGAGCCAATTTTTGGATCCAATTTGCCACATTTCCCTGTATCCCATGGAAGTTTACCTTTCTGACCAGTCTGCCATGTGGGACCTTGTCAAATTCCTTACCAAATTCCAGGTAGACAACATCCACTGCACTACCCTCATCAATCCTCCTTGTCACTTCCTCAAAGAATTCAATCAGATTTGTCAGGCATGACCTTCCCTGAACAAATCCATGCTGACTATCCCTGATTAAACCATGTCTTTCCAAGTGACAGTTTATCCTATCTCTCAGTATTGATTCTAATAGTTTGCCCACCACCGAGGTAAGACTGACCGGCCCATAATTGTTCGGCATTTCCCTCGTACCCTATTTAAACAATGGTACTACGTTTGCAGTATTCCAGTCCTGCGGGAGCTCCCCTGTATCTAGTGAGGATTGGAAAATGATCCTCAGAGCATCCGCTATTTCCTCCCCGGTTTCCTTCAATAGCCGAGGAAACAATCCATCCGGCCCTGGTGACTTATGAACAATCAAAGATTCCAGTCCCTCCAGTGCTTCCTCTCTCGTTATGTTCACCTGATACAACATTTCACACCTCTCCTCTTTAAAGTTTACCGCAGGATCTAGCACAGGGGCAAATTGTTGTTGTAACAAGCTGTTGTGGGGGGCGGGGTCGACGCTATTAGACCCCACTTGTGGTGCTTGCCAGACCGCTAACATTAATCACTCATGAGCATAGGGTTAGGAGGAGGCCATTCAGACCCACCAGCTTGTTCCGCCATTCTATTAGATGGTGGCTGATCTGGACCTCAACTCCATTTACTCGCCTTTGTTCCGTATCCTTTGATCCCCTCACCCAACAAAAACCTTATCAATCTCAGTCTTTAAAGCTTCAATTGACACCCAGCATCCACAGCCTTTTGGGGGAGACGGTTCAAGATTTCGACTACTCTTTTTGAGAAGAACTGCTTTCTGACATCTCCCTTGAACAGCCTAGTTATAATTTTAAGATTAGCCCCCTTGCTCTGGATTCCCCCACCAGAGGAAATAGTTTCTCCGTATCTACCCTATCTAATCCCCTGATCATTTTAAACTCCTCGATCAGAAATCCCCACAACCTTCTAAATTAAAGGGAATACAAGCAAATTTTATGCAACCTGTCCTTATAATGTAGCGATTTAAGCCCCTGTATCATTCTGGTGAATCTGTGCTGCTCCCCCTCCAAGGCCAATATACCCTTCCTGAGGTTCGGTGCCCAGAACTGAAGACAGTCTCCTGATGGGTTCTAACCAGAGCTCCAAACAATTGCACCATAATTTCCACCACCTTTGTATTCCAGCCCTCTTGAGATAAAGGCCAACAGCCCAATAGGCTTTTGATTAATTTTGGTGAATTGTGTACTTGAACCCCAAATTTCTCTGCTCATCCACGGTTCCTAATCTCTCCCCATTAAGAAAATTTTCTCCTTTGTTTTTCCCTGACCCAAAGTGGATGGTCTCACACTTGCCCACATTAAACATAAATTCTGCCCCAGTTTTGCCCACTCACTTAGTCTGTCTGTTTCCCTGGTTTCTAGTTTCTGAACAGGATCAGATTCTGTTTTCAGTACAAAGTAGTAAGTCATAAAACCTCGCATTTAATTTGGTCTGGGGATCGAGGGATATGGAGCTAAGGCGGGGAAATGGAGTGAGATACAGATCGGCAAAGATTTAATAAAATGGCGGGAAAGGCTCGAGTGGTAGAATGGCCTCCTCCTGTTCCTTTGTAACAGGCTTGAAAGGCAGAATGGCCTCCTCCTGTTCCCGTGTAATGGGCTTGAGAGGCAGAATGGCCTCCTCCTGTTCCTGTGTAAAAGGATTGAGAGGCAGAATGGACTCCTCCAGTTCCTGTGTAATGGGCTTGAGAGGCAGAATGGACTCCTCCAGTTCCTGTGTAACAAGCTTGAGAGGCTGAATGGACTCCTCCAGTTCCTGTGCAATGTGCTTGAGAGGCAGAATGGACTCCTCCTGTTCCTGTGTAATGGGCTTGAGAGGCAGAATGGACTCCTCCTGTTCCTGTGTCACAGGCTCGAGGGGATTAATGGGCATCCTCCTGTTCCAATGTAACAGGGAGGGGATCTGACGAGGCTTCCTACTGTTCCCGTGTTACAGATTTGAGGGGCTGAATCATGGAATCATAGAAAGTTACGGCACAGATGGAGGGCATTCGGCCCATCGTGCCCGTGCCGGCCTAAAAAGAGTTATCCAGCTTAACCCCACTTTCCAGCACTTGGTCTATAGCCGTGTAGGTTATGGCACTTCAAGTGCAAATCCAAGTACTTTTTAAATGAGTTGAGGATTTCTGCCTCTCCCACCCTTTCAGGCATTGAGTTCCAGACCCCACCAACCTCTGGGTGAAAAAGATTCTTCTCAGCTCCCCTCCAATCCTTCTACCAATCACTTGAAATCTATGCCCCTGGTCAATTGCACTTCCGCTAAGGGAAATAGGTCCTCCCTGTCCACTCTGTTTCGTCCAGTCATAATTTTATACACCTCAATTAAATCTCCCCTCAGCCTCCTTTGTTCCAAAGAAAACAACCCAGCCCATCCAATCTTTCCTCATCGCTAAAATTCTCCAGAAGTGGCAACATCCTCGTAAATCTCCTCTGTACTCTTTCGAGTGCAATCACGTTGTTCCTGTAACGTGGTGGGCAGAACTGTCCGGAGCACTCAAGCTGTGGCCTGACCAATGTTTTATACAGTTCTGGCATAAACTCCCTGTTCTTCTATTCTATGCCTTGGCGAATGAAGGAATGTACTCCATATGCCTTTTTAACCTTTTTATCTACCTATCCTGCTACCTTCAGGGGTCTGTGGTCATGCACTCCAAGGTCCCTTTGTTCCCCTAAACCTCTCAGTATCCTCCCATTTATTGTGTACTCCCTTGCCTTGTCTGTCCCGAAATGCATTACCTCACACTTCTGTAGATTGAATTCCATTTGCCACTTTTCTCCCCATCTGACCAGTCCATTGATATCTTCCTGCAGTCTACAGCTTTCCTCCTCACTCTCAACAACACGGTCAATTTTTATATCATCTGCAAACTTCTTGATCAAGACTTTCATGTAGAAAAACAACCCAAGGCGCTTCACAGATGCATAATCAGATAGAAATGGAGACTGAACTACAGAATGAGGTATTATGAGGATCGGCCGGAAGCTTGGGCGAAGAGGTGGGTTCCAAGGAGGGTCTTGAAGGAGATGGAGCGGTTTAGGGAGGGAATTCCAGAGCTTGGGCCCTAGACGGATGGAGGCACGGCCGCCAATGGTTGGAAGAAAAGTGTGGGAGTGGATAAGACGCCAGAATTGGAGGAGTGCAGAGATCTCGGAGGGTTGTAGGGCTGAAGGAGATTACAGAGATAGGGAAAAGTGAGGCCATGGAGGGTTTTAAAGACGAGGATGAGAATTTTAAATTGGAGGCGTTGGGGAACTGGAAAACAATGTGGGACAGCGAGGACAGTGGTGTTGGGTGAGCGGGACTTCCTCTGTGTATTCCAAAGCAAATGTAAGGAATCTTACAACACCAGGTTATAGTCCAACAAATTTATTTTAAAATCACAAGCTTTCGGAGATTATCCCCTTCGTCAGGTGAATGAGTGAAAAGGTTCTCAAATCGCATATCTGAAACTGGGCTGGGACACCATCACACCAATCAAAAGGTGTCGTTGTTGTTCAAACAGGCCAGTCACGGAGAACAGCACGTCCCAGTACACTGGATATACATTGTGTCAATTTAACAAACAGACAGAAAGAAACCCAAATGGCAGAGAGAGAGAGAGAGAGAATATTAAAAACATAACTTTTTTTTCCCCTTTTTGCTGGTGGGGTTACGTGTCGCGTGACATGAACCCAAGATCCCGGTTGAGGCCTTCCTCATGGGTACGGAACTTGGCTATCAACTTCTGCTCGACGATTTTGCGTTGTCGTGTGTCTCGAAGGCCGCCTTGGAGAACGCTTACCCGAAGATCGGTGGCTGAATATTCCAAAGCAGACCTGTTCATTGTGATTTTTTAATGTTTTTTTTTACATACATGGTTAAACACCTCCTTCAAGACCCTCCTCGGAACCCACCTGTTCGCCCAAGCTTTCGGCCGATCCTCATAATACATCATTCTGTAGTTCAGTGTCCATTTATATCTGATTATGCATCTGTGAAGCGCCTTGGGTCGTTTTTCTACATGAAAGTCTTGATCAAGAAGTTTGCAGATGATATAAAAATTGACCGTGTGGTTGATAGTGAGGAGGAAAACTGTCGATTTACAGTTGGCATGTTAATATGCACAGAATCATCAAATTTGAGCCGAAGAATGGGAAACGCCAATGTAACTTGGCATGATGCAGTTGCATTCTCTTGCCAGTGAAGGCGCTGCAGTGCCACTGCTGGTGGGAGGGTGTAATTGCAGCGTGACAAGTTACAGACGCGGTTCCCATTTCAAAAGCGGCCTTGTGCTTTTTGGAACATAGGAATTCCAAAAGGAAAGAAAGACCAAGGTCCATCTAGTTGATCTTCTACCATCCTGGGTAGTCACATGATATAATGATAATGGAGTTGTTGATTAATCATGACAATCAATCTCTATCAATTAATCTACATCAGACCCAGGCATGAGGGGAGGGAAACCCCAGTGGTGGAGAGCTTCAGGAACCATAGGTCCAAAGTTACCTGTTCCTCCCAACCATGTTACACTAACCACATGTCATGTCCCATATCACTCTTATACTGTATCCTATATTTTCTGAAAGAAATCGATCCAACTGCTTCCACTGTCTCCCGAAGGGAATCTGTTCCACACTTTGGCCACTCGCTCACTGAAATATTATTTCTGCAGATTAGTTTTGAATTTATCCCCTTCAAGTGCAGACCGTGCCCGCTGGTCCTACTGTTTTGGACAAGGTAGAATAGCTTGCCATGGGAATTTAATTGTAAACAATTTTACAACACCAAGTTATAGTCCAACGATTTTATTTGAAATCTACAAGCTTTCGGAGGCTTCATCCTTCCTCTGGTAAATGTCAGGAACTCCTCGAAGCCTACGCATTTATAAATCACAGAACAATACATGGTGATTACAGACAGCCTTTGCAACTGCCCGTTGCCAAGGCAATCACCGTGTTCAGCCAGAGAGGTGTTACCAACAGAACCCCCGAATATACATTCAACAAAAAAAACAAACAGGAAAAAAAAACAGAGAGAGGCAGAAACATCCGGAAGGCACAGAAAGAAAGCAAATGAACCGTTATATTAAAAACAGATAGATATTGTTCGCTGGTGGGCTTACGTGTCACGTAACATGAACCCAAGATCCCGGTTGAGGCCGTCCTCATGGGTGCGGAACTTGGCTATCAATTTCTGCTCGACGATTTTGCGTTGTCGTGTGTCTCGAAGGCCGCCTTGGAGTACGCTTACCCGAAGGTCGGTGGCTGAATGTCCCTGACTGCTGAAGTGTTCCCCGACTGGGAGGGAACCCTCCTGTCTGGCGATTGTTGCACGGTGTCCGTTCATCCGTTGTCGCAGTGTCTGCATGGTCTCGCCAATGTACCATGCTCTGGGGCATCCTTTCCTGCAACGTATGAGGTAGACAACGTTGGCCGAGTCACAGGAGTATGAACCATGCACCTGGTGGGTGGTGTCCTCTCGTGTGATGGTGGTATCTGTGTCGATGATCTGGCATGTTTTGCAGAGGTTACCGTGGCAGGGTTGTGTGGTGTCGTGGACGCTGTTCTCTTGAAAGCTGGGTAATTTGCTGCGAACGATGGTCTGTTTGAGGTTGGGTGTCTGTTTAAAGGTGAGTAGTGGAGGTGTGGGGATGGCCATAGCGAGGTGTTCGTCGTCATTGATGACATGTTGAAGGCTGCGGAGAACATGGCGTAGTTTCTCCGCTCCGGGGAAGTACTGGACGACGAAGGGTACTCTGTTGGCTGCGTCCCGTGTTAGTCTTCTGAGGACGTCTGTGCGATTTTTCGCTGTGGCCCGTCGGAACTGTCGATCGATGAGTCGAGCGTCATATCCCGTTCTTACCAGGGCGTCTTTCAGAGTCTGTAGGTGTCCATCGCGTTCCTCCTCGTCTGAGCAGACCCTGTGAATTCGCAGGGCCTGTCCACAGGGGATGGCCTCTTTGACGTGGTTAGGGTGGAAGCTGGAAAAGTGGAGCATCGTGAAGTTGTCCGTGGGCTTGCGGTAGAGTGAGGTGCTGAGGTGCCCGTCTTTGATGGAGATTCGTGTGTCCAAGAAAGAAACTGATTCTGAGGAGGAGTCCATGGTGAGCTTGATGGTGGGATGGAACTTGTTGATGTTGTCGTGTCGTCTCTTTAGTGATTCCTCACCGTGGGTCCATCGAAAGAAAATTTCGTCGATGTATCTGGTGTATAGCTTGAACTTGTAGTTCGGGCTAAAATGCATCCACGATTGGAGCCAGAGGAACTTAAACAGTGGAAGAGAGGAGATTGGGGGAGAAAGGGCAAAGGATGGCAACGGATGGTCAAGGATAGAGATGCAGAGCAAAGGAGCTCCCCAGGGAGCAGCCAAACCTGGGCAGGATCTTAGCCTCAAGAATGTCCGGGTAATAGAGGAATAGGTGATCAATGTATCTTTACTATACCCCAGGTGATTGGTGAATGGGACAGAAATCCAGGCACCACAGTCACAAGGATGTATCTGCAGTTTTAGACTTACTTCCCATTGGTTTGAACTTCTCATCGAGGCGACTGCACGGAGTCACAGACAATGCCTCGCGCCTCTTTGTGGAAGGCGGCAGACACTTGTATTCCTGGTAAATGTGGAGGAAGATCATTTAAAATGGGATTAATCTGTCCGTCAGACTCATCTTCATGGACACAGAGGGCGGCTGGTGGGCGGTGACCAATGATGGGAGAATAATGGGCGGTCAGTGTGTGTCACATTTCAAAGACAATCGTTCGTTCAAGAGGAAAACCATTCACCAGGGTTAAAATAAGTTACCATTGTTGGAAAATAACTGTGGTTCTATATGAGTTTTAGCATTAAACAATGATAATATGGCTATTACAGGCATCATGGGTAAGTGGAGTTAGCTTCGGAACATGGGAACATGAGGAGGCCATTCAGCCCCTCGAGCCTCTATTTTTTTTCTTTTCCAGTATTTATCCAATTCCCTTTTGAGATTTACTATTCAATCTGCTTTCACCATCCTTTCAGGCCGTGCATTCCACATCATTACAAAGATCTGCATTAAAACAATGTTTCTTCATGTCGCCTCTGGCTCTTTTGCCAATCACCTTAAATCTGTGCCCTCTCGTTACCGACCCATCTGCCAATGGAAACAGTTTCTCCTTGTTTATTCTCTCAAAATTGTTCATGATTTTCAATACCTCAATCAAATCTCCTCTTCACCTTCTCGGCTCGAAGGAGAACAATCCCACCTTCTCCAGTCTGTCCACATAACTGAAGTCCCTCATCCCTGGTACCATTTTCGTAAATCTCTTCTGCACCCTCTCTCAGGCCTTCACCTCCTTCCTCCTGTGTGGTGCACATAACTGAACACAATTGTCCAGCTGAGGCCTAACCAGTGTTTTATAAAGGTTTAGCTTAATTTCCTTGCGTTTGTACTCTATGCCTCTGTTAATAAAGCCCAGGATCCCATGTGCTTTTTCAACAGCCTTCTCAACTTGTCCTGCCATCGTCAAGGATTTGTGTACATAATCCCCAGGTCTCTCTGTTCCTGTACCCCCTTTAAAATTGTACCATTTCGATTATATTACCTCTCCTCATTCTTCCGAACAAAATGGATCACTTCACATTCTCTGCATTAAATTTTATCTGCCATGTGTCTGCCCATTTTACCAGTCTGACTCTGTCCTCCTGAAGTCTGTTACTATTCTCCACATTGCTTATTGCATTCCTGAGTTACGTATCATCCGCAAACTTTGAAATTATACCCTGTATATCTAAGTCCAGGCCATTAATGTAGATCACATAGAGCAATGGTCCTAACACCATCCCCTGGGGAACACCACTGCAAGCTCCCCTCCGTCCTGCAAAACAACCGTTCACCACTACTCTCCGCTTTCTGACCATAAGCCAATATTGTATCCACAATGCCACTGTCCCTTTAATTCCATATGCTTCAATTTTGTCTATTAAGTGGTGCTTCATGAAAAGCCTTTTGAAAGTCCATATTTACAACATCTACCACACTGCCCTTATCAACCCTCTCCATTACTTCATCAAAGAACTCAATCAAGTTAGTGAAACGTGATTTTCCGTTGACAAATCCGTGCTGACATTCACTTATTAGCCCATACTTTTCCAAGTGCAAATTAATTTTGTCCAGGATTATTGTCTCTAAAAGTTTCCCCACCACTGACGTTAGGCTGATTGGCCTGTAATTGCCGGGTTTATCCCTCTCCCCTTTATTGAACAGGGTTATAGCAATTGTGTTCCTCCAATACTCTGGCATTGCCGCATATCTAAGGAAGATTGGAAGATTGTGGCCAGAGCCTCTGCAATTTCTACCCTTACTTTCCTCAGTCACATCGGATGGATCTAGTTTGGATCGGGTGATATTTCTATTTTGAGAGCTGCCAACCTTTCAAGTACCTCCTCTTTACCTATTTTTGCCCTATCTGATATCGCTACTACCTCCTCCTTTACTGCGACAGTGGCAGCATCCTCTTCTCTCTTGAAGACTGATGCGAAGCATTCATTTAGTACCTCAGCCATGCCCACTGCCTCCACAAGAAGATCTCCTTTTTGTCCCAAATCAGTCCCACGCTTCCTTTGACTGCCCTTTTACTCATTGTTTTATCAGCCCCAGGTATCCTTACTGACCATTGTATTATCAGCCCCAGGTATCCTTACTGACCATTGTATTATCAGCCCTTATGTATCGTGACTGACCATTGTATGATCAGCCCCCATGTATCCTCTCTGACCATTGTATTATCAGCCCCCATGTATCCGTCCTGACCACTTTATTATCAGACCCCATCTATTCTCACTTACAATTGTATTATCAGCATCAATGTATCCTTAATGACCATTGTATAATCAGCCCCCATTTATCCGTACTTACCATTGTATTATCAGTCCCATTTACCCTCATTGACCATTGTCTTATCAGACACCATATACCCTTATTTATCATTGTATTATTAGCACCCGTGTACCCACACAGACCACTGTATTATCAGTCCACAGGTAGCATTACTGACCATTGTATTATCAGTCCCATTTGAACTGAATGCCCATTGTATTATCAGCCCCATGGATCAACATTGGCCATTGTATGATGAGCCCCATACATCCTTAATGTAGATTGTTTTATCAGACCCCGTTTATCCTTACTGACGAATGTATTATCAGCCCCATATATCCTTCCTGACCATTGTATTATCAGCTTACTGTATCTTTACTGACCAGAGTATTATCAGCCCCCATGTATCCTTACTGACCATTATATATTCAGCCCCACCTATCCTTCAGGACCATTGCATTATCAGCCCCATGTATCCTCACTGAACATTGTATTATCAGCCCCATGTATCCTCACTGAACATTGTATTATCAGCCCCATCTATCCTTAATGACCATTGCATTATCATCCTTCGGTATCCTTAGTTCCCATTGTATTGTCATCCCCTTGTATCCTTACTCACTATTCTATCATCAGAGTCATGTATCCTTGAATTATCAGCCCCCATGTATCTTTACTGACCATTGTATTATCATCCTCCGGTATCCTTACTGACCGTTGTATTATCAGCCCCCATGTATCTTTCCTGACCATTGTATTATCAGCCCCCATGTATCCTTACTGACCATTGTATTATCAGCCCCCATATATCCTTACTGACCATTGTATTATCAGACCCCGTGTATCCTTACTGACCATTGTATTATCAGCCCCGATGTATCCTTACTGACCATTGTATTATCAGCCCCCATGTATCCTTACTGACCACTGTATTATCATCCTCCGGTATCCTTACTGACCATTGTATTTTCATCCTTCGGTATCCTTAGTCACCATTGTATTATCATCCTCTTGTATCCTTACTCACTATTCCATTATCAGAGTCATGTATCCTTGAAGACCATTGCATTATCATCCACCTGCATCCTTTCTGACCATTATATAATCAGCCCCGTGTATGCTAACTGACCATTGTATTATCATTCTCCTGTATCCATACTGACAATTGTATTATCAGACCCCGTGTTTCCTTAATGACCATTGTATTATTATCGCTCATTTATCCGTACCTACCATTGTATTATCAGCCCCATTTATGCTTACTGACCATTGAATTATCAGCCCCATGTATCTTTACTGACCATTGTATTATCAGCCCTCATGTATCCTTACTGACCATTGTATTATCAGCCCCCATGTATCCTTACTGACCATTGTATTATCAGCCCCCATGTATCTTTACTGACCATTGTATTATCAGCCCCCATGTATCATTACTGACCATTGTATTATCAGCCCCCATGTATCCTTACTGACCATTGTATTATCAGCCCCCATGTATCTTTACTGACCATTGTATTATCAGACCCCATGTATCCTTACTGACCATTGTATTATCAGCCCCCATATACCCTTACTGACCATTGTATTATCCGCCCTCATATCCTTACTGACCATAACTTGATCTGCTTCTATCCATCCTTTTTTGTCTTTCGCACATTTGTTAAGTCCAACCCAGAAACTGATTTGAAAAATCCTGAAATTGCAGGCTGAATTCATATCACAGAAGTAATCAGAACACTGTCAGTAAAGCTGCTCTCTCTTCACATCAGTACTGTAAGACTGCGGGATTCATATTTTCTTCCTTCACGATGTTTTTTGAAGTAATATTTCGAATTATCGATACCATCACTTCATGTCAGTAAACTACTTGTTCACCCATAATAGAGTGATGGTGTTAAGGGATTAACCTGACCTGTTTGTTCAGTGACTATAATTAATGTCAGCCATTGTGTCGTTTAAATGTCACACTGGAGAGTTCCCCCAAGATATAAATAGGGACTGTTTTCAAGGCGTCACATCAGAGTGTTTGATGCAGCTTTGCCTCCAGGTCAAACAGTGATCAATGGATCTCAGAGATGATGAAAGAATGTTCTGGTATGTTCCAACTGAACTTCGGATTCTGTGGGCAATTTTTGATGTACAAAAGATTTACTATCCGCTCCTTGCTACTGTTGGTGTTCCTGGTAAGTCATTATTTCAGCAAATCATTCTGTAAACCATGATTAACTGTATTTACTGTCCTTGTCCTTTAGACCCGGTTATTAATTGTATTCAGTGTAATCCTCTTGTTCAGTGTCTGGTAATGCACCTTGTTTCCTTCATGTAACATGTGAACAGTTGCCGATTACCTGCTCCCAGACCAATGAACAGTCTGTCCTTTTCATTACTTTTCATCACTTTCTTCAACTGATAGTCATTTTTATAGGATTCAACTGCTAATTTGACTGTTGGCTGTAAACAAGGAAGGTTGTTGGAGGATTCTCTTTATTGAACAGTTTGCCCTCTGCTCTCTGCACTGAACCCTCGTGTCGGATCAGAAATATGTGTTCACAGGCAACAGGAGTTTTAAGGTCTGCTGGTTATAGTTAATGACACTGATCTGTGGAAACCAGCGCTGACAGTCAGATCACCAATACACTCTGAAATATTGGACAATATCTAATAATGATTCAGCTCCAGGCAGCTGTCTTAATTTCAACCGTCTCTCGCTCTACCTTATGGTCACTGGTGGTGGATGGTCAGGACAGGCTTTAAACTATAATATATATTCCAGTAAATTATTTATTCAGTTATGTTTGAGTTGATTTATTTCCACTGTTTTCATTTCGTCCCGTTCCCGTGCGCCACATTACAGGAGATCTCAGTGATGTCCACATGGACTATCTGACATCTACTGTTGATGCGCATTGGGATATTTTACGATGTTAAAGGCGCTATATAAATGCAAATTGTTGTTGTTTGTTCCGTTATGTTTGAATTGATTTATTTCCTTTGGTTTTGATTTAATCCCATTCCTTCAGATCACTTTGAAATTCCCAACTGTTTCACCTTTGACCCTCCATTCGCCACGGTACTTCTGCAGCTCAATCTCACCCTCACCTCCACCTTTGATACCCTTGACCCCAGTAAACCCCTTACTCTCTCTCACCCTGTTCGTTCTCCTTGGCACGACTTCCATCGTTGCTCCTTAAGGTCCAAGGGACGCAGATTTGAACACTTATGGCGCACATCGAGATAAGCCATTAATCGCCAGATCTCGCTCGACCTCATCAAGTACTATCGGGACCTGCTCTCCTCTGTTAAAACTGCTCACTATTCCAGGATCACCCTGGAATGCGAAGATGACCCGGCTTCTCTTCACTACAAACCGTCTTCTTAAACCCCTCTCCCCTGTCCCCTCCACCCTCACTTCCTTCAAGTGCGAGGAGCTCATGGATTTCTTTGTCACTACGATTGAGACCATTCATTTAGCTGCCTCTGCCGCTTCTCTACCTTCCTCCAGTCCACCGAGCCAATCTTCCCGAAAGTCCCCGCCCCCCAGCCCTAACCCTGAATCCACATCTTTCTCTTGTTTCTCTTCTATCTCCCCTCATGCCCTCTCCGAGCTCATCTTGACCATGAAACCAATCTGCTGCTCCCTCGGCCCTTTTCCCACTGAACTGCTGAGCACACAACTTCCCTTCCTGATCCCCATGCTAGCTGATATTGTAAACGATTTTAGGGCCTGGACAATAGTCAGTCAAAGATGTATGTTGTAGGTTCGTTAATCAAAGTGATTATTTAATGATTTACATAATTCTTACACGCATCAAACAAATCAAACAATACATTCAAGCTTAAAACCAAGGATTTCAGCACCAAGGCAGAAGAGTGATCAGCTCTCTCTCTCTCTCTTGAACTTTTCTTCTTTTGTTGTTGGACGTCCTTCCTCCAGGCGAAGCTTCTTAAGGTTCCTCCAACTACATTAAAGAGTCTGCCACGATGTCACATCTTTATATGATTTTGCCAGTTGGGGTGTGAGTAAAAGTTAAGAGAATTCCCATTTTGGCGACTCACACACTAATGCATTGATGATGGACTGTTGGCTGGGCCAATCAAAACCATGTGACCCCAGGTGCGGCCTTTCCACCGTGTGAAATCACCGTGTGAAATCACCGAGTGAAATCACCGTGTGAAACCACCGTGTGAAACCACCGTGTGAAATCACCGTGTGAAACCACCGAGTGAAACCACCGAGTGAAACCAGCGAGTGAAACCACCGTGTGAAATCACCGTGTGAAACCACCGAGTGAAACCACCGAGTGAAATCACCGTGTGATATCACCGAGTGAAACCACCGTGTGAAATCACCGTGTGAAACCACCGAGTGAAATCACCGTGTGAAACCACCGAGTGAAATCACCGTGTGAAACCACCGTGTGAAATCACCGTGTGAAACCACCGTGTGAAATCACCGAGTGAAACCACCGTGTGAAATCACCGTGTGAAATCACCGTGTGAAATCTCCAACAGCCTTTTCCCCGTGTGAAACCAGGTGTAAGTAACTTGAATTGTCTCTCCCAAAGATTTCAAACTCTCTCAGCACTGTTTTTCCAAGTTGCTGTTTGTTGAGGTTCCTATCAGTTGTTTTGAGAACCAAAAGCCTGTTCGTAGCTTCTCGAAGTTTCTGCACATTGCTGCCTTTGCAGTTTAAACTTACAATGTCCGAATGTAATATCTAAAGGGGCAAAGTTAACTCTTTCCTTCCCGGTTCTCTTTTGTCTGGTACTGTCACGTTCCTTTCAAATCTGCCGTCATCACCCCATCCTCAAAAAAACCATCCATGACCTCTCTGTCCTTGCAAATTACCGCCCCCGTCTCCAACCTCCCTTTCCTCTCCTGAAACTTGTTGTCACCTCCCAAATACATGCCTTTCTTGCCTGAAACTGCACCAGTAACCTCTCCAATCAGGTTCCCGCCCCTGCAACAGCGCGGAATCGGGCCGAATCAAAGTCACAAATCACATCCTATGTGACTGACCGTGGTAAACTATCCCTCTTCATCCTTTGACACGGGAGACCACACCATCCAACTCAAACGCCTCTCGTCCGTTGTCCAACAGGGTGGGACTGCCCTCGCCTGGTTCCATTCCTATCCATCAAGGTTTCTTCAGAGAATCTCCTGGATCGGCATATCTTCCCGCCCCCGCACCGTTATCGCTGGTGTCCCCCAAGGAACAATCCTCCTATTTCACATCTGCAAGCTTCCCCTCGGCGACATCCTCCTAAAGCACACTGTCAGATTCCACATGTACACTCACACCCAGCAGTACCACAGCACCGCCTCTCCCGGCCCCTTCACTGCCTCTGGTTTGTCAGACTGCTTGTCCGGCGTCCAGTCCTGGATCAGCAGAAATTTCGTCCATTTAACCATTGCGAAGAGTGAAGCCATTGTCTTCGGCCCCGATCACAAATTCCGTTCCCTCCTTACTGAATCCATCCCCCTCCCTGGCCAGGATCTTAGGTTAAATCGGACCAGGAGGCGTTCCACTTCATCTCCTAACCCAAGGTCACTGAGGCCATTGTAACTTCCAACTGCCGACCCATGACAGGCCCTGGATTGGAGCTGGGGCCTGCTGGTGGTTTTGGTTTCCTTCTACACCGGGGCGGTCATTTACAACAAACCCTCTCCGCAGCAGAAAGTTCTGTCACAAGGAAAGTACATACGAACGTAAGAAATAGGGGCAGGAGTAGACCATCCGGCCCCTCGAGCCTGCTCCGCCATTCAATAAGATCATGGCTGATCTTCGAACTCAACTCCACCAGTAATTAGATTCTGTCCCTGGATTCAATAATAACGCTGAACATTTCACCCTGAATTCGACCAGGCTGCTGCTTTTACTCTCAGTCTGAAGTATAATTCCCTGTTTTTCTCTTCCTTACAGTGAACTTAGTGACGATTGTGATCCTGTCTCGAGGAAGGTGCGGTCTCTCCAAATGTGTCACCCGTTACCTGGTGTCCATGGCAGCGGCCGATCTACTGGTCGTTATCACTGATCTGATATTCAGGCAAATTCCTATTCTTTATCGGGCTCAGTTTCAGTTCATGTGGGCCTTTAAAGTGTGTAATATCCACGCCGTCCTGCTTTACGCAGCCACAGACTGTTCTGTCTGGTTCACGGTCACTTTCACCTTTGATCGATTTGTGGCCATTTGTTGCCAGAAGCTGAAAACAAAATATTGCACCGAGAAAACGGCGGCTGTGGTTTTGGGAACAGTGAGTGTGCTGTTCTGTGTGAAGAACACTTTCTGGTACTTTATGTATGGAGATCAATATTGGATTAGTAATGATCCCTGGTTTTGTTTTGTATCAAATGATGTTATTTACTCTCAGGTGTGGGCAGTAATTGAATTCCTTCATTATATTTTAACCCCATTTGTTCCATTTGTTCTGATTCTGCTCCTCAATGTTTTAACCGTCAGACACATTTTAGTGTCGAGCAGAGTCCGCAGGAGACTCCGGGCCCACAGCAGTGGGGAGAGTCCCAGTGACCCAGAGATGGAGAAGAGAAGGAAATCCATCATTTTACTGTTTGTTATATCGGGGAATTTTATCCTGTTATGGGCGGTGTTTCTGTTGTATTTTGTATGGTACCGATTATATGTGTTAGACTTTATTCCTGTGTATCTCCCTAAATTTGTACAAGAACTGGGATTTATGCTCCAGCTCCTGAGTTGCTGCACCAACACGTGTATTTATGCCGTGACCCAGACTAAATTCAGAGAGGAGTTGAAGAATGTGGTGAAATATCCCTTTACTGTAATTATTAAATTCATTAAATAATGAGAAGACTTTCCATCATTACAAGGTGTTGGTCTGGTGTTCTGCCCAATCCCCTCATCTCTGTGATACAAACACAGTGAGGCCGGTTTACATCCTTCACCGCCCTGATTTACTGACTAACAGGGACGGTAGAGGTGGGGAAGTCCGCGGAGCTCAGTCCCGCTTGATTCCTGCTGGTTTTTAGCCCCGCTCAGTCCTCTGGTGCGGCCTGGGGCGGGTGTATGAAGCTCCCGTCCGCCAGGCTCTTGTTTCATGTGTTTACACAAAGCGGGCGGGCGGGGCACACATGCAGCCCGTGGTGTGAGGACCAGAGAATCATATTTTAATAATCATTTAACGTCTCCTTAGGAACAGAGGAACAGGAGTCGGCCAATCAGCCCCTCGAGCCTATTCCTCCGTTCAATTAGATCATGGCTTTTCTGTATCTCAACTCCATTTACCCCCTGGTTTTTCAACCCTTAATACCCTCGCCCAACAAAAATCTATCAATCTCAGTTTTGTAATTTTCTATTGACCCCCGGCATCAACAGCTTTTGGGGGAGAGGGTTCCAGATTTCCACTCCCTTTGTGTGAAGAAATGCTTCCTGACATCACCCCTGAACCTCTCATTTTAAGATTATGCTCCCTTGTCATGGACTAGCCCACCAGAAGAAATAGTTTCTCTCCATCTACCCTATCAAATCGTTTAATCATCTTAAACATCAATTAGATCACCCCTTAATCTTCTATATTCAAGAGAATACAAGCCTAGTCTGTGCAACCTGTCCTCATCATTTAACCGTTTAACCCCGATAACATTCTGGTGAATCTGTGCTGCACCCCCTCCGAGGCCAAATATCCTTCCTGAGATGCGGTGCCCAGAACTGAACGCAGTCTCCAGCTGGGGTCTGACCAGAGCTCTGTACAACTGCAACATAACTTCCACCCTTTTGTATTCCAGCCTTTTGTGATCAGGCCCAACGTTCCATTAGTCTTTTCAATTAGTTTTTGTACCTGTCCATCAGCTTTTAATGATTTCTGTACTTCGACCCCAAAATCTCGCGGCACTTCCACAGTTCCCAGCTTCTCGCCATTCAGAAATTACCCTGATCTTTCTTCGGACCAAAGCGGATGACCTCACACTTTCCAACTTTGAACTCCATCTGTCACAGTTTTGCCCATTCACTTAATCTATCAATGTCCCTTTGCAACTATATGCTCCCATCTACAATATTTATTGTGCTACCTGACTTGATGTCGTCAGTAAACTAAGATATACGCTTCTATATTCCTTCATCCAAGTCATTTATAAATACAGTGAAAAGCTGCGGTCCCAGTACAGTTCACTGGGGACACCACGAGTCACATCCTGCTGATTGGATTACAGACTCATTAAACCTACTCGCTGTCTTCTAACTCCGAACCAATTCCCTGTACAAGCCAATAGATTGCCTCCAATTCCATGCACTCTCGATTTTATTAACAAACTCCTTTGTGGAACCTTATCGAACGTCTTCTGAAAGTCCATATAAATAACATCCAGAGACACGCCATTGCCGACCACATTAATTACCTCCTCAAAAAATTTAACTAGGGGTTCATTCGACATGACTTACCCTTTACAAATCCATGCTGCTCTCTCTGATCAGCTCCAATTTTTCCAGATGCTCAGTCACTCTGTCCCGAATAACAGATTCTACTAACTTCCCCACAATTGATCACAGACGAATGGGTTTATAATTTCCTGCTTCATCTCTACTTAATTGAAAACTATTTGAACAATGCGTTGATGTACAGGGTATAAAGTGGTGATGTATCGGGTATCAGGTGGAGATGTACAGGGTATAAGGTGGAGATGTACCGGGTATAATGTGGTGATGTACAGGGTATAAAGTGGGGATGTACAGGGTATAAAGTGGTGATGTACAGGGTATAAAGTGGTGATGTTCAGGGTATAAAGTGGTGATGTACAGGGTATAAAGTGGTGATGTACAGGGTATAAAGTGGTGATGTACAGGGTATAAAGTGGAGATGCACAGTGTATAAAGTGGTGATGTACAGGGTATAAAGTGGTGATGTACAGGGTATAAAGTGGTGATGTACAGTGTATAAAGTGGTGATGTTCAGGGTATAAAGTGGTGATGTACAGGGTATAAAGTGGTGATGTACAGGGTATAAAGTGGTGATGTTCAGGGTATAAAATGGTGATGTACAGGGTATAAAGTGGTGATGTACAGGGTATAAAGTGGTGATGTACAGGGTATAAAGTGGTGATGTACAGGGTATAAAGTGGTGATGTTCAGGGTATAAAGTGGTGATGTACCGGGTATAAAGTGGTGATGTACAGGGTATAAAGTGGTGATGTACAGGGTATAAAGTGGAGATGCAAAGTGTATAAAGTGGTGATGTACAGGGTATTAAGTGGAGATGTACCGGGTATAAAGTGGAGATGTACAGGGTATAAAGTGGTGATGTACAGGGTATAAAGTGGTGATGTACAGGGTATAAAGTGGAGATGTACAGGGTATAAAGTGGTGATGTACAGGGTATAAAGTGGAGATGCACAGTGTATAAAGTGGTGATGTACAGGGTATAAAGTGGTGATAAGATCATGAGAGACAGGAGCAGGAGTAGGCCATTCGGCCCCTCGAGCCTGCTCCGCCATTCAATGAGATCATGGCTGATCGGATTTTTCCCTCAACTCCACTTTCCCGCCCTTTCCCCATATCCTTTGACTCCCTTGCTGATGAAAAAATTGTCTAACTCAGCCTTGAATTTATTCAATGACTCAGCCTCCACAGCTTTATAGGGTAAAGAATTCCAAAGATTCAAGACCCTCTTGGAGAAGAAATTCATCCTCATTTCCATCTCAAATGGTCGAACCCTTATTCTGAGACTATGCCCCCTCGTTTTAGATTCCCCCATGAGGGGTAACATCCTCTCAGCATCTACCCTATCGAGTCCCTCAGAATCTTGTATGTTCCAATAAGATCTCCTCTCATTCTTCTAAACTTCAATGAGTATAGACCCAACCTGTTCAATCTTTCCTCAAAAGGCAACCCTTACATGCCCGGAATCAACCGAGTTAACCTTCTCTGAACTGCCTCAAATGCAGTTATGTCCTTCTTAAAATAAGGGCACCAGAACTGTACGCTGTGCTCCAGGTCTGGTCTCTCCAGCACCCTGTGAGGTTGTCGAATGACATCCCTGCTTTTATACTCCATCCCCCTAGAATTAAAGGCCAATATTCAATTTGCCTTCCGGATTACCTGCTGCACCTGTATGTTGACTTATTATGTTTAATGTACGAGGACACCCAGATCCCTCTTTACTGCAGCAATTTGTAGTATTTCTCCCAAAGTGGATGAATTCACATTTTCCCACCTAATAATCCATCTGCCTAATTTTTGCCCATTCACTTAACCCGTCAATATCCCTTGGCTGACACGTTGTGTCCTCATCCCAACTTGCTTTTCCACCTATCTTTGTATCATCATCAAATTTGGACACAAGACACTATGTTCCTGCATCCAAGTCATTGATATATATTGTAAATAGTTGAGGCCCCAGCACAGATCCCTGCGGCACCCCACTAGTTACAGATTGCCATTTTGAAAATGACCCTTTTATCCCGACTCTTTGTTTTATGTTAATTAGCCAATCTTCTATTCATGCCAGTATATTACCACCAACACCATGAGCTCTTATCTTGTGCAGTAACCTTTTATGTGGCACCTTATCTAATGTTTTTTGGAAATCCAAATATACTGCATCCATTGGTTCCCCTTTATCCACCCTGCCCGTTACTTCCTCAAAGAACTTTAATAAATTTGTCAGACATCACTTCCCCTTCATAAGACCATGTTGACTCTCCTTGACTGTAGTTTGATTCTCCAAATGTCCTGCTACTACTTCCTTAATAATGGATTCTTGCATTTTCCCAAAAACAGATGTTCGGCTAACTGGTCTGTAGTTATCTGCTTTCTGTCTCACTCCCTTCTTGAATAGGGGTGTTACGTTTGCGGTTTTCCAATCCGCTGAGACCTTTCCAGAATCTAGTGAATTCTGGAAAATTCCGAACAATTCATCCACTATCTCTATATCCACTTCCTTTCAGACACTCGGATGAAAGCCATCAGGTCCAGGGGACTTGTCAGCCTTTAGACCCATTAGTTTACCACGCACTTTTTCTCCAGTGATAGTGATTGTTTGAGGTTCCTCACTCCCCTTTGCCCCTTGATTTTCTATTATTATTTCTCGGTTATTAGTGTCTTCTACTGTGAAGACTGATACAAAATATATGTTCAATTTCTGTGCCATTTCCTTGTTTTCCATTATTATTCTCCCAGTCTCACCCTCTAAGGGACCAATGTTTACTTTCGCTGCCCTCTTCCTTTTTATTTTCTTGTCGAAGTTTTTACTGTCAGTTTTTATATTTTTTGTTAGTTTACTCTCATCATTTATTTTCTCCCTCTGTATTATTATTTTCGTCATCCTTTGCTGGTTTTTAAATTTTTCCCAGTCTTCATGCTTACCAGTAATCTTTGCCATGTTGTATGCTTTTTCTTTTAACCTGATACCATCCTTTACTTCCTTATTTAGGCATGGTTGGTTCACCCTTTTTGTGGAGACTTTCCTCCTCACAGGGACATATGTTGTTGCGAGTTATAAAATATCTCTTTAAATGTTTGCCACTGCTTATGCACCATCATACCATCTAACCTGTTCACCCAGTCCACTTCAGTCAGTTCCACCCTCATTCCTCTATAATTGCCCTTAATTAAGTTTAATACAATAGTTTCAGACCCAAGATCCTCGCTCTCAAACTGGATGTGAAATTCTGTCATGTTATGATCGCTGCTTCCCAAGGGTTCCTTTACTTTCAGATAACTAATTAATCCTGTTTTGTTACCCATTACCAGATCCAAAATGGCCTGTTCCCTGGTTGGTTCCTCGACGTATTGGTCTAAGAAACAGTCCATAATACACTCTATGCACTCCTCCTCAGGGCTATTTTTTTCCAATATGTTTTGTCCAATCTAAGTGAAAGTTAAAATCGCTCATGATTATTGCATTACCTTTTCTTTACAAGCCCCCCTGATTTCCTGATTTATATTTTGCCCTACAGTGTAGCTACTGTTCGGGGGCCTATATACTACTCCCACCAGTGATTTCTTTCCCTTGCTATTTCTGACCTCCACCCAAATTGATTCGACATCTTGATCTGCTGAGCCAAGATCATTTCTCACTATTATACCAATTTCATCCTTTATTAACAGAGCTACCCCACCACCTTTACCTTTTTTCCTATCCTTCCGAAATGTTAAATTACCCTGAATATTGAGCTCCCAACCTTGGTCATCTTGCAACCACGTCACTGTAACGGCCACGAGATCATACCCATTTGTTTCTCTTTGTGCCGTCAATTCATCTATCTTATTACGAATGCTGCGCGCATTCAGATAAAGAACCTTTAATTTTGTCTTTTTACCATTCTTTCCTACCCCGGTCCCATTTGCTCGTGTTGTACAGTCTGTCCCTTCCTGACACACTCTGTTTGTCATTACCCCCATCACTTTCCTGCACTACTTCCTTGTCTTTTCTCTTTATCAATCTAAACTTCGCCCCACCTGCGTCCTCCGCCCCTCTATTTAGTTTAAAGCCTTCTCTACCGCCCTAATTATTCGTTTTGCCAGGACACTGGTCCCAGCATGGTTCAGATGAAGACCATCCCAACGGAACAGCTCCCTCTTTCCCCAGTACTGGTGACAGTGCCCCATGAATCGAAACCCACTTCTCCCACACCAATCATTGAACCACACATTCATCTCTCTGATCTGATTTACCCTGTGTTAATTTGCTCGTGGCTCAGGTAATAATCCGGAGATTATCACCTCTATGGTTCTGCTTTTTAATTTGGTCCCTCGCTGCTCAAACTCCCTCAGCAGAACCTCTTTCTTAGTCCTACCTATGTCGTTGGTACCTACGTGGACCACGACAACTGGATCCGCCCCCTCCCACTCCAAGTTTCTCTCCAGCCCTGAGGAGATGTCCTTAACCCTGGCACCGGGTAGGCAACACAGCCTTCGGGACTCTCGCTCTTGGCTGCAGAGAACAGTGTCTATCCCTCTAACTATACTGTCGCCTACGACAACCACATTCCATTTTACTCCCCCCACTTGAATGGCCCCCTGAACCACGGTGCCGTGGCCAGTTTGCTCATCCTCCCTCCAGTCCCTGCACTCGTCCTTCAAGAACCTCGTATCTATTGGACAAGCGCAGAGGCTGAGGCTCCTGCAATGCTACCTCCTGGATCCCCGTACCCGGCTCACTCGCAGTCACACCCTCCTGTCCCTGACCACGTGCCAATTCTACAGTATTAAGACTAAGGGGCGTGACTGCCTCCTGGATCAAAGTGTCCAGGTAACGTTCTCCCTCCCTGATGCATCGCAATGTCTGCATCTCAGACTCCAGCTCCTCAACTCGGAGCCGAAGATCCTCGAGCTGCAGATACTTACCGCAGATGTAGTCGCCCTGGACAAAACTGTCCAGTAGCTCCAACATATTGCAGCTGCAACACATCTCCTGCCCTGTCATAACTATTTTATTTATTTAATTGATTACTACAATGCCCATCAAATTATTTTTAGGTTGAACCAAGTACTGGCCTTGTTTAATTTATTAAATTAAGTTTATTTTTTTAAAATGCAGTTTTATGCTGTAAGTTCCTGAGCCCACAGTCCTACGAAAGAAGAAAACAGAAGAGATACTCACCACCAACCACCGAACTGTCTTACCTGGGACATCACACTGCAGTTTGGTTTTGTTGTTGCTGTGACCCGCTCTCGGTCCGCTCCGCTCTCCTCTCCGCTCCGCTCTCCTCTCCGCTCTCGGTCCGCTCCTCTCCACTATCGGTCCGCTCCTCTCCGCTCTCGGTCCGCTCCTCTCCGCTCTCGGTCCGCTCCTCTCCCCTCTCGGTCCGCTCCTCTCCGCTCTCGGTCCGCTCCTCTCCGCTCTCGGTCTGCTCCTCTCCGCTCTTGGTCCGCTCCTCTCCGCTCTCGGTCCGCTCCTCTCCCCTCTCGGTCCGCTCCTCTCCGCTCTCGGTCCGCTCCTCTCCCCTGACTAATCAAATGCACCTCACTCCTTACTGCACTGAATCCCCTCACTCACCAAATTCCCAATTATAGACTCTGTCGAAACCAGACTCCGTCGATAGCTGCTACTCCGTGCTCCATCACTCTAACTTGTGGTCAGGATTGAGGATTGGGGTCAGTGGTTCGGGCTGGTGGGTAGGATTGAGGATTGGGGTTAGTGGTTCGGGCTGGTGGTTAGTATTTATGTGGCTGGTCCAGTTTAGTTTCTGGTCAATGGTTTCCCCCAGGATGTTGATGGTGGGGGATTCGGCGATGGTAATGCCGTTGAATGTGAAGGGGAGGTGGTTAGACTCTCTCTTGTTCGAGATTGTCATTGTCTGCCACATGTCTGGCGCGAATATTACTTGCCCCTTATCAACCCAAACCTGGATATTGCCCAGGTCTTGGTGCATGCGGGCTCAGATTGCTTCATTTATCTGAGGGGTTGCGAATGGAACTGAACACTGTGCAATCATCAGCGAACATCCCCACTTCTGACCTTATGATGGAGGGAAGGTAATTGGAATAAAGAAGGATAAGGGGGAAGATCCTGTCTCTTTCATTCTGGTTTACAGATGTACTGTCTCTTTAAAAAGCCGGAGAAACATTACCGTCCCTTTAAAAAGCCAGTTGACTGTCACTGTCCCTTTAAAAAGCCTGATGAATGTTACCGTCTTTTTAAAAGCCTGATGCATGTTACTGTCCCTTTAAAAAGCCTGATGAATGTTACCGTCTTTTTAAAAAGCCTGATGCATGTTACTGTCCCTTTAAAAAGCCTGATGAATGTTACCGTCTTTTTAAAAAGCCTGATGCATGTTACTGTCCCTTCAAAAAGCCTGATGAATGTTACCGTCTTTTTAAAAAGCCTGATGCATGTTACTGTCCCTTCAAAAAGCCTGATGAATGTTACCGTCTTTTTAAAAAGCCTGATGCATGTTACTGTCCCTTTAAAAAGACTGATGAATGTTTTCCCACCTGTTGGCACTCACGACATTGTGTTCTTTTTATTTTTATTTATTAACTACACTGTGTTATTCACCCATTACTCCCCCCTCTCTGTCCTGAATTGATCCATTTGTTTGAAGCCACAACAGAAAGGGCCAGATTTCTCCTGGAGTTTGATTTCAATCAGGTTGAAAAATGTTGCAGAGTTTCAGCCAATGAGGGAGATCCGGGCTCAGCCCCGCCCACTCGGTGCCGCAAGTCCCGCCCCTCACTCACTCCCATTGGTTGGAGGACCCGTACCCGCTCGGTCCTCCAGACCCGCCCCCTCTCTTCCTATTGGCCGGGAGCTCCCGTCAATCACCCGGGCAGTGTGAGCTGAGCATGCGCTGCAGGCGGATGGCGACTGAGGGGAAAGAGCTGGAGAGAGCGGGTTAATAAAGGGCGGGGATCGCAGGGCCCAGAAACACCGAGTGTCGGGCCCAGGACCCGAGAGAAAACAGGCGGCATTATCCCCCCCTCCATTACCCCCCCTCCATTATCCCCCCTCCATTACCCCCCCTCCACTACCCCCCCTCCATTATCCCCCCTCCATTACCCCCCCTCCATTACCCCCCCTCCATTACCCCCCCTCCATTATCCCCCTTTCCCCCGTTAGTGACCCGTCGGTTCAAGCTGAAACGCAGCAAGCGGCCCCTGGGCCCCGCGCATGCGCCAAACTGCAGGACTGTCAGGGAGCGTCTGTAAACGATGAGAAACGGTGACGGTAAAGGAGCGTCTGCAAATGAAGGAGAAAAAGTGATGGGTTGAGGGAGTGTCTGTAAATAAAGGAGAAATGGTGATGATCTGGGAGTGTCTGCAATTGAAGGTGAAATCATGATGCATCAGGCAGCGTCTGTAAATGAAAGAAAAATAACAATGTGTCAAGGAGCTTTTTTGTCGAAGGAAAATCATGATGGGTCAGGGAGCGTCTTTAAATGATGGAGAAATCATGTTGGAGCAGGCAGCTTCCGGAAATGAAGGAGAAATCATGCGTCAGGGATCGTCTATAAACGAAGAGAAATGGAGACGAGTCAGGGGGTGTTAGAGAAACATACTTACCTATTTAACACACAGGCTAAAAATCAACATAACAAAAATATAAAGACAAATCATCAGCAATATTATATCAGCGCTTTTCATCAGTTCACTTCAAGGCAGTTTGCAAAGCTCTGTTGCCAGTCTGATTAACCCTTTCCTTAAAGAGAGACAACTCCTGCTACTTCCCCCTCGACCATGTCCCCACCACTGAAGATCATCAATTCTCAGACCGTAACTTACCTCATCTCTTCAGGAGGAGAAACCAGTCATTATAGAACTGAACCCAGTCAGAGTCAGCACCTTCAGGGGAGGAGAGAGAGAGGAACCAGTGAGTGTAGAACTGAACCCAGTCAGAATCAGCACCTTCAGGGCAGGAGAGAGAGGGGAACCTGTGAGTGTAGAACTGAACCCAGTCAGAGTCAGCACCTTCAGGGGAGGAGAGAGAGGGGAACCAGTGAGTGTAGAACTGAACCCAGCCGGAGTAGTGGGAGTGAGAAAACTGGATATGGAGTATGGAATTTAGAAATGGTGCGATGGGTTTGGATTTCAGCAGAGGGAGGAGGGAGAGTGTGTGGGACGGGGATTTACAGCTTTGGGGGAACAAGAGATGAAAGAATGTTCCATTGAAACTGGAATTGTCTGTTCTGAATTTCTATCCTGTATTTGCAGTGATGACTTTTGTAAACTCCTTTTACAGGGCACTAGAAGGGGAGGATTAACAGACCAGAAACTCAAATCAAACATCACGTCAAGATCTGATAGAGACACTCGATTCATCAGGACCTGAATATCATCGGCCTTTGAGTATGGAAGGAAAAAGCACCATTCACAGAGGGGAGAGGCCGTGGGAATGTGGGGACTGTGGGAAGGGATTCAATTGCCCGTCCCAGCTCGAAACTCATCGACGCAGTCACACTGGGGAGAGGCCGTTCATCTGCTCCGTGTGTGGGAAGGGATTCACGAAATCATCCCACCTCATTGAACACAAAATTGTTCACATTGATAAGAGACCGATTAAATGTTCTGAGTGTGAGAAGAGCTTTAAAAACACAAAGGATCTGTTGACACACCAGCGAGTTCACACTGGGGAGAGACCGTTCACCTGCTCCGTGTGTGAGAAGCGATTCACTCAGTCTTGCCACCTACTGACACACCAGCGAGTTCACACTGCAGAGAGGCCGTACCTCTGCTCTGTGTGTGGGAAGGGATTCACTCAGGCTTCCAACCTGTTGAGACACCAGCGAGTTCATACTGGGGAGAGGCCGTTCACCTGCTCCGTGTGTGGAAGCAAATTCAGTTTTTCAGCCAGCCTCAGTAAACACCAACTTGTTCACACCAATAAGAGACCCTTTAAATGTTCTGACTGTGAGAAGAGCTTTAAAAGCACTAAGCATCTGCTGAAACACCAACGTACTCACACTGGGGAGAGGCCGTTCACCTGCTCCGCATGTGGGAAGGGATTCACTCAGTCATCCCACTTGCTGAGACACCAGCGACTTCACACTGGGGAGAGGCCGTTCACCTGTTCCGTGTGTGGGAAGGGATTCACTCAGTCATCCCACCTCCTGTCACACCAGCGAGTCCACAATTGACTGCAGTGGTTGGATTCTGCTGCTATTGCCGCTGTTAATCACATCCAGGACTGAACCATGTTCATTTTTGCAGTTGGGGATTGTTTCTGCTGATGTTAATGACATGTAGCCGTGGTATCCAGGGAAGGGATCGGTAACACGCTGCAATTTAATACATGTGAAATCAATCAGCTTTGCTTCAAACACACAGTGTGTCAACTCCTTGAGTTCTCCAAGGTACGAGGAGACTATTTGACGTCCTGTTACCCACTGTTCCATTTTTGGATCTTTCTCCTTTCTCACTCTGGATTATTTCAGTTCTCATACCTTCAGTTACTCTCATGGACAAGTCCCAGCTCTCCATACCTCCCAGATTCCTTCACCTAACCTCAGTATCCAGGGAAGGTATCGGTAACAGGCCCGGGATCTCTAAACACTAAACCCAGTCTGTTAATTACTCCACTGTAGGGGTGAGGGCTGTAACAGGTGAGTGTGATCCCCTCCCAACCAATGTGTGATGCTTCTGCAGTCAAATATCCTGCTGCCACTCACTGCCCCGACTGACGGGTGAAGAGTTGCCACTTAACTGGTCTTGGAGCTTGACCACAGCCTATGGATCTGTGACCCCAGTGGGAGTCGGGACCTTCAGGAGAGGAGAGGAGAAAATGGTGAGAAACCCCCTGTGAGCAGAGTGAGAATAAAATAAATGAGGGACTGGGACCCTGAAGCCCCGCCCACTCTTTGTTCACCGTCACTGGGACCCTGAAGCCCCGCCCACTCTTTGTTCACAGTCACTGGGACCCTGAAGCCCCGCCCACTCTTTGTTCACCGTCACTGGGACCCTGAAGCCCCGCCCACTCTTTGTTCCTGGTCACTGGGACCCTGAAGCCCCGCCCACTCTTTGTTCACAGTCACAGGGACCCTGAAGCCCCGCCCACTCTTTGTTCCCAGTCACTGGGACCCTGAAGCCCCGCCCACTCTTTGTTCACAGTCACTGGGACCCTGAAGCCCCGCCCACTCTTTGTTCACCGTCACTGGGACCCTGAAGCCCCGCCCACTCTTTGTCCCCACTCACGGGGACCCTGAAGCCCCGCCCACTCTTTGTTCCTGGTCACAGGGACCCTGAAGCCCCGCCCACTCTTTGTTCACAGTCACTGGGACCCTGAAGCCCCGCCCACTCTTTGTTCACAGTCACTGGGAACCTGAAGCCCCGCCCACTCTTTGTTCCGGGTCACTCGGACCCTGAAGCCCCGCCCACTCTTTGCTCCCGTTCACTGGGACCCTGAAGCCCCGCCCACTCTTTGTTCCCGGTCACTGGGACCCTGAAGCCCCGCCCACTCTTTGTTTCTCGTCACGGGGACACTGAAGCCCCGCCCACTGTTTGTACCTGTACCATGAAGGCTGCGCCTGCGCAGTTCTGCTGACAAACGTCCTGACCTTCCTCTACAAAAATGGCGTTCGGAGACCCGCGCCTGTTATCGGGGAAAAAAGCTCACGGCTGCAATCCTGGTGAACACGCCCGGTCCGGCGGCCTCTGAGGCCGCGCTCTATCTTTATAAACCCTCCAGCCCCCCGCGTCTTTTACCTGCTCCGGACAGAAGTCACTCTCGCGCCTGCGCGCTGGTCTCCTGTATTGGGGAATAGGGCGTATTCCCACTCGCGCTGCACTCCGGGTACCTCGGACCACCATTGATAACATTTTATTGTCATTTGCTGTGATCGGCGTGGCCGCGGGGGGGGGGGGCGGTGGGGGAAACGGGGGGATCAGCGAAAATAAATGGAACTTGATCGGAACATTGGAGCCCGGGGCTCGGCCGCCACATGGAGCGGTCTCCGCCCCGCGCCAGGCTCGCTGGGCCGCCATTAACCGGCAGCAACAGGAGACTGTCGCCATTCAGAAAGGGACAGTGAGCGCACTGTCTCTGCCGTTGGCAGTTAAAGTGCTCTCTTCGACTCCAAGCTGTGTTTTTGTGGTCGTTAAACGCACAGTGCTTCTCCTCAACCGTGGGGCTGAGGCGGATCTTTAAAGGGACAGTGGTTCCCTTCTTTTACACAGAATTACTTCGAGATTACAGCAGAGAAACAGGCCATTCGACCCAACTGGTCCAAGCCGGTGATCATGCTCCACACGACCCTCCTCCCTGCATCATTTAACCCCTTTCTGTGCATGTTTATTATTAAAGGTACAGTTCCACTTCTTCCCTGTTGGAGTGGTGCAAATATTTAAAGGGACAGTGACTCCACTTTCTGTATATATTTATAGTTAAAGTTACAGTGCACCTCCTTACCTGTGGCAGTTGGCGGGTTTTCAGGGTCATTGTTCCCAACCTGGTTCCAGTCACCAGGAGACAAAATCATTAACTCATTTAATGTGTTCTCACGCTGCACACAGGGGTTTCTCACCGTTCTCTTAGCTCCTTCCCTCAAGCTGCTGACACGCACTGGGGTGAGTCTGATTCCCAGAGATTTCTGAAGAAACAACCCCAGGGTCGACTTCCATTTTAAAGTGGCAGGGTTAGAATCCCCATCCACACTCCCAGGGTGAGAATCCCCATCTACACTCCCAGGGTTAGAATCCCCATCTACACTCCCAGGGTTAGAATCCCCATCTACACTCCCAGGGTTAGAATCCCCATCTACACTCCCAGGGTTAGAATCCCCATCTACACTCCCAGGGTTAGAATCCCCATCGACACTCCCAGGGTTAGAATCCCCATCGACACTCCCAGGGTTAGAATCCCCATCGACACTCCCAGGGTTAGAATCCCCATCTACACTCCCATGGTTAGAATCCCCATCTACAATCCCAGTGTTAGAATCCCCATCTACACTCCCAGGGTTAGAATCCCCATCGACACTCCCAGGGTTAGAATCCCATCGACACTCCCAGTGTTAGAATCCCCATCGACACTCCCAGGGTTAGAATCCCCATCTACACTCCCAGGGTTAGAATCCCCATCTACACTCCCAGGGTTAGAATCCCCATCGACACTCCCAGGGTTAGAATCCCCATCTACACTCCCAGGGTTAGAATCCCCATCGACACTCCCAGGGTTAGAATCCCCATCTACATTCCCAGGGTTAGAATCCCCACCTACACTCCCAGGGTTAGAATCCCCATCTACACTCCCAGTGTTGGAATCCCCATCTACACTCCCAGGGTTAGAATCCCCATCGACACTCCCAGGGTTAGAATCCCCATCTACACTCCCAGGGTTAGAATCCCCATCTACACTCCCAGGGTTAGAATCCCATCGACACTCCCAGTGTTAGAATCCCCATCGACACTCCCAGGGTTAGAATCCCCATCTACACTCCCATGGTTAGAATCCCCATCTACAATCCCAGTGTTAGAATCCCCATCTACACTCCCAGGGTTAGAATCCCCATCGACACTCCCAGGGTTAGAATCCCATCGACACTCCCAGTGTTAGAATCCCCATCGACACTCCCAGGGTTAGAATCCCCATCTACACTCCCAGGGTTAGAATCCCCATCGACACTCCCAGTGTTAGAATCCCCATCGACACTCCCAGGGTTAGAATCCCCATCGACACTCCCAGGGTTAGAATCCCCATCTACATTCCCAGGGTTAGAATCCCCACCTACACTCCCAGGGTTAGAATCCCCATCTACACTCCCAGTGTTGGAATCCCCATCTACACTCCCAGGGTTAGAATCCCCATCGACACTCCCAGGGTTAGAATCCCCATCTACACTCCCAGGGTTAGAATCCCCATCTACACTCCCAGGGTTAGAATCCCCATCGACACTCCCAGGGTTAGAATCCCATCGACACTCCCAGTGTTAGAATCCCCATCGACACTCCCAGGGTTAGAATCCCCATCTACACTCCCAGGGTTAGAATCCCCATCGACACTCCCAGTGTTAGAATCCCCATCGACACTCCCAGGGTTAGAATCCCCATCGACACTCCCAGGGTTAGAATCCCCATCTACACTCCCAGGGTTAGAATCCCCATCTACACTCCCAGTGTTGGAATCCCCATCTACACTCCCAGGGTTAGAATCCCCATCTACACTCCCAGGGTTAGAATCCCCATCTACACTCCCAGGGTTAGATTCCCCATCTACACTCCCAGGGTTAGAATCCCCATCTACACTCCCAGGGTTAGAATCCCCATCTACACTCCCAGGGTTAGAATCCCCATCGACACTCCCAGGGTTAGATCCCCATCTACACTCGCAGGGTTAGAATCCCCATCTACACTCCCAGGGTTAGAATCCCCATCTACACTCCCAGGGTTAGAATCCCCATCTACACTCCCAGGGTTAGAATCCCCATCTACACTCCCAGGGTTAGAATCCCCATCTACACTCCCAGGGTTAGAATCCCCATCTACACTCCCAGGGTTAGAATCCCCATCTACACTCCCAGGGTTAGAATCCCCATCTACACTCCCAGGGTTAGAATCCCCATCTACACTCCCAGGGTTAGAATCCCCATCTACACTCCCAGGGTTAGAATCCCCATCTACAATCCCAGGGTTAGAATCCCCATCGACACTCCCAGGGTTAGAATCCCCATCTGCACTCCCAGGGTTAGAATCCCCATCTACACTCCCAGGGTTAGAATCCCCATCTGCACTCCCAGGGTTAGAATCCCCATCTACACTCCCAGGGTTAGAATCCCCATCGACACTCCCAGGGTTAGAATCCCCATCTACACTCCCAGGGTTAGAATCCCCATCTGCACTCCCAGTGTTAGAATCCCCATCTACACTCCCAGGGTTAGAATCCCCATCTGCACTCCCAGGGTTAGAATCCCCATCTACACTCCCAGGGTTAGAATCCCCGTCTACACTCCCAGGGTTAGAATCCCCATCGACACTCCCAGGGTTAGAATCCCCGTGTACATTCGCAGGGTTAGAATCCGCATCCACAGTCCCAGGGTTGGAATCCCCGAGTCCAGTCCCAGGGTTAGAATCCCCAAATACAATCCAAGGGTTAGAATCCCCGTGTGCAGTTCCAAGGTTAGAATCTCTTTATACAGTGTCGAGGGTGCCGTCGGAAAATGTCTGCCTGCGTGTGTAAATTGTCTTCAGTCGGTTGTATCTGTGTGTCGCATGCTTGTAATTTCCTTCTGTGTGTCGAATGTGTGTTGTTTGTGTGTAGTTTGAGTGTGTAATTTGTGTCTGTGTGTAGTGTGTGTTGTTTGTGTGTACTATGTGTAGTTTGTGTGTCTAATATGTGTCTGTGTGTAGTGTGTCGTATTTGTGTCTGTGTTTGTTTGTTTACAGTTTGTGTCTGTGTGTAATCTGCCTGTGTTGTTTGTACATGTGTAATTTGTGACTGTAGCATGTGTGTTGTTTGTATGTGTGAGTTAGGTATTTTTCATTCGTTCATGGGATGTGGGTGTCGCTGGAGGGCCAGCATTTATTGCCCATCCCTAACTGCCCTTGAGAAGGTGGTGGTGAGCCGCCTTCTTGAACCATGCAGTCCATGTGGTGAAGGTTCTCCTACAGTGCAGCTAGGAAGGGAGTTCTAGGATTTTGACCCAGCGACGATGAAGGAACAGCGATATATATCCAAGTCGGAATGGTGTGTGACTTGGAGGGGAACGTGCAGGTGGTGTTGTTCCCATGTGCCTGCTGCTCTTGTCCTTCCAGGTCGTAGAGTTCATGGGTTTGGGAGGTGCTGTCGAAGAAGCCTTGGCGAGTTGCTGCAGTGCATCCTGTGGATGGTACACACTGCAGCCACAATGCGCCGGTGGTGAAGGGAGTGAATGTTTAGGGTGGTGGATGGGGTGCCAATCAAGCGGGCTGCTTTGTCCTGGATGGTGTCGAGCTTCTTGAGTGTTGTTGGAGCTGCACTCGTCCAGGCAAGTGGAGAGTATTCCATCACACTCCTGACTTGTGAACTGGGAACTGAGGTTCAGGGATATGTCAGAAGAGATGCAGTGGCAGACATTTAATGGGATATTTCATAACACTCAGCAAAGATACATTCCAGTGAGAAAGAAAGACTCTAGGGGAAGGACGTACCATCCGTGTCCAACTAAGGAAGTTAAAGATAGTATCAAATTGAATGAAAAAGCATACAATTCCGCAAAGATTAGTGACAGGTCAGAAGATTGGTCAAAATATAAAAAACAGCAAAGAATGACTAAAAGAATAATGAGGGAGAGATTGGAGTACTGGAGAAAGCGAGCTAGAAATATAATAACAGATAGTAAGAGTTTCTACAGGTATTTAAAAAAAAGAGTCAGGAAAGTGAGAGTTGGTCCTCCAGAGAGTGAGTCTGGGGAATTAATAATGGAAAATAAGGAAATGGTGGATGAATTGAACAGATAATTTACATCCGTCTTCACTGTCGAGGATACAAATAATATGCCAGAAATAATTGTGGATCAAGAGGTGAAAGGGAGTGAGGAACTTAAAACATTTACAATCACCAGGGAAAGGGTCTTGAAAAAAATATTAAATCTGAAAGCTGATAAGTTCCCAGGTCCTGACGGACTTCATCCGAGGGTCTTAAAAGAAGTGGCTGCAGAGATAGTCGATGCATTGGTATTAATTTTCCAAAATTCCCCAGGTTCTGGAAGGGTCCCATCAGATTGGAAAATAGCGAATATAACTCCTCAATTCAAGAAACTACAGGCCAGTTAGCTAAACATCTGTCATGAGGAAAATGCGAGAATCTATTATTAAGGAGGTTCTAGCAAGGCACTTGGAAAATCTCAATGCAATCAGGCAGAGTCAACACGGCTTTGTGAAAGGGAAATCGTGTTTCACTAATTTATTAGAGTTCTTTGAGGAAGTAACAAGCAACGTGGATAAAGGGGACCCTGTGGATGAGGTGCACTTGGATATCCAGAAGGCTTTTGACAAGGTGCCACATCAAAGGTGACGACACAAAATAAGAACTCATGGTGTTGGGGGTAACATATTTGCATGGATAAAGGATTGGTTAGCAAACAGGAAACAGAGAGTCGGCATAAATGGGTCATTTTCAGGTTGGCAAGATGTAACAAGTGGAGTGCCACAGGGATCAGTGCTTGGGCCTCAACTGTTTACAATCTATATCAATGACTTGGATGAAGGGACCAAATGTATTGTTGATAAATTTCCTAATGAGACAAAGGTAGGTAGGAAAGTAAGTTGTGAAGAGGACATAAGGAGTTCATAAAGGGATATAGATAGGTTAAGTGAGTGAGCAAAAATTTGGCAGATGGAGTATAATGTGGGAAAATGTGAACTTGTCCACTTCGGCAAGAGGAATAGAAAAGCAGTATATTATTTAAATGGAGAGAGATTGCAGAACTCTGAAGTACAGAGGGATCTGGGTATCGTAGTACATGAATCACAGAAAGTTAGTATGTAGGTACAAGAAGTGATTAGGAAGGCAAATGGAATGTTCTCATTTACTACAAGGGGAATGGAATATAAAAGTGGAAATGTTTTACTACAGTTGTTCAGGGCATTGGTGAGACCACATCTGGAGTACTGTGTGCAGTTTTGGTCTCCTTATTTAAGAAAGGACATAATTGCTTTGGAGGCAGTTCAGAGAAGGTTCACTCGACTGATTCCTGGGATGAGGGGGTTATCTTATGAGGAAAGGTTGGACAAGTTGGGCCTGTATACATTGGAGTTTAGAAGGATGAGAGGTGATCTTATTGAAACACATAAGATCCTGAGGGGAATAGAAGGGATAGATGCTGAGAGGATGTTTCCCCTTGTGGGAGAGACTGGAACTAGGGGCCACAGTTCAAAAATAAGGGGTCTCCCATTTAAGACGGAGATGAGGAGAAATTTTTTTCCCTGAAGGTCGTGAGTCTGTGGAACTCCCTTCCCCAGAGAGCGGGGGAGGCAGGGTCATTGAATATTTTTAAGGCCGAGTTAGATAGATTCCTGATTATCAAGGGAGTCAAATGTTATAGTAGGTAGATGGGAAAGTAGGGTTGATGTCACAATCAGATCAGCCATGATCTTATCAAATGACAGATCAGGCTCGAGGGGCCGAATGGCCTACTCCTGCTCTTAATTCGTATGTTTATACGAGTGAGGAATATGAACACCATGAGGTTACAGATTGTGTTGGATTCCAATTCTGCTGCTGCTGATGGCCCACAGCGTCTCACGGATGCCCAGTTTTGAGCTGCTCGATCTGTTCTGAATCTATCCCATTTAGCACGATGGCAGTGCCACACAACACGTTGGATGGTGTCCTCAGTGTGAAGACAGGACTTGGCTCCACAAGGACTGTGCGGTGGTCACTCCTACCAATACCGTCATGGACAGATACTCGCCTTGTTTGCTCTCCCCAATTGCATTACCTCACACTTCTCTGGATTGAATTCTATTTGCCACTTTTCTGCCCACCTGACCAGTCCATTGATATCTTCCTGCAGTCTACAGCTTTCCTCCTCACTACCAACCACACGGCCAATTTATGTATCATCTGCAAACTTCTTGATCAAGTCCTCCACATTCAAGTGCAAATCATTAATATATACCACAAAAAGCAAGGGACCAATAGTGAGCCTTGAGGAACCCCACTGGAAACAGCCTTCCAGTTGCAAAAACATCTGTCAACCATCACCCTTTGCTTCCTGCCACTGAGCCAATTTTGGATCCGACCAGCCACTTTCCCTTTGATCCCAAGGGATTTAACTTTTTTGACCAGTCTGCCATGTGCGACCTTGTCAAAAGACTTGCTGAAATCCATGGATACTACATCAAATGCGTTGCCCTCATCGACCCTCCTCGTTACCTCCTCATACGAGTCAATCAACTTAGTCAGACACGACATTCCCTGAACAAATCCATGCTGACTGTCCTTGATTAATCCGTGCCTTTCTAAATGACGATTAATATTGTCCCTCAGAATTGTTTCCAATCATTTGCCCACCACCGAGGTGAGGCTGACTGGCCTGTAATTACTCAGTCTATCCCTTTCTCCCTTTTTAAACAATGGTACACTGTATTTAAAAGAAAGCTGATTTATTTGAGACTGATACAGAATATTAAACTCCAGCCCAGTTATAGGGGTTATTATCAGAAACAAACCCCAACTGTCAGAATGAACATGGTTCAGTCCTGGATGTGATTAACAGCAGAATCCAACCCCTGTGGTAACATGTGAACTCGCTGGTGTGACTGCAGGTTGGATGACTGAGTGAATCCCTTCCCACAAACAGAGCAGGTGAACGGTCTCTCCCCAGTGTGAACTCGCTGGTGAATCAGCAGGTTGTATGACTTAATGAATCCCTTCCCACACTCTGAGCAGGTGAACGGTCTCTCCCCATTGTGAGTGCGTTGGTGTGTCAGCAGTCCGTTTGTGCTTTTAAAGCTCTTCCCACAGTCAGAACATTTAAAAGGTCTCTTATCAGTGTGAACAGGTTGGTGTTCAATGAGACTGGATGAACAAGTGAATCCCTTCCCACACACAGAGCAGGTGAACGGTCTCTCCCCCGTGTGAACTCGCTGGTGAATCAGCAGGGCGGATGACTGAGTGAATCCCTTCCCACACTCTGAGCAGGTGAATGGCCTCTCCCCAGTGTGAACTCGCTGGTGAATCAGCAGGGCGGATGACTGAGTGAATCCCTTCCCACACTCTGCGCAGGTGAACGGCCTCTCCCCAGTGTGAACTCGCTGGTGAATCAGCAGGGCGGATGACCGAGTGAATCCTTTCCCACATGCGGAGCAGGTAAACGGCCTCTCCCCAGTGTGAGTACGTTGGTGTCTCAGTAGAGCATTCCTGCTTTTAAACCTCTTCCCACAGTCAGAACATTTTAAAGGTCTCTTATCACTGTGAACAAGTTGGTGTTCAATGAGACTGGATGAACAAGTGAATCCTTTCCCACACACGGAGCAGGTGAACGGTCTCTCCCCAGTGTGAACTCGCTGGTGCCTCAGCCGGTCGGCTGAATGAGCGAATCCCTTCCCACACTCTGCGCAGGTGAACGGCCTCTCCCCGGTGTGAATTCGCTGGTGTCTCAGCAGGGTGGATGACTGAGTGAATCCCATCCCACACACGGAGCAGATAATTGGTCTCTCCCCAGTGTGAGTACGTTGGTGTCTCAGTAGAGCATTCCTGCTTTTAAACCTCTTCTCACAGTCAGAACATTTAAAATTTCTCTTATCACTGTGAACAAGTTGGTGTGAAATGAGGCTGGATGAACAACTGAATCCTTTCCCACACACGGAGCAGGTGAACGGCCTCTCCCCAGTTTGAAATCGGTGGTGTCTCAGCAGAGTGGATGACTGAGTGAATCCCTTCCCATAGGAGGAGCAGATAAACGGCCTCTCCCCAGTGTGACTGCGTCGATGAGTTTCCAGCTGGGATGGGTAATTGAATCTCTTCCCACAGTCCCCACATTTCCACGGTTTCTCCGTGGTCCGGGTGTCCTTGTGTCTCTCCAGGTTGGACGATCAGTTGAAGCCTCGTCCACACACAGAACACGTGGACGGTTTCTCCCCGCTGGAAATGGTGCGATGTTTTTTCAGGCTGTGTCACTGGGTAAAGCTCTTTCCACAGTCAGTGCACTGGAACACTCTCACTCGGGTGTGTGTGACTCAGTGATTTTCCACTCACAATGAAGTTTGATCTTTTCCCACAGACAGAACAGACAAACATTTCTCCTTCCACATTCAAAGGCCGATGATATTCAGGTCCTGATGAATCGAGTGACTCGGTCAGATTGACTTGAGGTTTGGTTTGATTTTCCCGTCTGTGAATCCTCCCCTTCTAATCCCCTGTAAAAGGAGTTTACAAAAGTCCTCACTGTAAATACAGGATATAAATTCAGAACAGACAATTCTAGTTTCGACAGAATATTCTTCCCGCTCATTCCCCCAGACTGTAAATCGCCGTCCCACACACTCTCCCTCCTCCCTGTGCTGAAATCCAAACCCATCGCACCATCCCCAACATATTTCATTCCATCTGAGTTTTCTCTCCCTCCCTCTGAAGGTGTTGACTCTGACTGGGTTCAGTTCTGCACTCACTGGTTCCCCTCTCTCCCTCCCCGTGAAGTTCTCTCCCCCTCTTCCACAACATCTCCCAATTTTGGTGTTGGGCTCTCCTTGACCCATCTCCATTTTTCCTTCTTATATTCACTGACACATCCCGATTTCTCTATCAAAGAGACGCTCTCTGACCAGTTACCATTCCAACTTCCTTTACAGACGTTCCCTGATCCGTCGTCATTTGGGTCTGGGGGGAGGGGTTTGGGGGATAATGTTCACTGTTTTATATTGGGGTCTGGGGGGGATAATGTTCACTGTTTTATATTGGGGTCTGGGGGGGATAACATTCACTGTTTTATATTGGGGTCTGGGGGGATAATGTTCACTGTTTCATATCGGGGTCTGGGGGGGATAATGTTCACTGTTTAATATTGGGGTCTGGGGGGGATAATGTTCACTGTTTAATATTGGGGTCTGTGGGGCACTCGGTGTTCACTGAAGTCTGCGTCTCCCGCGCCTGCTCAGCTCACACTGTCCAACAATGGGCCTCTCCCACCCCTCAGCTCACACTGTCCAACAATGGGCCTCTCCCACCCCTCAGCTCACACTGTCCAACAATGGGCCTCTCCCACCCCTCAGCTCACACTGTCCAACAATGGGCCTCTCCCACCCCTCAGCTCACACTGTCCAACAATGGGCCTCTCCCACCCCTCAGCTCACACTGTCCAACAATGGGCCTCTCCCACCTCTCTCTGAGTGGCTTTAAACAGATGGAACCCTGTGGGGTGGAGCAAACATTTCAACATTTGTTCGTGAAATGGGTGAATTCAGGACAGACAGCAGGGATTATTTGAGGAATAACACAGTGTGGTGATAAAAGGAATTCAGTGGGTGTTGTGCAGATGGATTGTCTAAAGGTGTTTGAGAAGGTGCCGCACAGGAGGCTTGTTGATAAAATTAAGGTTCACGGAATTGAAGGGAGTCGGCCAGCGTGGACAGGAAGTTAGGGAAAGGACAGAAAACAGAGAGTCGTGGATAATGGATATTGTTCAGACTGGAGGGATGTAAACAGTGGTGTCCCCCAGGGTCAGTGTTGGGACCATTGCTCTTCTCAATACAGGGAAATGAACTGGGCTCGGGTATATGGGGCACAAGATGAAAATCTCCAGATAATTCAAATGCCACCAAGATAGGGAGTGTGGGGAACTGTGAAGAGGACTGGAAGTGACTTCAGTGTCACGGACACTGGATAATAAATTGGACAGATAGATGGCAGATGAAATTTAATGCAGAGAAATGTGAAGTGATAGATTTTGGGAAGAAGAATAGGGAGAGGAAAAGTGAGAGGCTCCGTTGATGAAGCTGTTCAGAAACTATATCCCAGATTTTAATAAATAGGGGTGAATAGTGTTAATCATTGGTTATTGATTGCTGCACACTGTCCCAAACACTCCCAGGGCAGGTACTGCACGGATTAGATACAGAGTAAAACTCCATCTGCACTGTCCCAAACACTCCCAGGGCAGGGACAGCACAGGTTAGATCCAAGTAAAGCTCCCTTGACACTGTCCCATCAAACACTCCCAGGGCAGACACAGCACAGGTTAGATACAGGGTAAAGCTCCCTCTACACTGTCCCATCAAACATTCCCGGGGCAGGTACAGCATGGGTTAGATAAAGGGTAAAGCTCCCTCTACAATGTCCCATCAAACACTCCCGCGGCAGTTAAAGCATTGGTCAGATACCGAGTAAAGCTCCCTCCACACTGTCCCATCAAACACTCCCAGGGCAGGTACAGCACGGGTTAGATAGAGAGGAAAGCTCCCTCCACACTATCCCATCAAACACTCCCAGGGCAGGGACTGCACGGGTTATGTGCAGAGTAAAGCTCCCTCTACACTGTCCCATCAAACACTCCCAGGGCAGGTGCAGCACGGGTTAGATACAGAGTAAAGCTCCCTCCACACTATCCCATCAAACACTCCCAGGGCAGGGACTGCACGGGTTATGTGCAGAGTAAAGCTCCCTCTGCACTGTCCCATCAAACACTCCCGGGGCAGTTACAGCACGGGTGAGATACAGAGCAAAGCTCACTCCACACTGTCCCATCAAACAGTCCCGGGAAGGTACAGCACGGGTTAGTTGCAGAGTCAAGGTCCCTCTGCAGTGTCCTAAACACTCCCGGGGCAGGAACAGCACAGTTTAGATACAGGGTAAAGCTCCCTCGACACTGTCCCATCAAACACTCCCGGGGCAGATACAGCACGGGTGAGATGGAGTGTAAAGTTCCCTCTGCACTGTCCCATCAAACACTCCCAGGGCAGGTACAATAAGGTGAGATAGAGTGTAAAGTTCCCTCTCCACTGTTCCATCAAACACTCCCAGGGCTGCGACAGCACGGAATAGATACCGAGTAAAGCACCCTCTGCACTGTCCCACCAAACACTCCCAGGGCAGGTACAGCACGGGTTAGATACAGAGTAAAGCTCCCTCTGCACTGTCCCACCAAACACTCCCAGGGCAGGGACAGCACGGGTTACATACCGAATAAAGCTCCCTCGACACTGTCCCATCAAACACTCCCAGGGCAGGGACAGCACGGGTTAGATACAGAGTAAAGCTCCCTCCACACTGTCCCATCAAACACTCCCAGGGCAGGGACTGCACGGGTGAGATACAGAGTAAAGCTCACTCCACACTGTCCCATCAAACAGTCCCGGGGCATGTACAGCACGGGTTAGATACAGAGGAAAGCTCCCTCGACAATGTGCCGTCTCACACTGCCAGGACAGGTGCAGCACGGGGTAGATGCAGAGCAAAGCACCCTCCACATTGTCCAAAACACTCCCAGGGCAGGTGCAGCACGGGTTAGATCCCGAGTAAAGCTCCCTCTGCACTGTCCCATCAAACACTCCCAACGCAGGTACAGCACGGGTTAGATGCAGAATAAAGTTCCCTCTGCACTTTCCCATCAAACACTCCCAGTGCTGCGACAGCACGGAATAGATACCGAGTAAAGCTCCCTCTACATTGTCCCACCAAACACTCCCAGGGCAGGTACAGCACGGGTTAGATACCGAATAAAGCTCCCTCCACACTGTCCCGTCTCAAAATCCCAGAACAGGTACAGCACGGGTTAGATACAGGGTAAAGCTCACTCCACACTGTCCCATCAAACACTCCCAGGGCAGGTACAGCACGGGTTCGATACAGAGTAAAGCTCCCTCTACACTGTCCCATCAAACACTCCCAGGGCAGGTACAGCACGGGTTAGATACAGAGTAAAGCTCCCTCGACACTGTCCCATCAAACACTCCCGGGGCAGGTACAGCACGGGTTAGATACAGAGTAAAGCTCCCTCGACACTGTCCCATCAAACACTCCCAGGGCAGGGACTGCACGGGTGAGATAGAGTAAAGCTCCCTCTACACTGTCCCATCAAACACTCCCGGGGCAGGTACAGCACGGGTTAGATACAGAGTAAAGCTCCCTCGACACTGTCCCATCAAACACTCCCGGGGCAGGTACAGCACGGGTTTGATACAGAGTAAAGCTCCCTCTACACTGTCCCATCAAACACTCCCAGGGCAGGTACAGCACGGGTTAGATACAGAGTAAAGCTCCCTCTACACTGTCCCATCAAACACTCCCGGGGCAGGTACAGCACGGGTTAGATACAGAGTAAAGCTCCCTCTGCACTGTCCCATCAAACACTCCCAGGGCAGGGACAGCACGGGTTAGATACAGAGTAAAGCTCCCTCTACACTGTCCCATCAAACACTCCCAGGGCAAGTACAGCACGGGTTAGATACAGAGTAAAGCTCCCTCTACACTGTCCCATCAAACACTCCCGGGGCAGGTACAGCACGGGTTAGATACAGAGTAAAGCTCCCTCTGCACTGTCCCATCAAACACTCCCAGGGCAGGGACAGCACGGGTTAGATACAGAGTAAAGCTCCCTCTACACTGTCCCATCAAACACTCCCAGGGCAGGGACTGCACGGGTTAGATACAGAGTAAAGCTCCCTCTGCACTGTCCCATCAAACACTCCCGGGGCAGGTACAGCACGGGTTAGATACAGAGTAAAGCTCCCTCTGCACTGTCCCATCAAACACTCCCGGGGCAGGTACAGCACGGGTTAGATACAGAGTAAAGCTCCCTCTGCACTGTCCCATCAAACACTCCCGGGGCAGGTACAGCACGGGTTAGATACAGAGTAAAGCTCCCTCTGCACTGTCCCATCAAACACTCCCGGGGCAGGGACAGCACGGGTTAGATACAGAGTAAAGCTCCCTCTACACTGTCCCATCAAACACTCCCAGGGCAGGGACAGCACGGGTTAGATACAGAGTAAAGCTCCCTCTACACTGTCCCATCAAACACTCCCGGGGCAGGTACAGCACGGGTTAGATACAGAGTAAAGCTCCCTCTACACTGTCCCATCAAACACTCCCAGGGCAGGTACAGCACGGGTTAGATACAGAGTAAAGCTCTCTCTACACTGTCCCATCAAACACTCCCAGGGCAGGTACAGCACGGGTTAGATACAGAGTAAAGCTCCCTCTACACTGTCCCATCAAACACTCCCAGGGCAGGTACAGGGTTAGATACAGAGTAAAGCTCCCTCTGCACTGTCCCATCAAACACTCCCAGGGCAGGTACAGGGTTAGATACAGAGTAAAGCTCCCTCTGCACTGTCCCATCAAACACTCCCGGGGCAGGTACAGCATGGGTTAGATACAGAGTAAAGCTCCCTCTACACTGTCCCATCAAACACTCCCGGGGCAGGTACAGCACGGGTTAGATACAGAGTAAAGCTCCCTCTGCACTGTCCCATCAAACACTCCCAGGGCAGGTACAGCACGGGTTGAGATTCTGAGTGAAATATCCTGAAGCCCCGCCCACTCTGTACCTGTACCAAGGTGGCCGCGCATGCGCCGTGACGCTCCCTCATCCTGTACAAAGATGGCCACGCATGCGCAGTGACGCTCCCTCCTCCTGTACTAAGATGGCGGCCGGTTCCCCCGGTAACCCGGGCCTATCTCCGGGGAGAAGTCCCGCAGTTGCCGTCCGGCTGCTCACACTCGGGACCAGAGGATCTGACTCGGGTCCTGCGGCCCCGCTCCATGTTTATAAGCCGTGGGACGCGGCCTCCGCCCGGTTTCTCAGTGTCCTGTCCCCGACCCCCCGCCTACCTGCTCCCGACCCTCCGACTCCGTCTGGCGACCGCGCGGACCCATTCCCGCGCCTGCGCGCTGGGCTCCTGGAGACGTCAGAGCCGAGGCCCCGCCCTCACCCACTGGCCCCGCCCCCTCATGGAGCTGCTCCCTCGCGCGAGGCCCCGCTGGTTTTGGGCGGAATGAGACCGCGCGCTGTTCCTCCTCCCACTGCCTGTGGGAATGGGGCAGATATTTAAAGGGACAGGCACTCCCCTTTGTTTATAGTTAAAGGGACAGTCCCGTTTATCTTTGAATGTCAGGGGATTTCATTAACGGAGCTCCTATTAACAATCGGTCCGTTCTGTAATTAGTGCAGAGATTAGGAACATTTAATCATTATGAACAGGAGGAGGCCATTCAGCCCCTCCAACCTGTTCCGCCATTTAATTGTATCATATCTGATCTGTATCTTAACTCCATCCACCCGCCTTGGTACCATAACCTTTAATACCCTCGCCTATCAAAAATCTATCAATCTCAGATCTGAAATTTTCACTTGACCCCCAGCCTCGACTGCTCTCAGGGAGAGAGTTCCAGATTTCCACTGCCCTTTGTGCGAAGAAGTGATTCCTGACATCGCCCCTGAATGGCCTCGCTCTAATTTTAAGGTTATGCCCCCTTGTTCTGGACTCCCCCACCAGAGGAAGTAGTTTCTCTCTATCTGCCCTATCAAATCCTTCAATCACCTCGATCAGATCACCCCTTAATCTTCCAAGCTCCACTCAAAACAAGCCCAGTCTATGCAATCTGTCAGTATCACTCTGGTGAATCTGTGCTGCACCCCTTCCAAGGCCAGTATATCCTCCCTGAGGTGCAGTGCCCAGAACTGAAGGCAGTCTCCAGATGGGGTTTAACCAGAGCTCTGTACAACTGTAACATCACTTCCACCCCTTTATATTCCAGCCCCCTTGAGATGAAGGCCAACATTCCTTTCGCCGTTAAAATTATTTTTTGTAACTGTCCACTAGCTTTTAGTGATTTCTGTACTTGGACCCCGAAATCTCTCTGCTCCTCCACAGTTTCTCGCTGCTTGCCGTTTGGTAAATACTCTGATCTCTGTCTTTGGTTCAAAGTGGGTGAATTCACATTTCCCCACATTCAACTCCACCTGCCACCGTTTTGCCCACTCACTGAATCTATTATTGCCCCCTTGCAACTTTCTGCTCCCATCTCCACTATTTACTGTGCCTCTTTACTCAATCTCATCAGCAAACTTGGATACATGGCTCTCCATTACTTCATCACAGTCATTTTACTAACAAATGTTGAACAGTTTGCTCGACACCACAGGGTTTCATCTGTTTAAAGCCACAACTGAAAGGTCCAGTTTGCTTCTGGACTTTTATCTTCAGATAAATCAAGTTTCAAAAATGAGGCAGAGTTCCAGAGAAGGAGTGAGATCCGGGCTCAGACCCTCCGCCGCAAGTCCCGCCCCTCACACACTCCGATTGGTTGGAGGACCAACCGCCCGCTCGGTCCTCCAGTCTCTCTCCACTCTTCCTATTGGTCGGCAGCGCATTTGCTCAGGGTTGACGCTGGGATTGAAGGTCCTGAGCTGCAATTGGAAAATAAACATCAATCCAGCCCGTCAGTTCCAATGTGTAATGTGACTAAATTAGTAACAGTTTTGGGGAAAAATACATTTCCCAAAGTTTTCTCGAGGCCAGGCGGTGCGCGCCTGCGCTGTGAGTGTTTCTGACGGTTTAATGGCGGTCTCCATTACCCAGCGTGCCCCGGGCTCTCGGGTTTAGGTGTATTTTTATTTTATTTTATTTCCGCTCCGCCCTCCGCTGCTCCAAAAGCGCTTTTCCCCGCCCCCAATCTCAGTCCCATCAGAGAAACTGAGGGTCGGGTCGGAGCTCCAATGGCGGCGGTCCGTCCCCAGACTGCACCGCGCGCCGGAATGTCCCCTATCGATCTGAGAGGAGCGCAGTGCGCCGGCACAGGAGAGGCTGATTGTTGGTCAGTGTGAGCTGAGCATGCGCGGCCCGAAGGGTCTGAGGCAGAGAGCGCGGTTCGAGCAGGTCAGAGGAGGTGTGGAGAGAGCGGGTTAATAAAGGGCGGGGATCACAGGGCCCAGAAACACCGAGTGTAGGGCCCAGGACCCGAGAGAAAACAGGCGGCATTATCCCCCCTCCACTACCCGCCGCTTCCCGGGATCGGGCCCGACCCAATCTCCGCTCGAACTGAACCCGCAGAGTCAACAACAACTTGCATTTCTATCGCGCCTTTAACGGAGCAAAATGGGTCAAGAGGGTTCACAGGAGCGGGAAGAGAGGAATGAGGAGAGATTAGGACAGGGCACCGAAAGCTGGGTCAAAGAGGGAGGATTGAAGGAGGAGAGAGAGGGGGAGAGGTTCAGGGAGGGAATTCCAGAGCTTGGGGCTCAGACAGCTGAAGGCACGGCCCCCAATGGTGGGGCGAAGGGAATGGGGCAGGAGCAAGAGGCCGGAATTGGAGGATAGCGGAGATCTGGGAGGGTCGGAGGGCTGGAGGCGGTTACAGAGATAGGGGAGGGACGAGGGCTGGAGGAGGTTGCAGAGATAGGGGAGGGTCGGAGGGCGGGAGGAGGTTACAGAGACAGGGGAGGGTCGGAGGAGGTTACAGAGATAGGGGAGGGTCGGAGGGACATGGAGGAGGTTACAGAGATAGGGGAGGGTCGGAGGAGGTTACAGAGATAGGGGAGGGTCGGAGGGACATGGAGGAGGTTACAGAGATAGGGGAGGGTCGGAGGAGGTTACAGAGATAGGGGAGGGTCGGAGGGACATGGAGGAGGTTACAGAGATAGGGGAGGGCTGGAGGAGGTTACAGAGATAGGGGAGGGGCGGAGGGCTGGAGAAGGTTACAGAGATCGGGGAGGGGCGAGGGCCATGGAGGTGGTGACAGAGATAGGGGAGGGTCGGAGGGCTGGAGAAGGTTACAGAGATAGGGGAGGGGCGAGGGCCATGGAGGAGGTTACAGAGATTGGGAGGGGCGAGGGCCATGGATGGATTTGGACACAAGGATGAGGAATTTAAATATGAGGCGTTGCTGGACCTGGAGTCACTGTAGGTCAGTGAGCACAAGGGTGATGGGTGAATGGGACTTGGTGCGAGTTAGGATATGGGAAGGACAGTCAGCACCTTCAGGGGAGGAGAGAGAGGGGAACCAGTGAGTGTGGAACTGAACCCAGCAGAGCAGAGGAAAAAATGTAGGAGATGGTGCAATGGGTTCAGATTTCAGCACAGGGAGGAGGGAGAGTGTGTGGGACGGGGATTTACAGCTTTTGAGGCTCAAAAGATGAAAAAATGATCCAGAAAAACTAGAATTGTCTGTTCTGAATTTCTATCCTGTATTTACAGTGATGACTTTTGTAAACTCCTTTTACAGGGGATTAGAAGGGGAGGATTCACAGACGGGAAACTCAAACCAAACATCACGTCAAGATCTGACAGAGTCACTCGATTCATCAGGACCTGAATATCATCGGCCTTTGAATGTGGAAGGAGAAATGTTTGTCTGTTGTGTTTGTCGGAAAAAATTTCAAACATCAGTGTGAGTGGAAAATCACCGAGACTCTCAGACCCGAGTGAGAGTGTTCCAGTGCACTGAGTGTGGAAAGAGCTTTCACCAGTTACACAGTCTGAAAAAACATCACACCGTTCACAGCGGGGAGAAACCGTCCACGTGTTCTGTGTGGACGAGGCTTCAACTGATCGTCCAACCTGGAGAGACACAAGGACACCCGGACCACGGAGAAACCGTGGAAATGTGGGGACTGTGGGAAGGGATTCAATTACCCATCCCAGCTGGAAACTCATCGACGCAGTCACACTGGGGAGAGGCCGTTCACCTGCTCCGTGTGTGGGAAGGGATTCAATTACCCGTCCCAGCTGGAAACTCATCACCACAGTCACACTGGGGAGAGGCCGTTCACTTGCTCTCTGTGTGGGAAGGGATTCACTCAGTCATCCGCCCTCCGAACACACCAGCTTATTCACACTGCGGAGAGACCTTTTAAATGCTCTGACTGTGGGAACAGGTTTAAAAGCTCGGAGGGACTGATTAGACACCAGCGAATTCACACTGACGAGAGACCGTTCAGTTGCTCTCACTGCGGGAAGAGGTTCAGGCAGTCATCCACTCTCATTGCCCACCAGCGTGCTCACACTGGGGAGAGACCGTTCACCTGCTCCATGTGTGGAAAGGGATTCATTCAGTCACAGCACCTACTGACACACCAACTTGTTCACACTGATAAGAGACCTTTTAAATGTTCTGACTGTGGGAAGAGCTTTAAGAGCAAATGGGAACTGCTGACACATCATCGACGCACACACACTGAGAGGCCGTTCCCCTGCTCCGTATGTGGGAAGGGATTCACTCGTTCATCCCACCTTCTGACACACCAGCGAGTTCACACTGGGGAGAGGCCGTTCACCTGCTCCGTGTGTGGGAAGGGATTCACTCATTCATCCAACCTGCGGAGACACCAGCGAGTTCACCTGTGACTTCCGGGGTTGGATTCTGCTGTTATTGCTGCTGTTAATCACATCCAGGACTGAACCATGTTCATTCTGACAGTTGGGGTTTGTTTCTGATGTTAATAACCCCGATAACTGGGCTGGAGTTTAATATCCTGGATACATGTTAAATGAGGCAGAAGATCAGCCATGATCTTATTGAATGGTGGAGCAGGCTCGAGGGGCCGTATGGACTACTCCTGCTCCTATTTCTTATGTTCTTATGTTAACTGCTGGTTCAACACTATAGCAGTGATTTGCTGTCCAGTTAAAGAAGGACCTGCAGTGTGTTTCCAAGAGTTCCCTGTTTTATTGATACATTTATCCAGTGCCGTTAACGTAGTAAAACGTCCCAAGGCCCTTCACAGGAGCGATTAACAAACAAAATTTGACACTGAACCACATAAGGAGATATTAGGACAGGTGAGCAAAAGCTTGGTCAAAGAGGTAGGTTTTAAGGAGGGTGGACTCGATTCAGCGATGAGTAATGAGCCAGACTTAGTTAATAATCTAACAGTAAGGGAACATTTATACATGAGCCCACACAGTGAGTGACAGCAGGATTATCCACTGTGGTGGGCATCACGGTCGAGTCCAGTCCTGCCCTCAAGTGACATCCATAAATTTCCCAGTTGAGGTCACTGGATCTCCATCGAGAGCAGGGTTACTCTTATTTAGCCCAGTGGTACTGAGGCCAATTCCAGCCCCTGAACTGCTGCCTTGGCTGAGATCAAGGATTGGACTTGTGATCTTCCTGGTCAGTGGTGCAGAGGGTTTTAAACTGGGCCGGGGGTTAGAACAGAATATTTTGAAACAAATGTCATTCCACCTTTGAACAAAACCATCGACACACAGTAGAAAAATCAGAAGTCTTTCAAAATGAAACAAGTGAGTCAAATGGATCTTCAAAAATTGTGAGAGATTTTAGAAAGGCTGAACTCACTAAAATAGACAGGTTTCCATTCACTGCACTGAATACAGAAGGGAGCGACTGTTAATAGGGACCCTGATAGTGAAGGATGAAGCAGTGTCTGTCCCTTTATCATAGAATCATTGAATGATAAAGCACAGAAGGAGGCCATAAGGCCCATCATGCCTGTGACAGCTTTAAGAAAGAGCTATCCAATTGGTCCCATGCTCATGCCCTTTATCCTGCAAATTTATCCTTTTCAAGTATTTATCCAATTCCCTTTTGAAAATTAGAATTGACTCTGATTCCCCCATGCTTTCATGCAGTGTCCATCTCGGGTGTTTTTTGAAGAAGTTGCTGGGTCAGTGGATGAGGATAATCAGGTTCACATTGTCTATCTCAGGGGTGTTTTTTGAAGAAGTTGCTGGGTCAGTGGATGAGGATAATCCGGTTCACATTGTCTGTCTCAGGGGTGTTTTTTGAAGAAGTTGCTGGGTCAGTGGATGAGGATAATCCGGTTCACATTGTCTATCTCGGGTGTTTTTTGAAGAAGTTGCTGGGTCAGTGGATGAGGATAATCCGGTTCACATTGTCTGTCTAAGGGGTGTTTTTTGAAGAAGTTGCTGGGTCAGTGGATGAGGATAATCCGGTTCACATTGTCTATCTCAGGGGGTTCAAACTCATTTTCGATGGTGGGCCTGATCCGATATCCTGACACTTGGCCTGGGCCACATTCAGCAAAACTTATTAAACTAGAAATAGATCAAGATGAACGATATCGGTCCTCACAGCACACAGAAAAAATGAGGCCTCGCAGTTTCTCTGAGAATGACAGGCCTGAACTCGAGTTGGAAAACACAGTTGGAAAACATTGATCAATTGAACCAGACTGGGCGGGGCCTGAGGTGCGAGTTGGTGAAGGAAAAGTGGCGACCGGTGAACTTCGCTCCCTGTCTGAGGGCCCGGGCACTCGGGTTTCTGTATAATTTATTGATTGATTTTCTTTAATGTTTATTGTCCCTCCGGCCCCAATCTCGATACGATGACGAAATTTCTGTTCACCGATTCGGACCTTCAATGGCGGAGAGTTTACCCAGAATCCGCGGCGGCCCAGAAAGTGCCCTATCAGTGACTATAGGAGCCCAGTGCGCAGGCGCGGGACTGGTCTGTGCTCTGAGCATGCGCGGTGCGAGTGGTGGCGACGGACTGAGGGAACAGGCGGGTCGGGATCCGGTCGGAGACGGTGGGCGCGGGGGAGGAATTGGACCCATGGGTGGGCAGGGAAGCTTCATAAACACCCGGTGCAGGCCTCAGGCCCCGAATAAGAGCCCACAGGCCCCGTGTTTACACCGCGGTGACAGGCCCGACCGGCGGCCGCCCGGGTGAGCGGGGAACTGGCCGCCATCTTGGTCAGAGAAGTAAGGGATCACGGCGCGTGCGCGGCCATCTTTGTTCACGAGCGGGCGGGGCTTCAGGGTCCCGGTGACAAAGTGGGCGGGGCTTCAGGGTCCCAGTGACAAAGTGGGCGGGGCTTCAGGGTCCCAGTGACCAGCAACAAAGGGTGGGCGGGGCTTCAGGGTCCCAGTGATGAGGAACAAAGAGTGGGCGTGGCTTCAGGGTCCCAGTGATGAGGAACAAAGAGTGGGCGGGGTTTCAGGGTCCCAGTGACCAGCAACAAAGGGTGGGCGGGGCTTCAGGGTCCCAGTGACTGGGAACAAAGAGTGGGCGGGGCTTCAGGGTCCCCGTGAGTGGGGACAACGAGTGGGCGGGGCTTCAGGGTTACTGTGACCGGGAACAAAGAGTGGGCGGGGCTTCAGGGTCCCTGTGACAGGGAACAAAGAGTGGGCGGGGCTTCAGCGTCCCTGTGACAGGGAACAAAGAGTGGGCGGGGCTTCAGGGTCCCTGTGACAGGGAACAAAGAGTGGGCGGGGCTTCAGGGTCCCAGTCAGTGGGGACAAAGAGTGGGCGGGGCTTCAGGGTCCCAGTGACCGGGAACAAAGAGTGGGCGGGGCTTCAGGGTCCCTGTGACGGTGAACAAAGAGTGGGCGGGGCTTCAGGGTCCCTGTGACCAGGAACAAAGAGTGGGCGGGGCTTCAGGGTCCCAGTCAGTGGGGACAAAGAGTGGGCGGGGCTTCAGGGTCCCAGTGACTGTGAACAAAGAGTGGGCGGGGCTTCAGGGTCCCAGTGACTGTGAACAAAGAGTGGGCGGGGCTTCAGGGTCCCAGTGACTGTGAACAAAGAGTGGGCGGGGCTTCAGGGTCCCAGTGACTGTGAACAAAGAGTGGGCGGGGCTTCAGGGTCCCTGTGACGGTGAACAAAGAGTGGGCGGGGCTTCAGGGTCCCTGTGATGGTGAACAAAGAGTGGGCGGGGCTTCAGGGTCCTAGTGACCAGGAACAAAGAGTGGGCGGGGCTTCAGGGTCCCAGTGACTGGGAACAAAGAGTGGGCGGGGCTTCAGGGTCCCAGTGACTGGGAACAAGGAGTGGGCGGGGCTTCAGGGTCCCTGTGACCGGGAACAAAGAGTGGGCGGGGCTTCAGGGTCCCTGTGACCGGGAACAAAGAGTGGGCGGGGCTTCAGGGTCCCAGTGACTGTGAACAATGAGTGGGCGGGGCTTCAGGGTCCCTGTGACGGTGAACAAAGAGTGGGCGGGGCTTCAGGGTCCCAGTGACTGTGAACAAAGAGTGGGCGGGGCTTCAGGGTCCCAGTGACTGGGAACAAGGAGTGGGCGGGGCTTCAGGGTCCCAGTGACTGGGAACAAGGAGTGGGCGGGGCTTCAGGGTCCCAGTGACTGTGAACAAAGAGTGGGCGGGGCTTCAGGGTCCCAGTGACTGGGAACAAGGAGTGGGCGGGGCTTCAGGGTCCCAGTGACTGTGAACAAAGAGTGGGCGGGGCTTCAGGGTCCCAGTGACTGGGAACAAGGAGTGGGCGGGGCTTCAGGGTCCCAGTGACTGGGAACAAGGAGTGGGCGGGGCTTCAGGGTCCCAGTGACTGGGAACAAAGAGTGGGCGGGGCTTCAGGGTCCCAGTGACTGGGAACAAAGAGTGGGCGGGGCTTCAGGGTCCCAGTGACTGGGAACAAGGAGTGGGCGGGGCTTCAGGGTCCCAGTGACTGGGAACAAGGAGTGGGCGGGGCTTCAGGGTCCCAGTGACTGTGAACAAAGAGTGGGCGGGGCTTCAGGGTCCCAGTGACTGGGAACAAGGAGTGGGCGGGGCTTCAGGGTCCCAGTGACTGGGAACAAGGAGTGGGCGGGGCTTCAGGGTCCCAGTGACTGGGAACAAAGAGTGGGCGGGGCTTCAGGGTCCCAGTGACTGGGAACAAGGAGTGGGCGGGGCTTCAGGGTCCCAGTGACTGTGAACAAAGAGTGGGCGGGGCTTCAGGGTCCCAGTGACTGGGAACAAGGAGTGGGCGGGGCTTCAGGGTCCCAGTGACTGTGAACAAAGAGTGGGCGGGGCTTCAGGGTCCCAGTGACTGGGAACAAGGAGTGGGCGGGGCTTCAGGGTCCCAGTGACTGGGAACAAGGAGTGGGCGGGGCTTCAGGGTCCCAGTGACTGGGAACAAAGAGTGGGCGGGGCTTCAGGGTCCCAGTGACTGGGAACAAAGAGTGGGCGGGGCTTCAGGGTCCCAGTGACTGGGAACAAGGAGTGGGCGGGGCTTCAGGGTCCCAGTGACTAGGAACAAAGAGTGGGCGGGGCTTCAGGTTCCCTGTGATGGTGAACAAAGAGTGGGCGGGGCTTCAGGGTCCCTGTGACGGTGAACAAAGAGTGGGCGGGGCTTCAGGGTCCCTGTGACGGTGAACAAAGAGTGGGCGGGGCTTCAGGGTCCCTGTGACGGTGAACAAAGAGTGGGCGGGGCTTCAGGGTCCCAGTGACTGTGAACAAAGAGTGGGCGGGGCTTCAGGGTCCCTGTGACTGTGAACAAAGAGTGGGCGGGGCTTCAGGGTCCCAGTGACTGTGAACAAAGAGTGGGCGGGGCTTCAGGGTCCCTGTGACTGGGAACAAAGAGTGGGCGGGGCTTCAGGGTCCCAGTGACCGGGAACAAAGAGTGGGCGGGGCTTCAGGGTCCCTGTGACTGGGAACAAAGAGTGGGCGGGGCTTCAGGGTCCCTGTGACTGGGAACAAAGAGTGGGCGGGGCTTCAGGGTCCCAGTGACTGTGAACAAAGAGTGGGCGGGGCTTCAGGGTCCCTGTGACTGGGAACAAAGAGTGGGCGGGGCTTCAGGGTCCCTGTGACTGTGAACAAAGAGTGGGCGGGGCTTCAGGGTCCCAGTGACTGTGAACAAAGAGTGGGCGGGGCTTCAGGGTCCCAGTGACTGTGAACAAAGAGTGGGCGGGGCTTCAGGGTCCCAGTGACTGGGAACAAAGAGTGGGCGGGGCTTCAGGGTCCCAGTGACTGGGAACAAAGAGTGGGCGGGGCTTCAGGGTCCCAGTGACGGGGAACAAAGAGTGGGCGGGGCTTCAGGGTCCCAGTGACTGGGAACAAAGAGTGGGCGGGGCTTCAGGGTCCCAGTGACCGGGAACAAAGAGTGGGCGGGGCTTCAGGGTCCCAGTGCCTGGGAACAAAGAGTGGGCGGGGCTTCAGGGTCCCAGTGACTGGGAACAAAGAGTGGGCGGGGCTTCAGGGTCCCAGTGACGGGGAACAAAGAGTGGGCGGGGCTTCAGGATCCCAGTGACCGGGAACAAAGAGTGGGCGGGGCTTCAGGGTCCCAGTGACTGGGAACAAAGAGTGGGCGGGGCTTCAGGGTCCCAGTGACCGGGAACAAAGAGTGGGCGGGGCTTCAGGGTCCCAGTGACCGGGAACAAAGAGTGGGCGGGGCTTCAGGATCCCAGTGACCGGGAACAAAGAGTGGGCGGGGCTTCAGGGTCCCAGTGACTGGGAACAAAGAGTGGGCGGGGCTTCAGGGTCCCAGTGACCGGGAACAAAGAGTGGGCGGGGCTTCAGGGTCCCAGTGACGGGGAACAAAGAGTGGGCGGGGCTTCAGGGTCCCAGTGACCGGGAACAAAGAGTGGGCGGGGCTTCAGGGTCTCTGTGACTGTGAACAAAGAGTGGGCGGGGCTTCAGGGTCCCTGTGACTGTGAACAAAGAGTGGGCGGGGCTTCAGGGTCTCTGTGACTGTGAACAAAGAGTGGGCGGGGCTTCAGGGTCTCTGTGACTGTGAACAAAGAGTGGGCGGGGCTTCAGGGTCCCTGTGACTGGGAACAAAGAGTGGGCGGGGCTTCAGGGTCCCAGTGACTGGGAACAAAGAGTGGGCGGGGCTTCAGGGTCCCTGTGACGGTGAACAAAGAGTGGGCGGGGCTTCAGGGTCTCTGTGACTGTGAACAAAGAGTGGGCGGGGCTTCAGGGTCCCAGTGACTGTGAACAAAGAGTGGGCGGGGCTTCAGGGTCCCTGTGCCTCATTTATTTTCCTCTCACTCTGCTCCCAGGGGGTGGAGAACTGAACCCGACCAGAGTAGAGGGAGGGAGGAAACTGGGAGTGGAGGGAAGAAATGATGGAGATGGTGCGATGGGTTTGGATTTCAGCACAGGGAGGAGGGAGAGTGTGTGGGACGGGGATTTACAGTCTGGGGGAATGAGCGGGAAGAATGTTCCATAGAAACTAGAATTTTCTGTTCTGAATTTCTGTCCTGTATTTACAGTGAGGACTTTTGTAAACTCCTTTTACAGGGGATTAGAAGGGGAGGATTTGCAGACGGAAACTCAAACCAAACATCACATCAAGATCTGACAGTCCCTCGATTCATCAGGACCTGAATATCATCGACCTTTGAATGTGGAAGGAGAAATGTTTGTCTGTTCTCTCTGTGGGAAAAGATTTCAAACATCAGTGTGAGTGGAAAATCACCGAGACACACACACCCGAGTGAGAGTGTTCCAGTGCACTGAGTGTGGAAAGAGCTTCAACCAGTTTCACAGCCTGAAAAAACATCGCACCATTTACAGCGGGGAGAAACCGTCCACGTGTTCTGTGTGTGGACGAGGATTCAACTGATCGTCCAACCTGGAGAGACACAAGGACACCCGGACCATGGAGAAACCGTGGAAATGTGGGGACTGTGGGAAGGGATTCAAATACCCGTCTGGGCTGGAAACTCATCGACACAGTCACACCGGGGAGAGGCCGTTCACCTGCTCTGTGTGTGGGAAGGGATTCGCTCGTTCATCCCATCTGCTGAGACACCAGCAAGTTCACACCGGGGAGAGGCCGTTCACCTGCTCCGTGTGTGGGAAGGGATTCACTCGTTCATCCAACCTGCTGATTCACCAGCGAGTTCATACTGGGGAGAGGCCGTTCACCTGCTCCGTGTGTGGGAAGGGATTCGCTCATTCATCCCACCTGCTGACACACCAGCGAGTTCACACTGGGGAGAGGCCGTTCACCTGCTCCGTGTGTGGGAAAGGATTCACTCAGTCATCCAGCCTCATTTCACACCAACTTGTTCACACTGATAATAGACCGTTTAAATGTTCTGACTGTGAGAAGAGCTTCAAGGGAACAAGGGATCTGCTGAAACATGAACGAGTTCACACTGTGGAGAGGCCGTTCACCTGCTCCGTGTGTGGGAAGGGATTCACTCAGTCATCCACTTTGCTGACACACCAGCGAGTTCACACTGACGAGAGGCCGTTCACCTGCTCCGTATGTGAGAAGGGATTCACTTGTTCATCCCACCTGCTGACACACCAGCGAGTTCACACTGGGGAGAGGCCGTTTACCTGCTCCGTATGTGAGAAGGGATTCACTTGTTCATCCCACCTGCTGACACACCAGCGAGTTCACACTGGGGAGAGGCCGTTTACCTGCTCCGTATGTGAGAAGGGATTCACTTGTTCATCCCACCTGCTGACACACCAGCGAGTTCACACTGGGGAGAGGCCGTTCACCTGCTCCGTGTGTGGGAAGGGATTCACTCATTCATCCCACCTGTTGAGACACCAGCGAGTTCACCTGTGATGCAGGGGTTGGATTCTGCTGTTAATCACATCCAGGACTGAACCATGTTCTTTCTGACAGTTGGGGTTTGTTTCTGATGTTAATAACCCCGAGAACTGGGCTGGAGTTTAATATTCTGGATATATGCACTCCAGAGGGGCTCTGACCGAGGCTCTGTGGAACTGAAGCATAACTTCCTCCCCTTTGTATTCCAGCCCTCGAGATAAAGGCCAACATTCCATTAGTCTTTGTGATTAATTTTTGTATCTGGGCACTAGCTTTTAGTGATTTGTGTACATGGACACCCAAATCCCTTTGCTCCTCCACAGTTCCCAGTCTCTCACTTTAAGAAAATACTCCAATGTTTCCTTCTTGTATCCAAAGTGGATGATCTCACACTTCCCCACACTGAACTCCATCTGCCACAGTTTTGTCCACTCACAAAATCTGTCCCTTTGTAACTTCCTGCTCCCATCCACACAACTTACTGTGTCTCCTAACTTAGTGTCATCTGGAAACTTGGATATAAAACTCTCTCTTCCTTCATCCAAGTTGTTGATAAATATGGTGAAAAGCTGAGACCCCAGTCCAGATCCCTGGGGAACACCACTTGTCACATCCCACCAATCAAAGAACGTTCCCTTTATCCCCACTCTCTGTCTCCCACCTCCCAACACAAGTCACAAGGTCACTTTCAATTTTGTGCACTTTTATTTTTGCGAATAATCTCTTGTGCTGAACCCTATCAAATGCCTTCTGGAAGTCCACACAGACAATGTCCATCGACACTCCCTGTCCAGCCTGTTAGTGACCTCATAAAATTCATCTAGATTAGTCAGACATGACCCACCCTTCACAAATCCACGCTGACTCTCTTTGATCAGCTCAGGCTTGTTCAAGTGCTCAATCATTCTGTCTCTGGTGATAGATTTCAGTAACTTCCCCACTCCTGACGTTAAACTGACAGATCTGTCGTTTCCTTTTCTCTCTCTTCCTCCTTTCTTAAATATTGGAGTGATATTTTCGTATCCAAGGGCACAATTCCCGAGTCCAGAGAGCTTTGTGAAACTATGACTAATGTTTCTGTAATTTCCCCACCTGTTTCCTTGAATACCCTGAGGGAAAAACCATCAGGTCCTGGAGATTTCATTCTTTCTTTGCAGTTATTTATTTATCTATTTCCAGAGATAATTGATTCATATTTAATATTAAACATTGATTATCAGATGGGTTTAATTTGTATTCTTTTAGTTACTTTTTATTGCTCACTTTAGTATAATTCACCTGTTTCTTTCTTTTATTGAATCAGTTTTTATTAATTTCCTTTTTTATTACTCACTTCTTTCACACAAACCTCAGATTCCCCAGTCTAAGTTCCCTCGGTTAACTCGAGGTTTTCACCCCCACCACTGTAACTGGAAGATCAACTTCAGGTAACTACTGGGGAGATCACATGACTGGGCACCGGGGAGATCATCAGAGATAGGAGCAGGAGTCGGCCATTCGGCCCCTCGAGCTTGCTCCACCATTCAATGAGATCATGGCTGATCTGATTTTTACCTCAACTCCACTTTCCTGCCCTTTCCCCGTATCCTTTGACACCCTCGCTGATCAACAATTTGTCTAACTCAGCCTTGAATGTATTCAATGACTCAGCCTCCACAGCTTTTTGGGGTAAAGAATTCCAAAGAATCACGACCCTCTGGGAGAAGAAATTCCTCCTCATTTCTGTCTCAAACGGGCGACCCCTTATTCTGAGACTATGCCCCCTCGTTTAAGAATCCCCCTGAGGGGTAACATTCTGTCAGCATCGACCCTATCGAGTCCCCTCAGAATCTCCTCTCATTTTTCTAAACTCCAATGAGTATAGACCCAACCTGTTCAATCTTTCCTCATAAGACAACCCTTCCATACCCGGGATCAACCTCATGAACCTTCTCTGAACTGCCTCCAATGCAAGTATGTCCTTCCTTAAATAAGGGCACGAGAACTGTACCAAGTACTCCAGGTATGGTCTCACCAGCACCCTGTACAGTTGTAGCATGACTTCCCTACTTTTATACTCCATCCCCCCAGAAATAAAGGCCCACATTCTGTTTGCATGCTGCACCTGTATGTTGACTTTTTGTGTTTCATGTACGAGGACACCCAGATCCCTCTGTACCGCAGCATTTTGTAGTATTTCTCCATTCAAATAATATTTTGCTTTTTTATTTTTCCTCCCAAAGTGGACGACTTCACATTTTCCCTCATGATATTCCATCTGCCAAAGGATGTTCACACACAGAACACGTGTACAGTTCCTCACCACTGTGATTGGTGATTTTTCCTTCTACATCCTTGACGTGATGTTTGGTTTGAGTTTCCCATCTGTAAATCCTCCCCTTCTAATATCCTGTAAAAGGAGTTTACCAAAGTTCCTACTTTAATTACAGGATAGAATTTCAGCACAGACAATTCTCGTTTCTTGTCTCCAGTTTCAAATTCCATTATCAAATTTGATTTGATTTCACTCCTGTGAAGCACCTTGGGATGTTTTACTTCGTTAAATGCTCTGTATAAATACAAGTTGTTGTTGCTTCTGTCGAAAATTCTGTCCCCTCCTAAGCTGTAAATTCCCCATTCAACACACTCTCTCTCCTCCCTCCATCCTTACTCTCTAAAATCAACATTCATTACACCATCTGTGATTTTGTTTAAGAAAGTAAGGAATAGGAGCAGGAGTCGGCCATACGGCCCCTCGAGCCTGCTCCGCCATTCAATAAGATCATGGCTGATCTTCTCACTCAAATCCACTTTCCCGCCCGATCCGCATATCCCTTGATTCCTCGAGAGTCCAAAAATCTATCGATCTCAGTCTTGAATATACTCAACGACTGAGCATCCACAGTCCTCTGGGGTAGAGAATTCCAAAGATTCACAACCCTCTGCATGAAGAAATTCTTCCTCATCTCAGTCCTAAATGTCCGACCCCTTATCCTGAGACTATGACCCCTAGTTCTAGACCCTCCAGCCAGGGGAAACAACCTCTCATCATCTACCCTGTCAAGCCCGCAAAGAATTTTATACATTTCAATGAGATCACCCCTCATTCTCCTAAACTCCAGAGAGTATAGGCCCATTCTACTCAATCTCTCCTCATAGGACAACCCTCTCATCCCAGGAATTAATCTTGTGAACCTTTGTTGCACCGCCTCTAAGACAAGTATATCCTTCTTTAGGTAAGGAGACCAAAACTGGACACAGTACTCCAGGTGAGGTCTCACCACAGCCCGATATAATTTCAGCAAGACCTCCTTACTCTTATACTCCAACCCCCTTGCAACAAAGGCTAATATACCATTTGCCTTTCTAATTGCTTGCTGTACCTGCATGTTTACTTTCTGTGATTCGTGTATAAGGACACCCAAATCCCTCTGAATAACAACAGTTCTTAGTCTCTCACTTTAAAAAAATTAACCTGTATTTCTATTCTTTCTAACATCTGCCACCTTCTTGCCCACTCACTTAACCTGTCTATATCCCTTTGCAGCCTCTTTGTGTCCTCCTCACAGCTTACTTTCCCACCTAGCTTTGTATCATCAGCAAACTTGGATACATTACACTCAGTCCCCTCATCTAAGTCATTGATATAGATTGTAAATAGCTGAGGCCCAAGCACCGATCCTTGCGGTACCCCACTCGTTACAGCCTGACAACCTGAAAATGACCCTTTTATCCTCACCCTCTGTTTTCTGTCCATTAACCAATCCTCAATCCATGCAAATATATTACCCCCAATCACATGAGCCCTAACCTTATGTAACAACCTCTTATGTGGCACCTCATGGAATGCCTTTTGAAAATTAAAATATTCTATATCCACTGGTTCCCCTTTATCATCCCTGCTAGTTACATCCTCAAAAAAACTCTAATAGATTAGTCAAACACGACTTCCCTTTCGTAAAACTGTGCTGACTCTGCCTAATCACATCATGATTTTCTAAATGCGCTGTTACTATGTCCTTAATAATAGATTCTAGCATTTTCCCCACTACGGATGTCAGGCTAACTGTCCTGTCGTTCGCTGTTTACTCTCTCCCACCTTTCTTGAATAACGGGGTTACATTTGCTACCTTCCAATCCATGGGGATCATTTTAGAATCTAGGGAATTCTGGAAGATCAGAACCAATGCATCCACTATCTCTGCAGCCATCTCTTTGAAAACCCAAGGACGTCGGCCATTAGGTCCAGGGGATTTGACGGCTTTTAGTCCCATTAATTTCTCCAGTACTTTTTCTTTACTAATATTAATTACTTTAAGTTCCTCACTCTCATTAGACCCTTGGTTCCCCACTATTTCCAGCATGTTTTTTGTGTCTTCTACTATGAAGACAGATAAAATATATTTGTTTAATGTCTCTGCCATGTCTTTATTCCCCATTATAATTTCACCTGTCTCAGCCTCGAAGGGACACACGTTTATTTTTGCTAATCTCTTCCTTTTTACATCCTGTCGAAGCTCTTACAATCTGTCTTTATATTTCTTGCTAGTTTGAACGCAGATTCTATTTTCTCCCTCTTTATCAATTTCTTGGTCATCCTTTGCTGGTTTCTAAAACCCTCCCAATACTCAGGCTGACAACTCTTTTTGGTAACATTGTAAGTCTCTTCTTTTAATCTACTACTGTCCTTAACTTCTCTAATTAGCCAGGGACGGATCATTTTACACACAGAGTTTTTATTCCTCAAGGGATATTTGTTGAGAATTATGAATTGTTCTTTAAATGTTCACCATTGCTTATCTACCATCATATCTGTTAATCTAATTTCCCAATCTACCTTAGCCAACTCGCCCTCATACCTACGGAGTTGGCTTTGTTTAAATTTAACACCATAGTTTCGGAATTAACGACATCACTCTCAAACTGAATATGAAATTCTATCATATTATGATCACTGTTCCCCAGAGGATCCTTAATTATAAGATTACTAATTAACCATGTCCCATCACACAATACTAGATCTAAAATAACCTGTTCCCTCTTTGGTTCCTCGACATATTGTTCTCGAACACTGTCTCGAATAAATTCCATGAGCTCGTCCTCCAAACTACTTTTACCAATTTCCTTTGCCCGGTCCATATGAAGATTAAAGTCCCCACGATTATTGTATTACCCTTGTTACAAGCTCCTCTAATTTCCTGATTTATACTCTGTCCAACACTTTAACTTCTGTTAGGGGGCCTGTAAACTACTCCCTCCAGTGTTTTCTGCCCCTTGTTATTTCTTAGCTCCACCCAGACTGATTCCACATCCTGATTTTCTGAGCGAAGATCCTTTCTCATTACTGTCTTTACCTCATCCTTTATTATCAGGGGTCCTCCCTCTCCTCACATCCCCCTCTCCCCCCCGATCCCTCTCCCCAAACCCTCCTCCCTCCCCTTCAGTGCTCCTTTCCCAATTTGCCGATCTTTTCTAAAAGTCAAGTTCCCTGGAATATTTAGTTCCCAACCTTGGTCACCCTGTAACCACGTCTCAGTGATGGCGACGAGTTCAAACCCATTTCTCTCTATTTGTGCCATTAATTCATCTATCTTGTTACGAATGCTTCGTGCATTCAGATAAAGTGCCTTTAATTTGAACTTTTTACTATTTTCCCTGATGTGACTTTAGTCACTAATACCCTATTACCTTTGTTAAACTCTCTGTCCCTTCCTGACACACTCTGCTGGTTTTTACCCAAATCGCTACTCTGCTCTACAGCCTTGACTTTTCTCTTTCGATTATAAATTTACCCTTACCTGAACCCTCCCCCGCTATCTACCGCCCAGTTATTCGATTCCCCAGGACACTGGTCTCAGCCCGGTTTATGTGGAGCCTGTCTCCCACACCAACCTTTCAGTCACCCATTTAACCATCTAATCTGTCCCAATGCCAATTTGCGTGTGGCTCAGGTAGTAATCCAGAGATTATTACCTTTGAGGTTCTGCTTTTTAATTTGGACCCTCGCTCCTCACACTCCCTCAGCAGAACCTCATTCCTAGTTCCACCAATGTCGTTGGTTCCTACGTGGATCACAACAACTGGATCCTCCCCCTCCTGCATCAAGTTCTTCTCCAGTCGCGAGGAGATGTCCTTAACCCTTGTACCGGGCAGGCAACACAGCCCTCGGGACTCCCGGTCGCAGCTGCAGAGAACAGTATCTATTCCAGTATTACCGAACAGAAGGAGGCCATTTAGCCCATCGTTCCTGTGCCAGCTCTGTGAAAGAGCTCTCCAATTAGTGCCACTCCCCCGCTCTTTCCAAATAGCCCTGCAAATCTTCCCCCTTCAAGTGTTTATCCAATTTCCTTTGAAAGTTACAATTGAATCTGCATCCACCACCATTTCAGGCAGTGCATTCCAGATCACAACAACTCTGGGCATTAAAATATTCTCCTCATCTCCCCTCAGGTTCTTTTGCCAACTATCTTAAATCTGTGTCCTCTGGTCACCGACTCTCCTGGCAGTGGAAACAGTTTCTCCTTATTTCCTCCATCAAAACACCTCAGAATTTTCAACACATCCATTAATTCTGCCCTTATTCTTCTCTGAAGAACAATCCCAGGTTCTCCAGACTGTCCACATAACTGAAGTCCATCATCCCTGGTACCATTCTGAGTGGACAACCTGAGCTGATTTATTTGACATTTATCCAGAATATTAAACTCCAGCCCAGTTATAGGGGTTATTAACATCAGAAACAAACCCCAACTGTCAGAATGAACATGGTTCAATCCTGGATGTGATTAACAGCAGCAATAACAGCAGAATCCAACCCCTGAGTGGACGGTTTCTCCCCGCTGTGAATGGTGCGATGTTTTTTCAGGCTGTGTAACTGGTTAAAGCTCTTTCCACACTGAGTGCACTGGAACACTCTCACTCGGGTGTGTGTGTCTCGGTGATTTTCCAGTCACACTGATGTTTGAAATTTTTTCCAAAAGAAAGAACAGACAAACATTTCTCCTTCCACATTCAAAGGCCGATGATATTCAGGTCCTGATGAATCGAGGGACTCGGTCAGATCTTGACGTGATGTTTGCTTTGAGCTTCCCGTCTGTGAATCGTCCCCTTCCAATCCCCTGTAAAAGGAATTTGCAAAAGTCATCACTGTGAACACAGGATAGAAATTCAGTACAGACAATTCTCGTTTCGATGGAACATTCTTCACGCTCATTCCCACAGACTGTGAATCCCCGTCCCACACACTCTCCCTCCTCTCTGTGCTGAAATCCGAACCCATCGCACCATCTCCATCATTTTTCCTTCCACCTGAGTTTATCCTCCTCCCCTGAAGGTGCTGACTCTGACTGGGTTCAGTTCGACACTCACTGGTTCCCTTCTCTCTCCTCCCCTGAAGGTGCTGACTCTGAATGTGTTCAGTTCTGCACTCACTGGTTCCCCTCTCTCTCCTCCCATGAAGGTGCTGACTCTGACTGGGTTGAGTTCTACACTCACTGGTTCCCCTCTCTCTCATCCCCTGAAGGTGCTGACTCTGACTGGGTTCAGTTCGACACTCACTTGTTCCCCTCTCTCTCCTCCCCTGAAGTTGCTGACTCTGACTGGGTTCAGTTCTGCACTCACTGGTTCCCCTCTCTCTCCTTCCCTGAAGGTGCTGAATCTGACTGGGTTCAGTTCTGCACTCACTGGTTCCCCTCTCTCTCCACCCCTGAAGTTGCTGACTCTGACTGGGTTCAGTTCTGAACTCACTGGTTCCTCTCTCTCTCCTCCCCTGAAGTTACTGACTGACTGGGTTCAGTTCTGCACTCACTGGTTCCCCTCTCTCTCCTCCCCTGAAGTTACTGACTCTGACTGGGTTCAGTTCTTCACTCACATGGGTTGGTCATGTTACAATTGTCAGTTCTGGGTTCATCGTCCATAAGACGGAGTCAGTAATTTAATCTGAATGAACGTGAATATTGAGTGAATGTTGAGAATAATTCAAGTAACCGGAGTTGTTACTTTGAGTCTCGGATAATCCAATTGTAGTTGATCGTAAAAAGTAAGAATTTGCATTTATAAAGCGCCTCAGGACATCCCAAAGGTCTTTCAAGCCAAGCAATAATCTTGAATTTTGGTCCCTGCTGTAATGTAGGAAATGCGGCAGCAATTGACACACAGCAAGATCAGAATGTGATAATCTGTTGAACGCAGTTGAAGTACAAGGTAAAAAGTGAATTACACCTTTAAAGGTTTCATTCCTCCTGAAGACAGTGCCTCAAAGATCGGGAGATTTATCGTCCGGCTCAGACTCATTCTGGGCGATTCTGTGATGGTAGGAAAGGTCAAAGGTTATTCGTAGAGTCCAAAATCTGACCAATCAGACAATCACTGTGCTGATTCCCTGGCCTGTCCCAACACCCTCATGAATAGAGTGGGGGAGGCCCTGGAATATCCACAGCTCGGGAAATTGCCCAGTAATATCGGTACATCCTTTCGTCAACGTGACACAGGGATCGTAAACAATGCTTTTCATTTTAATATGAGATGAACAAACTGAAATTCAAGGGGGAGCGTAGGGGTACTTTATGTCCTGGTGAGAGATGGAGGTGCAGAGGGACTGTATGTCCTGGTGAGGGATGGAGGTGTGGAGGGACTGTATGTCCTGGTGAGAGATGGAGGTGTAGAGGGACTGTATGTCATGGTGAGAGATGGAGGTGCAGAGGGACTGTATGTCCTGGTGAGAGATGGAGGTGTAGAGGGACTGTATGTCATGGTGAGAGATGGAGGTGCAGAGGGACTGTATGTCCTGGTGAGAGATGGAGGTGTAGAGGGACTGTATGTCATGGTGAGAGATGGAGGTGCAGAGGGACTGTATGTCCTGGTGAGGGATGGAGGTGTGGAGGGACTGTATGTCCTGGTGAGAGATGGAGGTGTAGAGGGACTGTATGTCATGGTGAGAGATGGAGGTGCAGAGGGACTGTATGTCCTGGTGAGGGATGGAAGTGTTGAGGGACTGGATGTCCTGGTGAGAGATGGAGGTGTAGAGGGACTGTATGTCCTGGTGAGAGATGGAGTTGTAGAGGGACTGTATGTCCTGGTGAGGGATGGAGGTGTAGAGGGACTGTATGTCCTGGTGAGGAATGGAGGTGTCGGGGGACTGTATGTCCTGGTGAGAGATGGAGGTGTAGAGGGACTGTATGTCCTGGTGAGAGATGGAGTTGTAGAGGGACTGTATGTCCTGGTGAGAGATGGAGGTGTAGAGGGACTGGATGTCCTGGTGAGAGATGGAGTTGCAGGGGGACTGTATGTCCTGTTGCGGGATGGAGGTGTTGAGGGACTGTATGTCCTGGTGAGGGATGGAGGTGTGGAGGGACTGTATGTCCTGGTGAGGGATGGAGGTGTGGAGGGACTGTATGTCCTGGTGAGGGATGGAAGTGTTGAGGGACTGGATGTCCTGGTGAGGGATGGAGGTGTAGAGGGACTGTATGTCCTGGTGAGGAATGGAGGTGTCGGGGGACTGTATGTCCTGGTGAGGGATGGAGGTGTAGAGGGACTGTATGTCCTGGTGAGAGATGGAGGTGTAGAGGGACTGGATGTCCTGGTGAGAGATGGAGTTGCAGGGGGACTGTATGTCCTGTTGCGGGATGGAGGTGTTGAGGGACTGTATGTCCTGGTGAGAGATGGAGTTGTAGGGGGACTGTATGTCCTGGTGAAGGATGGCGGTGTTGAGGGACAGTATGTCCTCGTGAGGGATGGAGGTTGAGGGGGACTGAATGTCCTGGTGAGGAAGGGAGGTGTAGGGAACTGTATGTCCTGGTGAGGGATGGAGGTGAACAGGGACTGTATGTCCTGGTGAGGGATGGAGGTGTAGAGGGAGTGTATGTCCTGGTGAGGGATGGAGGTGTAGGGAGCCTGTATGTCCTGGTGAGGGATGGAGGTGTAGAGGGACTGTATGTCCTGGTGAGAGTTGGAGGTGCAGGGAGCCTGTATGTCCTGGTGAGGGATGGAGGTGTAGAGGGACTGTATGTTCTGGTGAGAGTTGGAGGTGTAGCGGGACTGTATGTCCTGGTGAGGGATGGAGGTGCAGATGGACTGTATGTCCTGGTGAGGGATGGAGGTGTAGAGGGACTGTATGTCCTGGTGAGGGATGGAGGTGTAGAGTGACTGTATGTCCTGGTGAGGGATGGAGGTGTGGAGGGACTGTCTGTCCTGGTGAGGGATGGAGGTGTGGAGGGACTGTATGTCGTCGTGAGAGATGGAGGTGAAGGGGGACTGTATTTCTTGGCGCGGGATGGAGGTGTAGAGTGACTGTATGTCCTGGTGAGGGATGGAGGTGTAAGGGGACTGTATGTCCTGGAGAGAGATGGAGGTGTAGACGGACTGTATATCCTGGTGAGGGATGGAGGTGTAGAGGGTCTGTATGTCCTGTTGAGAGATGGAGGTGAAGGGGGACTGTATGTCCTGGTGAGGGATGGAGGTGTAGTGGGACTGTTATTCCAGGTGAGAGATGGAGGTGTAGAGGGACTGTATGTCCTGGTGAGAGATGGAGGTGTAGAGGGACTGTATGTCCTGGTGAGAGATGGAGGTGTAGAGGGACTGTATGTCATGGTGAGAGATGGAGTTGTAGAGGGACGGTATTTCCTGGTGAGGGATGGAGGTGTTGGGGGACAGTATGTCCTGGTGAGGGATGGAGGTGTTGAGGGACTGTATATCCTGGTGAGGGATGGAGGTTTATGGGGACTGTATGTCCTGGTGAGGAAGGGAGGTGTAGGGAACTGTATGTCCAGGTGAGGGATGGAGGTGAAGATGGACTGTATGTCCCGGAGAGAGATGGAGGTGTAGGGGGACTGTATTTCCTGGTGAGGGATGGAGGTGTAGGCGGACTGTCTGTCCTGGTGAGGGATGGAGGTGGAGAGGGACTGTATGTCCTGGTGAGGGATGGAGGTGTAGAGGGACTGTATGTCCTGGTGAGAGATGGAGGTGTAGAGGGACTGTATGTCCTGGTGAGGGAAGGAGGTGTAAGGGGACTGCATGTCCTGGCGAGGGATGGAGGTGTAGAGGGACTGTATGTCTTGGTGAGGGATGGAGGTATAGAGGGACTGTATGTCCTGGTGAGAGATGGAAGTGTCGGGGGACTGTATGTCCTGGTGAGGGATGGAGGTATAGAGTGACTGTATGTCCTGGTGAGGGATGGAGGTGTAGAGGGACTGTCTGTCCTGGTGAGGGATGGAGGTGTTGGGGGACTGTATGTCCTGGTGAGGGATGGAGGTGTAGAGGGACTGTATGTCCTGGTGAGGCATGGAGGTGTAGAGGGACTGTATGTCCTGGAGAGAGATGGAGGTGTAGAGGGACTGTCTGTCCTGGTGAGGGATGGAGGTATAGAGTGACTGTATGTCCTGGTGAGGGATGGAGGTGTAGAGGGACTGTCTGTCCTGGTGAGGGATGGAGGTGTAGAGGGACTGTCTGTCCTGGTGAGGGATGGAGGTGTTGGGGGACTGTATGTCCTGGTGAGGGATGGAGCTGTAGTGGGACTGTATTTCACGGTGAGGGATGGAGATGTAGGGGGACTGTATGTCCTGGTGAGGGATGGAGGTGTAGAGGGACTGTGTGTCCTGGTGAGGGATGGAGGTGTAGAGGGACAGTATGTCCTGGTGAGAGATGGAGGTGTAGAGGGACTGTATGTCCTGGTGAGAGATGGAGGTGTAGAGGGACAGTATGTCCTGGTGAGAGATGGAGGTGTAGAGGGACTGTATGTCCTGGTGAGAGATGGAGGTGTAGAGGGACTGTATGTCCTGGTGAGAGATGGAGGTGTAGAGGGACTGTATGTCCTGGTGAGGGATGGAGCTGTAGAGGGACTGTATGTCCTGGTGAGGGATGGAGGTGTAGGGGGACTGTATGTCCTGGTGAGGGATGGAGGTGTAGAGGGACTGTATGTCCTGATGAGGGATGGAGGTGTAGAGGGACTGTATGTCCTGGTGAGGGATGGAGGTGTAGAGTGACTGTATGTCCTGGTGAGGGATGGAGGTGTAGAGGGACTGTATGTCCTGATGAGGGATGGAGGTGTAGAGGGACTGTATCTCCTGGTGAGGGATGGAGGTGTAGAGGGACTGCATCTCCTGGTGAGGGATGGAGGTGTGGAGGGACTGTATGTCCTGGTGAGAGATGGAGGTGCAGAGGGACTGTATGTCCTGGTGAGGGATGGAGGTGTAGGGGGACTGTATGTCCTGGTGAGAGATGGAGGTGTAGGGGGACTGTATGTCCTGGTGAGGGATGGAGGTGTAGAGTGACTGTATGTCCTGGTGAGGGATGGAGGTGTAGAGGGACTGTATGTCCTGGTGAGGGATGGAGGTGTAGGGGGACTGTACGTCCTGGTGAGAGATGGAGGTGTAGAGGGAGTGTATGTCCTGGTGAGAGATGGAGGTGTAGAGGGACTGTATGTCCTGGTGAGAGATGGATGTGTAGGGGGACTGTATGTCCTGGCGCGGGATGGAGGTGTAGAGTGACTGTATGTCCTGGTGAGGGATGGAGGTGTAGAGGGACTGTATGTCCTGGTGAGAGATGGAGGTGTAGGGGGACTGTATGTCCTGGTGAGGGATGGAGGTGTAGAGGGACTGTATGTCCTGGTGAGGGATGGAGGTGTAGAGGGACTGTATGTCCTGGTGAGGGATGGAGGTGTAGAGGGACTGTCTGTCCTGGTGAGAGATGGAGGTGAAGGGGGACTGTATGTCCTGGTGAGGGATGGAGGTGTCGGGGGACTGTATGTCCTGGTGAGGGATGGAGGTGTAGAGGGACTGTATGTTCTGGCGCGGGATGGAGGTGTAGAGGGACTGTATGTCCTGGTGAGGGATGGAGGTGTAGAGTGACTGTATGTCCTGGTGAGGGATGGAGGTGCAGAGGGAGTGTATGTCCTGGTGAGGGATGGAGGAGTAGAGGGACTGTATGTCCTGGAGAGAGATGGAGGTGTAGAGGGACTGTATGTCATGGTGAGGGATGGAGGTGTAGAGGGACGGTATTTCCTGGTGAGGGATGGAGGTGTTGGGGGACTGTATGTCCTGGTGAGGGATGGAGTTGTTGAGGGACTGTATATCCTGGTGAGGGATGGAGGTTTAGGGGGACTGTATGTCCTGGTGAGGAAGGGAGGTGTAGGGAACTGTATGTCCAGGTGAGGGATGGAGGTGAAGAGGGACTGTATGTCCCGGAGAGAGATGGAGGTGTAGAGGGACTGTATGTCATGGTGAGGGATGGAGGTGTAGGGGGACTGTCTGTCCTGGTGAGGGATGGAGGTGGAGAGTGACTGTATGTCCTGGTGAGAGATGGAGGTCTAGAGGGACTGTATGTCCTGGTGAGGGATGGAGGTGTAGAGGGACTGTATGTCCTGGTGAGAGATGGAGGTGTAGAGGGACTGTATGTCCTGTTGAGGGAAGGAAGTGTAAGGGGACTGCATGTCCTGGCGAGGGATGGAGGTGTAGAGGGACTGTATGTCCTGGTGAGGGATGGAGGTATAGAGGGACTCTATGTCCTGGTGAGAGATGGAAGTGTCGGGGGACTGTATGTCCTGGTGAGGGATGGAGGTGTAGAGGGACTGTCTGACCTGGTGAGGGATGGAGGTGTTGGGGGACTGTTTGTCCTGGTGAGGGATGGAGGTGTAGAGGGACTGTATGTCCTGGTGAGGGATGGAGGTATCGAGGGACTGTATGTCCTGGTGAGAGATGGAAGAGTCGGGGGACTGTATGTCCTGGTGAGGGATGGAGGTATAGAGTGACTGTATGTCCTGGTGAGGGATGGAGGTGTAGAGGGACTGTCTGTCCTGGTGAGGGATGGAGGTGTTGGGGGACTGTATGTCCTGGTGAGTGATGGAGGTGTAGAGGGACTGTATGTCCTGGTGAGTGATGGAGGTGTAGAGGGACTGTATGTCCTGGTGAGGGAGGGAGGTGTCGAGGGACTGTATGTCCTGGTGAGAGATGGAGGTGTAGAGGGACTGTATGTCCTGGTGAGGGATGGAGGTGTAGAGGGACTGTATGTCCTGATTAGGGATGGAGGTGTAGAGGGACTGTATGTCCTGGTGAGGGATGGAGGTGTAGGGGGACTGTATGTCCTGGTGAGGGATGAAGGTGTAGAGTGACTGTATGTCCTGGTGAGGGGTGGAGGTGTAGAGGGACTGTATGTCCTGGTGAGGGATGGAGGTGTAGAGGGACTGTATGTCCTGGTGAGAGATGGAGGAGTAGAGGGAGTGTATGTCCTGGTGAGAGATGGAGGTGTAGAGGGACTGTATGTCCTGGTGAGGGATGGAGGTGTAGAGGGACTGTATGTCCTGGTGAGGGATGGAGGAGTAGAGGGAGTGTATGTCCTGGTGAGAGATGGAGGTGTAGAGGGACTGTATGTCCTGGTGAGAGATGGAGGTGTAAGGGGACTGTATGTCCTGGTGAGAGATGGAGGTGTAGAGGGACTGTATGTCCTGGTGAGGGATGGAGGTGTAGAGGGACTGTATGTCCTGGCGCGGGATGGAGGTGTTGAGAGACTGTATGTCCTGGTGAGGGATGGAGGTGTAGAGGGACTGTATGTCCTGGTGAGAGATGGAGGTGTGGAGGGACTGTCTGCCCTGGTGAGAGATGGAGGTGAAGGGGGACTGTATGTTCTGGCGCGGGATGGAGGTGCAGAGTGACTGTATGTCCTGGTGAGGGATGGAGGTGCAGAGGGAGTGTATGTCCTGGTGAGGGATGGAGGAGTAGAGGGACTGTATGTCCTGGAGAGAGATGGAGGTGTAGAGGGACTGTATGTCATGGTGAGGGATAGAGGTGTCGAGGGACTGTCTGTCCTGGTGAGGGATGGAGGTGTAGAGGTACTGTATGTCCTGGTGAGGGATGGAGGTGTAGAGGGACTGTATGTCCTGGTGAGAGATGGAGGTGTAGAGGGACTGTATGTCCTGGTGAGAGATGGAGGTGTGGAGGGACTGTCTGTCCTGGTGAGAGATGGAGGTGTAGAGGGACTGTATGTCCTGGTGAGAGATGGAGGTGTAGAGGAACTGTATGTCCTGGTGAGAGATGGAGGTGAATGGTGACTGTAAGTCCTGGTGAGGGATGGAGGTGTAGGGGGACTGTATGTCCTGGTGAGGGATCGAGGTGTAGAGGGACTGTATGTCCTGGTGAGGGATGGAGATGTAGAGGGACTGTATGTCCTGGTGAGGGATGGAGGTTTAGGGGGTCTGTATGTCATGGTGAGGGATGGAGGTGTAGAGGGACTGTATGTCCTGGTGAGGGATGGAGGTGTAGAGGGACTGTATGTCCTGGTGAGAGATGGAGGTGTAGAGGGACTGTATGTCCTGGTGAGGGATGGAGGTGTGGAGGGACTGTATGTCCTGGTGAGAGATGGAGGTTTAGGGGGTCTGTGTGTCCTGGTGAGAGATGGAGGTGTGGAGGGACTGTATGTCCTCGTGAGAGATGGAGGTGTAGGGGGAATGTATGTCCTGGCCCGGGATGGAGGTGTAGAGTGACTGTATGTCCTGGTGAGGGATGGAGGTGTAGAGTGACTGTATGTCCTGGTGAGGGATGGAGGTGTAGAGGGTCTGTATGTCCTGGTGAGGGATGGAGGTGTAGAGGGACTGTATGTCCTGGTGAGAGATGGAGGTGTAAGGGGTCTGTATTTCCTGTTGAGAGATGGAGGTGTAGGGGGACTGTATGTCCTGGTGAGGGATGGAGGTGTAGAGGGTCTGTATTTCCTGTTGAGAGATGGAGGTGTAGGGGGACTGTATGTCCTGGTGAGGGATGGAGGTGTAGAGGGACGGTATTTCCTGGTGAGGGATTGAGGTGCAGGGGGACTGTATGTCCTGTTGCGGGATGGAGGTGTTGGGGGACAGTATGTCCTGGTGAGGGATGGAGGTGTTGAGGGACTGTATATCCTGGTGAGGCATGGAGGTGAAGAGGGACTGTATGTCCTGGAGAGAGATGGAGGTGTAGGGGGACTGTATTTCCTGGTGAGGGATGGAGGTGTAGGGGGACTGTACGTCCTGGTGAGGGATGGAGGTGGAGAGGGACTGTACGTCCTGGTGAGAGATGGAGGTGTAGAGGGACTGTATGTCCTGGTAAGGGATGGAGGTGTAGAGGGACTGTATGTCCTGGTGAGGGATGGAGGTGTAGAGGGACTGTATGTCCTGGTGAGAGATGGAGGTGTAGGGTGACTGTATGTCCTGATGAGGGATGGAGGTGTAGAGGGACTGTATGTCCTGGTGAGGGATGGAGGTGTGGAGTGACTGTATGTCCTGGTGAGGGATGGAGCTGTAGAGTGACTGTATGTCCTGGTGAGGGATGGAGGTGTAGAGGGACTGTATGTCCTGGTGAGAGATGGAGGTGTAGGGGGACTGTATGTCCTGGTGAGGGATGGAGGTGTAGGGGGACTGTATGTCCTGGTGAGAGATGGAGGTGTAGAGGGACTGTATGTACTGGTGAGAGATGGAGGTGTCGAGGGACTGTATGTCCTGGGGAGGGATGGAGGTGTCGGGGGACTGTATGTCCTGGTGAGAGATGGAGGTGTAGAGGGACTGTATGTCCTGGGGAGGGATGGAGGTGTCGGGGGACTGTATGTCCTGGTGAGAGATGGAGGTGTAGAGGGACTGTATGTCCTGGTGAGGGATGGAGGTGTAGAGGGACTGTATGTCCTGGTGAGAGATGGAGGTGTAGAGGGACTGTATGTCCTGGTGAGAGATGGAGGTGTAGAGGGACTGTATGTCCTGGTGAGAGATGGAGGTGTAGAGGGACTGTATGTCCTGGTGAGAGATGGAGGTGTAGAGGGACTGTCTGTCCTGGTGAGAGATGGAGGTGTAGGGGGACTGTATGTCCTGGTGATAGATGGAGGTGTAGAGGGACTGTATGTCCTGTCGCGGGATGGAGGTGTAGAGTGACTGTTTGTCCTGGTGAGGGATGGAGGTGTAGAGGGAATGTATGTTCTGGCGCGGGATGGAGGTGTAGAGTGACTGTATGTCCTGGTGAGGGATAGAGGTGTCGAGGGACTGTCTGTCCTGGTGAGGGATGGAGGTGTAGAGGGACTGTATGTCCTTGTGTGTGTTGGAGGTGTAGGGGGACTGTATGTCCTGGTGAGAGATGGAGGTGTAGAGGGACTGTATGTCCTTGTGTGTGTTGGAGGTGTAGAGGGACTGTATGTCCTGGTGAGAGATGGAGGTGGAGAGGGCCTGTATGTCCTGGTGAGGGATGGAGGTGTAGAGGGACTGTATGTCCTGGTGAGAGATGGAGGTGTAGCAGGACTGTATGTCCTGGTGAGGGATGGAGATGTAGAGGGACCGTATGTCCTGGTGAGGGATGGATGTGTAGAGGGACTATATGTCCTGGTGAGGGATGGAGATGTAGAGCGACCGTATGTCCTGGTGAGGGATGGAGGTGCAGAGGGACTGTATGTCCTGGTGAGGGATGGAGGTGGAGAGGGACTGTATGTCCTGGTGAGGGATGGATGTATAGAGGGACTGTATGTCCTGGTGAGGGATGGAGGTGTAGAGTGACTGTATGTCCTGGTGAGGGATGGAGGTGTAGAGGGACTGTCTGTCCTGGTGAGAGATGGAGGTGTCGAGGGACTGTATGTCCTGGTGAGAGATGGAGGTGTAGAGGGACTGTATGTCCTGGTGAGGGATGGAGGTGTAGGGGGACTGTATGTACTGGTGAGAGATGGAGGTGTAGAGGGACTGTATGTCCTGGTGAGGGATGGAGGTGTAGGGGGACTGTATGTCCTGGTGAGGGATGGAGGTGTAGGGGGACTGTATGTCCTGGTGAGAGATGGAGGTGTAGGGGGACTGTATGTTCTGGTGAGGGATGGAGGTGTAGAGTGACTGTTTGTCCTGGTGAGGGATGGAGGTGTCGAGGGACTGTATGTTCTGGCGCGGGATGGAGGTGTAGAGTGACTGTATGTCCTGGTGAGGGATGGAGGTGCAGAGGGACTGTATGTCCTGGAGAGAGATGGAGGTGTAGGCGGACTGTATGTCATGGTGAGGGATAGAGGTGTCGAGGGACTGTCTGTCCTGGTTAGGGATGGAGGTGTAGAGGGACTGTATGTCCTTGTGTGTGTTGGAGGTGTAGAGGGACTGTATGTCCTGGTGAGAGATGGAGGTGTGGAGGGAGTGCATGTCCTGGTGAGAGATGGAGGTGTAGAGGGACTGTATGTCCTGGTGAGGGATGGAGGTGTAGAGGGACTGTGTTTCCTGTTTGAGATATGGAGGTGTGGAGGGACTGTATGTCCTGGTGAGGGATGGAGGTGTAGGGGGACTGTGTTTCCTGGTTGAGATATGGAGGTGTGGAGGGACTGTTTGTCCTGGTGAGAGATGGAGGTTTAGGGCGACTGTATGTCCTGGTGAGAGATCGAGGTGTAGAGGGACTGTATGTCCTGGTGAGGGATGGATGTGTAGAGGGACTGTATGTCCTGGTGAGGGATGGATGGATAGAGCGACTGTATTTCCTGGTGAGGAATGGATGTGTTGAGGGACTGTATGTCCTGGTGAGGGATGTAGGTGTGGAGGGACTGTATGTCCTGGTGAGAGATGGAGGTGTCGAGGGACTGTATGTCCTGGTGAGAGATGGAGGTGTAGAGGGACTGTATGTCCTGGTGAGAGATGGAGGTGTCGAGGGACTGTATGTCCTGATATATCTCCGTTCTTTACCGATGCTCCCTGACCAATCACCAGTTCTTCTTCTTTTCACGTTCGTCGCTGGTCCATCAACAATTCTCCTTCATGTCCAGACGCTCCCTGTCTGATCACCATTTCTCCTTGAATTATCGATGATCCTTTACTCGTCACGATTTCTCCGACATTTACTGACACTCCCTGACCCGTCGCAATTTCTCGTTCCTTTGAAGACATTCCCTTTCGATCACCATTTCTCCAGACGCTCTCAAACCATGACCATTTTACCATCATTTACAGACGTTCCCTGACCCATCACAATTTATCCTTCATTTCGAGATGCTCCCCGACAATCACCATTTCTCCATCATTTACAGACACTCCCTGACTGTCATCATTTCTCCTTCATTTGCAGACACTCCCTGACTGTCATCATTTCTCCTTTATTGACTGACGCTCCCTGATCATCACCATTTCTCCTTCATTTGCGGATTCTCCATGACTGACACCATTTCTCCTTCATTTGGGGATGCTCCCTGACCCAGCACGATTCCTCCTGAATTTACAGATGCTTCCTGAGTGTCACCATTTCTCCTTTATTTGTGGACATTCCTGACCATCACCATTTGTGCTTCATTTGCAGACGCTCACTGACCCTCACTGTTTCTCCATTATTTACAGATGCTCCCTGACCCATCACCAATATTCCTTCATTTACAGACACTCCCTGACAGTCAAGTTGAACCTTCATTTACCGACGCTCCCTGACTCGCTGAGATTGCCCAGGTTACACTGCGCGTGCGCCGAGGCCTTTTGTTGCATTTCCGGCCGCAACGAAACGGGAGAAACGGGAACCGGCGGTTCGTGGAGGGGGGAGAATGAAGGGGGGAGAGGGGGGAGAGTGGAGGGGCGAGAGTGGAGGTGGGATAATGGAGGGGGGAGAATGGAGGGGTTATAATAGTGGGGGTGGAGGGAGAATGGAAGTGGGAGAATGCAGTGGGATAATGGAGGGGGGATAATAGAGGGGGTGGAGGGAGAATGGAAGGGGGAGAATGGAGGGGGGATAATGGAGGGGGGATAATAGAGGGGGGATAATAGAGGGGGTGGAGGGAGAATGGAAGGGGGATAATGGAGGGGGATAATGGAGGGGGGATAATGGAGGGGGGATAATAGAGGGGGTAGAGGGAGAATGGAAGGGGGACAATGGAGGGGGGATAATGGAGGGGGGAGAATGGAGGGGGGATAATAGAGGGGGTGGAGGGAGAATGGAAGGGGAGAAAGGAGGGGGGAGAATGGAGGGGGATAACGGAGGGGGGATAATGGAGGGGGGATAATGGAGGGGATGGAGGGAGAATGGAAGGGGGAGAATGGAGGGGGGATAATGGAGGGGGAGAATGGAGGGGGGTTAATAGAGTGGGTGGAGGGAGAATGGAAGGGGAGAATGGAGGGGAGATAATGGAGGGGGGTTAATAGAGGGGGGTGGAGGGAAAATGGAAGGGGGAGAATGGAGGGGGATAATGGAGGGGGGAGAATGGAGGGGCGATAATAGAGGGGCTGGAGGGAGAATGGAAGGGGGAGAATGGAAGGGGGAGAATGGAGGGGGGAGAATGGAGGGCGGGTATTGGAGGGGGGAGAATGGAGGGGGGAGAATGGAGGGGGGAGAATGGAGGGGGGAGATTGGAGGGGGGATTATGGAGGAGGGATAATGGAGGGGGGAGATTGGAGGGGGGATAATAGAGGGCGGGTAGTGGAGGGGGGATGATGCCGCCTGTTTTCTCTCGGATCCTGGGCCCGACACTCGGTGTTTCTGGGCCCTGCGATCCCCGCCCTTTATTCACCCGCTCTCTCCAGCTCTTTTCCTGCCGCCTCTTCCTCAGTCGCCATCCGCCCACCGCGCATGCTCAGCTCACACTGTCCCGGTTGATTGACGGGGGCTCCGGGCCAATAGGAAGAGCGGGGGGGGGGGGGTCTGGAGGACCGATTGGGCGGCGGGTCCTCCAACCAATGGGAGTGAGTGAGGGGCGGGACTTGCGGCACCGAGTGGGCGGGGCTGAGCCCGGATCTCCCTCATTGGCTGAAACTCTGCACCATTTTTAAACCTGATTGATCGCAAACTCCAGGAGAAAACTGGCCCTTTCTGTTGTGGCTTCAAACAGATGGAACCCTGTGGGGCGGAGCAAAGATTTCAACATTAGTTAATAAAATGGATCAATTCAGGACAGAGAGCAGGGAGTAATGGGGGAATAACACAGAGTGGGGATAAAGGGAATGCAGTGGGTGTTGTGTAGATGGATTGTCTCAAGGTGTTTGAGAAGGTGCCGCACAGGAGGCTTGTTGATAAAATTAAGTCTCACGGAATTGAAGGGAGTGGGGCAGCGTGGACAGGAAGTTGGGGAAAGGGCAGAAAACAGAGAGTCGTGGATAATGGATATTGTTCTGACTGGAGGGATGTAAACAGTGGTGTCCCCCAGGGTCAGTGTTGGGACCATTGCTCTTCTCAATATAGGGAAATGATCTGGGCTCGGGTATATGGGGCAAAAGATGAAAATCTCCAAATGACGCCAAAGGGACCAGGGCTCAGTGTGAAGAGGACTGTAAGTGATTTCAGTGTGACATATACAGGTTAGTAAATGGGGCAGGTAGATGTCAGATGAAATTTAACACAGAGAAATGTGAGGTGATAGATTTTGGGAGGAAGAATAAGGAGATGAAATGTACACTCAATGGCAAAACTTTAAAATGATTAAAGGAGCAGAGAGACTACGGGGTTTAAGATTGTAGCGAACACCTTGTCTTATTAATTAGCAGGTTTGAGAGTCTCGCATCAGCAACTTTAATACTTTATTACGAAATATGAGATGAGCAGATTCTCTGTCCTCTATCGTATCTTATATCGATCCATCAATCAGAGTAAACATGCAAGTCCCCCGTGTCCACAGTAACTTACACGAGGTGAGCCCGCTGGATGGAACCTCAGGCGCCCTGAGCTTGATCTCCGGTGTCTCCAGTCCCGAGTCACCCCTTTCATCACTATACCCTCACTTTTATACCCTGCAGTGACCTATCTCTGTACCTCACTCTTCTTTGTCTTCTCGGCTGGGTTTAGGCAGGAATCGAGGAAAAGACATCCGGAATTTCTCTAATCTCTGATTTACAGGAAGACCTTGTTTCCCAGAAATTACTCTTCTCCACTAATTTTCTCATTATCCCTATTATTATTTCTTATATTTTCACAAATCTCGGTATAAACATCACACATTCTAACGGGTTAGATACGGAGCAAAGCTGTGCTGTACCTGCCCTGGGAGTGTTTGATGAGAGAGTGTGGATGGAGTTTTGCTCTGTATCTGACCCGTGCTGCACCTGCCCTGGGAGCGTTTGATGGGACAGTGTAGAGGGAGCTTTACTCTGTATCTAACCCGTGCTGTACCTGACCTGGGAGTGTTTGATGGGACAGTGTAGAGGGAGCTTTACCCTGTATCTAACCCGTGCTGTACCTGCCCCGGGAGTGTTTGAATGGACAGCGTAGAGTGAGATTTACTCACATATCCTCTCCATCACCAAGACCAACTACCTCCACCTCTTTAACATTGCGCATCTCCAGCCCACCTCAGCTCATTTGTTGCTGAAGCCCTCATCCATGCATTTGTTACCTCTAGATTTGACTATTCCAATGCTCTCCTGGCCGGCCTTTCATCTTCCACCCTCCATAAACTTGAGCTCCTACAAAACTCTGCTGCCCGTATTCCAACTCGCACCAAGTCCTGTTCATCCATCACCCCTGTGCTTGCTTTTGGTCGATCTGGGAACACCTCGATTTTAAAATCCTCATCCTTGTTTCCAAACTCCTCCATGGCCTCGCCCCTCCCTATCTCTGTATCCTCCTCCAGCCCCACAACCCTCCGAAATTTCTGCCTTTCTCATAAGTCACTCCACCATTGGCGGACGTGCCTTCAGCTGCCTCGGCCCTCAGCTCTGGAATTCCCTCCCTGAACCTCTCCACCTCCCCGCCTCTCTCTCCTCCTTTAAGACGCTCATTAAATCTTACCTCTTTGGCCAAGCTTTTGGTCACCTGTCCTCATATCTTCTTATGTGGCTCAGTGTCAAATTTTGTTTGATAATCGCTCCTGTGAAACGCGTTGGGACCTTTTATGATGTTAAAGGCGCTACATGAATGCAAGTTGTTGTTGTTGTATGTAAACTGCTCTGTGCCTGACCTGGGAGTCCCGGATACTGACAAGAGGTGCTCTGACTGATTAAATGTCCCATTTCCAGGCTCTGATATCCATCACCTCGATGAGCACAAAGATTCACCTGAAGAAGGTCACACAAATCCATCAGCTTCTCCCCGGACACAGATACCGAGGGACAGGGAGTTTCCGGGACAGTGACATGTCTTAAACAATAAGCTATAAATTGATCCTGGACCTCTTAGAATCATAGAATCATAGAAAATTTACGGCACAGAAGGAGGCCATTCGGCCCATCGTGTCCGCGCCGGCTGAGAAATGAGCCAGCCAGCCTCATCCCATTTTCCCGCATTTGGTCCGTCGCCCTGCAGGTCACGGCTCTTCAGGTGCACATCCAGGTATTGTTTACATGAGTGAAGGGTTTCTGCCTATACCGCCCTCTCAGGCAGTGAGTTCCAGGCCCCCACCGCCCTCTGGGTGAAAACATTTTCCTCATTTTTGCTCTAATCCTTCCACCAATCAATTTAAATCTATGCCCTCTGGTTATTGATCCCTCCGCTTAGGGAAATCGGTCCTTATGATCCACTCTATCCAAGCCCTACATAATTTTGTACACCTCAATCAAATTACCCCTCAGCCTCCAATGTTCCAAGGAAAACAACCCCAGACTATCCAATCTGTCATCAGAGCTAAAATTGTCCAGTCCTGGCAACAATCCTCGTAAATCTCCTCTGCACCCTCTCTTGTGCAATGACATCCTTCCTGTAATGTGGTGACCAGAACTGTGCGCAGTACTCAAGCTGTGGCCGAACTAGTGTTTTATACAGTTCCAGCATAATATCCCTGCTTTTATATTCTATGCCTCAGTTAATAATGGAAAGCATTCCATATGCCTTCTTAACCACCTTATCTACCTGTCCTGCTGCCATGTCGAACGAAGCTGGTTGATTTTATTGAGGAGCTCATTAATGTGGTAGATTAGGAGTGTCTATGGATGTTATTTATATGAACTTCCAGAAGGCGTTCGACAAGGTTCCACAGAAGAGTCTGTTGACAAAATCGAGAGTGCATGAAATTGGAGACAACCCATTGTCTTGGACAGGGAATTGGTTAGGAGGTGGGAGACAGAGAGTGGGAACAATGGGTATTGACTCAAATCAGCAGGACGTGACCAGTGGTGTCCCCAGGGATCTGTACTGGGGATTCAGCTTTTCACTGTATTTATAAATGACTTGGATGAAGGAATAGAGAGCCGTATATCGAAGTTCACTGACGACAATAAGTTAGGAAGCGCAATAAATATTGTAGATGGGAGCAGATAGTTGCAAAGGGACGTTGAAAGATTAAATGAATGTGCAAAACTGTGGGAGATGGAGTTCAATGTGGGAAAGTGTGAGGTCATCCGCTTTCGACCTAAGAAAGATAGATCAGATTGTCTAAATGGTGAGATGCTCGGGACTGCGGAAGAGCAGAGAGATTGTGGGGTCCAAGTCCAGAAATCACTAAAAGCTGAAGGATAGGTCCAAAAAATAATTGAAAACACAAATGGAACTTTGAGCCTGATCAAAACGGGCTGGAACACAAAGGGTGGAATTTATGTTAAAGCTGTGCTGAGCTCTGGTTCGACCCCATCTGGAGACTGCATTCAGTTCTGGGCAGCGCACCTCAGGAAGGATATATGGGCCTTGGAGGGGGGACAGCACAGATTCACCAGAATGATACCGGGGCTAAAAAGGTTAAATTATGAGGAGAGACTGCACAGACCAGGCTTGTATTCCCTTCAGTATCGAAGATTGAGGGCTGATCTAATGGTCGTATTTAAGATGATTAAAGGATTTGATGGGGAAGATAGAGAGAAACTATTTCCTCTGGTGGGGGAGTCCAGAACAAGGGGGCATAACCTTAAAATTAAAGGTAGTCCGTTCAGGGGTGATGTCAGGAATCACTTCTTCACACAAAGGGCAGTTGAAATCTGGAACCCTCTCCTCCAAAAAGCTGTTGAGGATGGGGATCAATTGAAAATGTCATAACTGAGATTGATCGATTTTTGTTCGGGGCGGGTATTTAGTGTTCAAATCCAAGGCGGGTAAATGGAGTTAATATACAGATCGAACTTGAACTAATAGAATGGGGGAACACGCTCGAGGGTTTAAATGGCCGACTCCTGTTCCTCTGTTCCTAAGGAGACGTAAAATGATTATTAAAATATGATTCTCTGGTCCTCAAACCACGGGCTGCATGTGTGCCCCGCCCGCCCGCCTTGTGTGAACACATGAAACAAGAGCCTGGCGGACGGGAGCTTCATCCACCCGCCCCAGGCCGCACCAGAGGACTGAACGGGGCTAAAAACCAGCAGGAATCAAGCGGGACTGATCTCCGCGGACTTCCCCACCTCGACCGTCCCTGTTAGTCACTAAATCCGGGCGGTGAAAGATGAAAACCGGCCTCACTGTGTTTGTATCACAGAGATGAGGGGATTGGGCAGAACACCAGACCAACACCTTGTGATGATGGAAAGTCTTCTCATTATTTAATGAATTTAATAATTCCAGTGACGGGATATTTCACCACATTCTTCAACTCCTCTCTGAATTTAGTCTGGGTCACGGCATAAATACACGTGTTGGTGCAGCAACTCAGGAGCTGGAGCATAAATCCCAGTTCTTGTACAAAATCAGGTAGATACACAGGAATAAAGTCTAACACATACAATCGGTTCCATACAAAAAACAACAGAAACACCGCCCATAACAGGATAAAATTCCCCGATATAACAAACAGTAAAATGATGGATTTCCTTCTCTTCTCCATCTCTGGGTCATTGGGACTCTCCCCACTGCTGTGGGCCCGGAGTCTCCTGCGGACTCTGCTCGACAATAAAATGTGTCTGACGGTTAAAGCATTGAGCAGCAGAATCAGAACAAATGGAACAAATGGGGTTACAATATAATGAAGGAATTCAATTACTGCCCACACCTGTGAATAATGAACATAATCTGACACAAAACAAAACCGGGGAGAATTACTAATCCAATATTCACCTCCAAGCATAAAGTACCAGAAAGTGTTCTTCACACAGAACAGCACACTCACTGTTCCCAGAACCACAGCCGCCGTTTTCTCGGTGCAATATTTTGTTTTCAGCTTCAGGAAACAAATGGCCACAAATCGATCAAAGGTGAAAGTGACTGTGAACCAGACAGAACAGTCTGTGGCTGCGTAAAGCAGGACGGCGTGGATATTACACACTTTAAAGGCCCACATTAACTTAAATTCAGTCCAAAAAAGAATAGGAATCTGCCTGAATATCAGATCAGTGATAACGACCAGTAGATCCGCCGCTGCCATGGACACCATGTAACGGGTGACACATTTGGAGAGACCGCATCTTCCTCGAGACAGGATCAGAATCGTCACGAAGTTCACTGTAAGGAAGAGAAAAACAGGGAATTATACTTCAGACTGAGAGTAAAAGCAGCAGACTGGTCGAATTCAGGGTGAAATGTTCAATTGTTATTGAATCCAGGGACAGAATCTATTTCCTTTCACTGTGAAAGAACTTTCTGCTGTGGAGAGGGTTTATTGTAAAACACCGCCCTGGTGTCGCAGGAAAACAAAACCACCAGCAGGTCCCAGCTCCAATCCAGGGCCTGTACTGGGTCGGCAGTTGGACGTTACAATGGCCTCAATGACCTTGGGTTAGGAGGGAAATAACCCAGAGTTCCGAGTCCTGATCACAGTCCTGTGACCCTGCTGGGAACTGCGCATGTCTGGATTATAGATGAACATATTTGGACTGGCCTGTGATTCCCTCCGAGGGGAAATTGTCCCATTTTTAAAATGACCATCTGAAATCAAGAAAGTCTCGTATTTATCTCACGCCTTTCACGAACTCAGAATGTCCCAAAACGCTTCACAGAGAATGGATCAGTTGTGAAGTGTGATTCAGTCAATAATTCATTTCACTGCAATTTGCACCATTCAGCTGCTTCAACAAACATCCCAAGGAACTTCACAGAGGCGTGAGGAAAATGGACGTCAAGCCAAAGAATGAGAGATTAGGAGCAGTGAGCGAAAGCTTGGGTGTGAAGGAGGGTCTTAAAGGGGGAGAGGGAGGTGGAGAGGATGAAATGTTCAAGGAGAACATTTCAGAGCGTGAGACGTCCGCGGCTCAATTCACGGTCACCACTGGTGGAGTGAAGGGAGAGGAGGATGGACAAGAGACTGGAGTCACGGCCATCACTGGTGGAGTGAAGGGAGAGGGTGGACAAGAGACTGGAGTCACGGTCACCACTGGTGGAGTGAAGCGAGAGGAGGGTGGACAAGAGACTGGAGTCACGACCACCACTGGTGGAGTGAAGGGAGAGGAGGATGGACAAGAGACTGGAGTCACGGTCACCACTGGTGGAGTGAAGGGAGAGGAGGGTGGACAAGAGACTGGAGTCACGGCCACCACTGGTGGAGTGAAGGGAGAGGAGGATGGACAAGAGACTGGAGTCACGGTCACCACTGGTGGAGTGAAGCGAGAGGAGGGTGGACAAGAGACTGGAGTCACGACCACCACTGCTGGAGTGAAGGGAGAGGAGGGTGGACAAGAGACTGGAGTCACGGCCACCACTGGTGGAGTGAAGGGAGAGGAGGATGGACAAGAGACTGGAGTCACGGCCACCACTGGTGGAGTGAAGGGAGAGGAGGGTGTACAAGAGACTGGAGTCACGGCCACCACTGTTGGAGTGAAGGTAGAGGAGGGTGGACAAGAGACTGGAGTCACGGTCACCACTGGTGGAGTGAAGGGAGAGGAGGATGGACAAGAGACTGGAGTCACGGCCACCACTGGTGGAGTGAAGGGAGAGGAGGATGGACAAGAGACTGGAGTCACGGCCACCACTGGTGGAGTGAAGGGAGAGGAGGATGGACAAGAGACTGGAGTCACGGCCACCACTGGTGGAGTGAAGGGAGAGGAGGGTGGACAAGAGACTGGAGTCACGGCCACCACTGTTGGAGTGAAGGTAGAGGAGGGTGGACAAGAGACTGGAGTCACGGCCATCACTGGTGGAGTGAAGGGAGAGGAGGGTGGACAAGAGACTGGAGTCACGGCCATCACTGGTGGAGTGAAGGGAGAGGAGGATGGACAAGAGACTGGAGTCAGGGTCACCACTGGTGGAGTGAAGCGAGAGGAGGGTGGACAAGAGACTGGAGTCACGACCACCACTGCTGGAGTGAAGGGAGAGGAGGGTGGACAAGAGACTGGAGTCACGGCCACCACTGGTGGAGTGAAGGGAGAGGAGGATGGACAAGAGACTGGAGTCACGGCCACCACTGGTGGAGTGAAGGGAGAGGAGGGTGGACAAGAGACTGGAGTCACGGCCACCACTGTTGGAGTGAAGGTAGAGGAGGGTGGACAAGAGACTGGAGTCACGGCCACCACTGGTGGAGTGAAGGGAGAGGAGGATGGACAAGAGACTGGAGTCACGGCCACCACTGGTGGAGTGAAGGGAGAGGAGGGTGGACAAGAGACTGGAGTCACGGCCACCACTGTTGGAGTGAAGGTAGAGGAGGGTGGACAAGAGACTGGAGTCACGGCCATCACTGGTGGAGTGAAGGGAGAGGAGGGTGGACAAGAGACTGGAGTCACGGCCATCACTGGTGGAGTGAAGGGAGAGGAGGGTGGACAAGAGACTGGAGTCACAGGAATAGAGTGTTGAGATTGAAGGGCGGGCCGGAGTTGGTGCACGATGGGATACACGCAGCATTGTTTTAGGTGAATTGAAGTTTACAGAAGATGGAGGATGGGAGTCCAGCCGGGGGAATATTTTTATAATCGAGTCTAGAGGTGATAAAGATTTGAATGAGGCTTTCAAATGTTGATGTTAGGGAGGAGGCAGGTGATGTCACAGCGGCGGTCTTTGTGATGCGGAATAAATGCGGTGGGAAACAAGCGGTTTCTGCAGGCTATTTGTCCTGGTATTGGGGAACTAACCCTGGGGTCTGTACTTCAAATCCCACCAACGTAAATCGTGAAATTTAATTGAAGAAATCTGGTAATTCTATCACAAAAATAGCCATGCAAAACTGCGAAACGGTCTCTAAAACCTAACTGCCTCCCACTCTACCCAGACCGACCAACATGTAACTCCATTCCCGAATGAGTGATTGACATTTGATGCCCTCTGATGTTGTCCAGCAAGGCAGCCAATTGTAAACAATCGCTGCAAGTTTCAATGATTGCAATAAATTCAGATGGATCTGCCATCAGCGACATTGGGATGGTAAGACTAAACCAATCTCAGTCCGTTCAGCATTTCAAAGTTCTCTTCAATAATATCTGAGAGATAGTTCTCAAGATGGAGATTTGTCCTGAAGACGAGTTAAGCACAAGCCTGACATAATCGTACTCACAGAATCATGTCTATGAGCAAACATCGCTGATTCCTCCATCTCCATCTTGTCCCACCAGCAGCATAGACCCAAAAGATGTCCAGACCAATGATACAAGGGGGCAGGGATGGAGGAACGCAGAGTTACTGAGACAGGGAGGGGTGTAGCCCTGTTGGGAATTGAACACGCGGAGAACAATCCCAGCTTCTCCAGACTCTCCACATAATTGAAGTCCCTTAACCCTGGTACCATTCCAGTAAATCTCCTCTCCACCCTCCCCAGGACCTTGACTTCCTTCCTGAAGCGTGATGCCCAGAATTGGACACAATTGGACAGCTGAGGCCTGACCACTGATTTATGACCAGTGGTTAGTCAACACTTGGAGCACTGTGCGCAGTTTTGGTCTCCATATTATGTGAAGGATTTAGATGCACTGCAGAGAGTGCAAAAAATAATTACAAGGATGATACCAGAACTGGGAGGACACAGTTATCAGGAAAGGTTGAACAGGCTGGGGCTCTTTTCTCGAAAAAAGGGAAGGCTGAGGGGGGACATTGTAGAGATCTGTAAAATTTTTGAGGGCTTGGTGAGGTGGACGTAGAGAAAATGTTTCCATTTGTCGCGGGGGGCGGAGGTGGATGGCGGTCAACACTGGGGGTCATAAATATAATATAGTCACCAATCAATCCAATAAGCAATTCAGGAGAAACTTATTTACCCAGAGAGTGTTTTGAATGCAGAACTCGCTCCCACAAGGAATAGTTGAAGCGAATAGAATCGATGCATTTTAGGGGAAGTACATGAGGGAGAAAGAAATTGACGGATATGCTTATCGGGTGAGATGAAGTGGAATGGGAGGAGGCTCGTGTGGAGCATAAACACCGGCATAGACCAGTTGGGCCGAATGGCCTGTTTGTGAGCTGTAATTGCGATGTAACACGAGGATAAGAATTTTTAAATTGAGACGTTGCTCGACCGGGAGCCAATGTCGGTCAGGAAGCACAGGGGTGATGGGTGAATGGGATTTAATGTCAGTTAGTAAACGGGCAGCAGAGTTTTGGATGAGCTCAAGGTTATGGAGGGTGGTGGGTGGGATGGCGGCCAGAAGAGCATTGGAATAGTCGAGTTTGGAGATAACAAAACCACGGATCAGGAATTCAGCAGAAGATGGGCTGAGGCTGGGGCAGAGACAGGCGATGTTCGGGAGGTGGAAGTAGGCGGTCTTGGTGATGGAGAGGATATGGGGTCAGAAGCTCAGCTCAGGGTCAAACAGAACGCCTACTGGTCCGGTTCAGCCTCAGACTGTGGCCAGGGAGGGGGAAGGAATCAGGAGCGAGGGAACGGAATTTGTGATTGGGGCCGAAGACAATGGCTTCAGTTTTTCTAATGTTTAAATGGACGAAATTTTTGCTTATCCAGGACTGGATGTCGGACAAGCAGTGTGAGAAATCAGAGAGAGTGAAGGGGTCGAGAGAGGCGTTGGTGAGATACAGCTGGGTGTCAGTTACATGTGGAATCTGATATTGTGTTTTCGGATGATGTCACCGAGGGGAAGCTTGAATATGTGAAATAGGAGGAGGTCAAGGATTGTTCCTTGTGGGACACCAGAGATAACGGTGTGTGGGCGGGAAGATGAATCATTGCAGGAGATTCTCTGGCCAAGCCTGGATCGAAAGGAATGGAAGCAGGCGAGGGCAGTCTCACCCAGTTGGAAATCGGACGAGAGGCGTTGGAGGAGGATGGTGCGGACACCCGTGTCAAAGGCTGCAGACAGGCCAAGAAGGAAGAGGAGGGATAGTTTTCCACGGTCAATCACATGGGATTTCATTTGTGACTTTGATTCGGGCCGTTTCAGTGCTGTGTCAGCGGTGGAAACCTGATTGGAGAGGTCGCTTATGCATTTGCAGGAAAGATGGGCACAGATTTTGGAAACGACAACACGTTCAAGGAGAGGAAAGGGAGGTTGGAGATGGGGGCCGTAATTTACAAGGACCGAGGGGTCATGGATTTTTTTTTGAGGATGGGGTGATGACGGCAGATTTGAAGAGGAGACGAGAGAGAACCGTGAATGAAAGGTTTAACTTTGCCCCTTTGGACATTACATTTGGACATTGTAAGTTTAAACTGCAAAGGCAGCAATGTGCAGAAACTTTGAGAAGCTTCGGTTTTCAACAACAACTGATCTGAATGAAAGTAACGATGAGCAGAAGCTTCGAAAAGCTTCGAACTGGCTTTTGGTTCTCAAAACAACTGATCAGAACCTTAACAGGTTGCAACTTGGAAAAAACAATGCTGAAACAGTAAGAAACCCCTGGGAAAGACAATTCAAGTTACTTGTTCACAGGTAACAGGAGTTTTAAGGTCTGCTGGATAGAGTTAAAGACACTGGCCTGTGGAAAGCAGCGCTAACAGATAGGTCACCAATACACTCTGAAATATTGGACAATATCCAATAATGATTCAGCTCCAGGCAGCTGTCTTACTCTATGAACACATATTTCTGATCCGATACTCGGGTTCAGTGCAGAGAGCAGACGGCAAACTGTTCAATAAAGAGAATCGTCCACCAACATTCCTTGTGTACGAGACTCAAATAACAGGCAAATCCTAAAAAATGACCATCAGTTGAAGAAAGTCATAAAAAGAACAGACTGTTCATTGGACTGGGACCAATGAATCGGGAACTGTTCACATGTTGCATGAAGGAAACAAGGTGCATTTCCAGACACTGAACAAAAGGATTACACTGAATACAATTAATAACCGGGTCTAAAGGACAAGAACAGTAAATACAGTTAAACATGATTTACAGAATTAATTGCTGAAATAATGACTTACCAGGAACACCAACAGCAGCGAGGAGCGGATAGTAAATCTTTTGTACATCATGAAGTGCCCACAGAATCCGAAGCTCAGTTGGAACATACCAGAACATGATATCACTATCTGTGAGATCCAATGATCACTGTTTGTACTGGAGGCAAAGCTGCATCAAACACTTTGCTGTGACGCCTTGGAAACAGTCCCTATTTATGGCCTGAGGGAACTCTCCAGTGAGACAATTAAACGACACATTGACATTAATTAAGGTCAGTAAACAAACAGGTCGGCTTAATCCCTCAACACCATCACTCCATATTGACAATTATAGATAAACAAGCATTTTACTGATGTGACGTGAAGCTACCGAAAGTTCTGAATATTACTAAAAGAAAATGACGTAAAAAAGAAAATATGAATCCCGCAGTCTGACAGTACTGATGTGAAGAGAGAGCAGCTTCACTGACAGAGTTCAGATTATTTCTGTGATATGAATTCAGCCGGCAATTTCAGAATGTTTCAAATACGTTTTCTGGGGTGGAGTAAACAAAAGTGCAAAAGACAACAAGGATAGATTGAAGCAGATCAAGTAATGGTCAGTCAGGATATATTGGGACTGATAATATAATGGTCAGTAAGGATACATGGGGACTGATAATACAATGGTCAGTAAGGATACATGGGGACTGATAATACAATGGTCATTAAAGATACATGGGGACTGATAATATAATGGTCAGTAAGAACACATTTGGTGTGATTATACAATGTCCTGTACGGATACATGTGGGTGACAACTGAATGTTCCTCAAGGATTCTTGAATGCAGATAATGCAATGATCAGTGAGGAAACACGGGGTTTGCTAATGCAATGGTCAGAAAGAACACATTTGTGTGATAATGTAACGGTCAGTAAGAACACAGCGGAATGATAATACAGTAGTCAGGAAGAATACCTGGGGTTTATGCGACAATGGTCAGTAAGGATGCGTGGGGTGTGATACTGCCATGGTCAGTAACTGTAAATGGGGCAGATAATATAATGGTCACTAATAATGTGTAGGGGTGATAATACAATGGTGAGTACGGATACTTGAGATGTGATAATGCAATGGTCGATAAGGATACTTGGATGCAGATGATACAATGGTCAATTATGATACATGGGGGTTATAATACAATGGGCAGTAAGGATGCTTGGGGGCTGATAATGTAATGGTCAGCAAGGAGAGATGGGATTGATAATACAATGGTCAGTAATTATACATGGGGTGTGATAATGCAATGGCAATAAGGATACATCGGTGGTAATAATACAATGATCAGTAAAAATACACGGGGGTGATAACACAATGATCCATAAAAATACACGGGGGTGATAATACAATATTCATTCAGGAAACATTGGGCCCTTAATTCAATAGTCGGTTAGAATACATGGGATCTGACATTTACTTGCTCATTTAGGATATTTTAGGCAAATAATGCAATGGTCAGTAAGGAGACATGGGGGCTGATAATGGAGTGCTCCGTAAGAACACATGGTGGTGGTAATACAATGGTCAGTAAAGATAATTGGACACAGATATTACAATTGACAGTACGAATACATGCGAGTGATAATGGAATGGTCAGTAAGAATACATGACGGTTCATAATACAATCGTCAGTCAGGATACATGGGATTGATAATACAGTGGTCAGTAAGTATACATGGGGGCCGATAATACAGTGGTCAGCAAGTATACATGGGGGCTGATAATACATGGGGGCTGAAAATACAATGGCCAGTTAGTATACACGGGGGCCGATAATACAATGGTCAGTAAGTAAAGATGGGTGCTGATAACATAATGGTCAGTAAGTATACATGGGGACTGATCATATAATGGTCAGTAAGGATACATGGGGGTTGATATTACAATGGTCAGTAAGGATACATGGCGGCTGATAATATAATGGTCAGTAAGTATACATGGGGTCTGATATTACAATGGTCAGTAAGGACACATAGGGGCTGATAATACAATGGTTTCTAAGGATGCATGGGGTCTGATAATACGGTAGTTACTAAGGATGCATGGGGCCTGACAACACAATGGTCAGTAAGTATACATGGGGGCTGATATTACAATGGTCAGTCAGGATACATGGAGACTGATAATATAATGGTCAGTAAGGATACATGGGGGCTGATAATAAAATGCTCAGTGACTATACATGGGGTCTGATATTACAATGGTTAGTCAGGACACATGGGGGCTGATAATACAATGGTTACGAAGGATACATGAGGGCTGAAACTACAATGGTCCGTAAGTAAAGATGGGGATTGATAATACAATGGTCAGTAAGGATGCATGTGGGCCGATAATACAATGGTCAGTATGGATACATGGGAGCTGATAATATAATGGTCAGCAAGTATACATGGGGCCTGATAATACAATATTTACCAAGGATACATGGGGGCTGATAATATAATGGTTACAAAGGATGCATGTGGCCTGAAAATATAATGGTTACTAAGGATTCATGGGGCCTGATAATTAAATGGTCAGTAAGGATGCATGGGGCCTGATAATTCAATGGTCAGTCAGGATGCATGGGGCCTGATAATACAATGGTTACTGAGGATACATGGGGGCCGATAATCGTGGTCAGTGTGTAGACATGGGGGCCGATAATACAATGGTCAGTAATTATCCACGGGGAGTATTAATGCAATGGTCAATAAGTATACAAGGGTGCTGACAATACAATGGCCAGTAGGTATACACGGCGGCTGATAATAGAATGGTCAGTAAGTGTACACGGGGGCTGACAATACAATGGCCAGTACGTATACATTGGGGCTGATAATACAATAGTCTTTAAGTGCACATGGGAGTGATAATATAATGGTGAGTAAGGATACATGGGAGTGATGATAGAATGGTCCGTACGAAAACATGGCGGATGATAATAAAATGCTCAGTAAGTATATATGGCGGCTGATCATACAATTGTCAGTAAGTACACATGGGGGCTGATAATAAAATGCTCAATAAGTATACGCGGCGGCTGATAATACAATGGTCAGTAAGTGTACACGTGGACTGATAATACAATGGTCTTTTAAGTATACATGGGGGCTGATAATACAATTGTCAGTAAGTACACATGGGGGCTGATCATACAATGGTCAGTAAGTATACATGGGGGTTGATAATACAATGGTCTTTTAAGTATACATGGGGGCTGATAATACAATTGTCAGTAAGTACACATGGGGGCTGATAATACAATGGTCAATAAGTATACGCGGCGGCTGATAATACAATGGTCAGTAAGTGTACACGTGGACTGATAATACACTGGTCAGTAAGTGTACATGGAGTCTGATAATACAATGGTCAGTGAGGAAGCATGAGGCAGATCTTGCCAGAAATTGTTCGGAGCGTCGAATCAAAGTTCACCGCCGCTCCTTCGATTTAAATTAACGAAATTCCTTCCGGCGGGTCTTCGGCGTCGAATTGTTTGAATTGGACCATGAATCCAATCCTGCTCAGTCCCCCGAGCCTCTGAGCAGCGTTGGTTGCCGCGGCTGGAAATGTCTGTGAGAGGAGAAGACACGCCCACAAAATCTGTCAGGAAGTGAAGACACGCCCACAGCTCCAGCCTTCATTGCTCAAAGAGGTGAGCAGACTTCTCATTGAAAGTTTGTGTTCTTCATGTAATTGTAAATTCAAAATAAACTTTTTATAAAAAGCCGAATTGAAATGCATTTTTAAAAAGCAGTGGAAACTTAAATAAACAATCTTTAAAAAGGAGTGTAAAGTAAAATGAACTGTTTTTGAAAATGCATTTGAACTGTGTTTACACTTGGAAAAATGATGGAACAGCAAAAGATGAATGAGAAGAGGTGAAACAAATGTTGTGATGAAGACCTCTACACACTCCTCAATGAGGTTGAGGTGAGGCTTCGGCGGCTTCTGGGGAACGGAAGTCTCGGGCGGCACAGAAAGTTAGCGTGTTGGTGTGGAAGGAGGTGGCACAGGTTCTGAGCACGAACAGCACCGTGTCACGGAGAGCGGAACAGGGCCGCAAAAAATCACTGATTTAATGCAGTCGGTCAGGATGTATAGAGAGTTTTTGAAATTCAAAATTTCAGATTTAAATGTGCTGAGTTTTCCTAATGCACAAACACAGGTTGTTTCTGGCTTTTAACAACCGTGAGAGGTCGAAGACCGGCGGCGGTTCAGCCTTTATGAGGGAGATGACCGAGCATGAAGAAAGGGCCACTCAGCTGCAGGGCAACACTTCCAGTTTCGTGCCTGGTGACCGATCAGACACTGGAGCGAGGAAAGGTGAGTTTCACATTCCTCTATTGGCCAGCTGCATGTTTAAAACCTGCGTGTTGTCTGAAGGATGGGAAAAGGAGATTCGAGTCTGACCATGCTCGTGCAGCGTGTGGGCGTCTGTGATGTGACCGATGAACATGCTTCACCAGTGGAACATTTTGTTCTTCCTTCCCACAGGTTCACAGCCGTCTGAGGACACTCGGGCTGCAGAAGGTGGTGAGTCGGCGGCGGCAGAGAGTGATGGTGTTTGGGCTGCAGAGGGTGATGGTGTTTGTGCTGCAGAGAGTGATGGTGTTTGCGCTGCAGAGAGTGATGGTGTTTGTGCTGCAGAGAGTGATGGTGTTTGTGCTGCAGAGAGTGATGGTGTTTGTGCTGCAGAGAGTGATGGTGTTTGCGCTGCAGAGAGTGATGGTGTTTGGGCTGCAGGCGGTGATGGTGTTTGGGCTGCAGAGAGTGATGGTGTTTGAGCTGCAGAGAGTGATGGTGTTTGGGCTGCAGAGAGTGATGGTGTTTGTGCTGAAGAGGGTGATGGTGTTTGTGCTGCAGAGGGTGATGGTGTTTGTGCTGCAGAGGGTGATGGTGTTTGGGCTGCAGAGGGTGATGGTGTTTGAGCTGCAGAGGGTGATGGTGTTTGTGCTGCAGAGGGTGATGGTGTTTGGGCTGCAGAGGGTGATGGTGTTTGTGCTTCAGAGAGTGATGGTGTTTGTGCTGCAGAGGGTGATGGTGTTTGGGCTGCAGAGGGTGATGGTGTTTGTGCTGCAGAGGGTGATGTTGTTTGTGCTGCAGAGGGTGATGGTGTTTCAGCTCCTGACTCCACCTGCCACCCTCAGGATGTTGATGTGGGGGGAGTGCTTGACCTTGAGGAACCTCACCTCACCGCCTCTCCAACTCCCGGCCCCTCTGGCTCTGTGCGAGACAGAAATAATCCCCCTCTCACAGGCAGCCGCCAGCTGAGTCCGACCTGTCCGGGTGTGAGGAACCGATGCGAGTTGGGGTAGATGCGCCCCAGTCCCCCGTGAGGCGAAGTAGACGTCATCCCCCTCCCCCCTCGTCCCCTCCCCCACACCATGTTGATGATGAATTGGGAGAGGACATCAACGGTCAAAAAGTGAGACGATTGACGGCTGATGAGAGCGACAAGTACCGTGACTGTTTCGTCTCCATGAGACAGGAGATCAAGGATGCTGGACAGAACATTGCCCAGCTGGCCCATACTGGACAGAACATTGCCCAGCTGGCCCATACTGGACAGAACATTGCCCAGCTGGTCCATACTGGACAGAACATTGCCCAGCTGGCCCATACTGGACAGAACATTGCCCAGCTGGCCCATACTGGAGAGATCATTGCCCAGTTGGCCCATACTGGACAGAACATTGCCCACCTGACAAATATTCACCAGGTTCTCGTACATTTCATGGAGTTGAATGCGAGCACGGCTGTGCTGCACCTGAAGCCCGTGACACTCCCCGTGCCACTTCCTGCCGCAGACAGAGTACAGGCCCAAGAGCCAGGAGCTATTCCTGCACCTTACGCTACTTTTATTCATGTCCCCATGGAACAGCAGCACTCCAGCTCCGAACTCCCTGATTACAGCCATTTTGTAAGACACAGATTTCGTGCCCTTGGCTAAAGAGGGGCTCGATCACAGGGAGGGACGGGGGCCACGAGGAAATCGGATGCTCCTTTCGCACAGAGTTCACCTTCTCTTGTTCCGAGTGTCACAGCGACCCTCGAGCATGCCGCAAAGGGGGCGTCTGTAAATCTTATTGCTGTTTGTTCGGTTGATGTTTTGGTTGTTTGTTTTTATTCGCTTGTTGATATTTTATTATGTAATGAATCGCTCCTGATTGTTTGTGTGATAATTTTTGTTGCTGCTGCTGCTGCCCTTCAATCTTAGTCAGAAGTCATTTGTAATTGTTCGAAGATTTTCTGAATATAAACCATGTTAACATCACAAATGCATTCAATCAAAAAAATTAATAAGTAAACGTAATTTTTGTTTAAAGTTTTGCACTACACACCTCAATGTTCACAATAAAGTTTTGCAATAACTAACGACTTCAAAATGTTAATGTAAAGTTTTGCACTAATGTTTTGATGCTGCAATTTCAGCTCACTGTTTCACTTTCAATCTTGCTTGTCCTGTTATCTGCTTTCCCGGGAGGGGGCGGAGAGACAATTCTTCACTTTCATCGATGTCTGAAAGCATCAGCCACTGGGTGCTCTCTCGCTGTCCTGTCCCCTGCAGCGACGGTTTCCTCGGGGGTGGGAGTGTGGGCACCAAACAAGGCCCCAGCAACATCCGGGTTGTCATCCTGCATCTCGTCCATTCCCAGCGGCATCTCGTCTTCCTGATCAAAGGTCAGTCCTTCCCGCAGGGTAAAGTTGTGCAATGCGCATCAGACAACCACAACCCTGGACACCTTGACAGGTGAGTACGGCAAAGATCCCCCGACCTGTCCAAGTATTGAAAGCGTGATTTCAGCGCCCCGATTCTCTTCTCCATGACTTGGCGCGAGCACACGGGGGCACGGTTGTTCCTCTCCTGAGCTGTACTATTGGTCCTGTGGCAGGGTGTCATCAGCCACGGCTTCAGCGGGTCGCCCTTGTCACCTGATATCCATCCAGATCCTTGCTGCTCTCCGGTGAAGGTATCATTGCAAGTCTGAGTGGCGAAGGACGAAGGCATCATGGGCACTTCCCTTGTGATCTGTATTTACACTCATGATCCACAGGTCGGCATCGCAAAGGATTCTCACATTTAACCAATTAAACCCCTTCCTGTTGTTGTTAGTGACAGGTGCCTCATTGGGTGCCTTCCATGTCACATGGGTTCCATCGACAGCACCCTGAGCTCTGGGGAATCCAGCGATCCTGTGGAACACTGTCGATCTCTCCATTTGCGGAATCCAGCGATCCTGGGGAACACGGTAGGCCTCTCCCTTTGGGGAATCCAGTGATCCTGTGGAACAAGGTAGACCTCTCCCTTTGGGGAATCCAGCGATCCTGGGGAACACGGTAGACCACTCCCTTTGGGGAATCCAGCGATCCTGTGGAACAAGGTAGACCTCTCCCTTTGGGGAATCCAGCGATCCTGTGGAACACGATAGACCTCTCCCTTTGGGGAATCCAGCGATCCTGTGGAACACGGTAGACCTCTCCATTTGCGGAATCCAGCAATCCTGTGGAACACGGTAGACCTCTCCATTTGCGGAATCCAGCAATCCTGTGGAACACGGTAGACCTCTTCCTTTGTCGATCTGGGGACATGTCAAGGTTGATGAACTGGGAAACCCTGCGGAATATCGCGCCCGTGACCTCATGAATTCACTCTCGCAGTGCTCTGGGTGATGGTGTCTCTGTGATCTGATGAATTCAGACTCTCACAGGGCTCTGGGTGATGGTGTATCTGTGGGCTGATGAATTCAGACTCTCACAGGGCTCTGGGTGATGGTGTCTCTGTGGGCTGATGAATTCAGACTCTCACAGGGCTCTGGGTGATGGTGTATCTGTGGGCTGATGAATTCAGACTCTCACAGGGCTCTGGGTGATGGTGTATCTGTGGGCTGATGAATTCAGACTCTCACAGGGCTCTGGGTGATGGTGTATCTGTGGGCTGATGAATTCAGACTCTCACAGGGCTCTGAGTGATGGTGTCTCTGTGGGCTGATGAATTCAGACACTCACAGGGCTCTGGGTGATGGTATATCTGTGGGCTGATGAATTCAGACTCTCACAGGGCTCTGGGTGAGGGTATATCTGTGGGCTGATGAATTCAGACTCTCACAGGGCTCTGGGTGATGTTACACATGTCACCGGGGCCTGACTGAAATGACCCACATGCCACTGACGAGGCCTTGCAGGAAATAGAAGGTGGCTGAAGCTCCTCTTGTGACATCTCACAGAGGCGGCCGATTGTCTCCTTGCTAAAACGAAGTCTCCACAGAAATATCTCTTCCGATAACAATGTGGTTGATGTGGTGTATCTGGACTTTCAATAGGCGTTTGATAAAGTTCTGCATGGTAGGCTTATCATCAAGACTGCGGCCCATGGAATAAAGGGGGCTGTAGCAACATGGATACAGAAATGACTGGGGAACAGAAACAGAGAGAAGTGGTAAACGGTTGTTTTTCGGACTGGAGGAAGGTGTACAGTGGTGTTTCCCAGGGTAAGTGCTGGGACCACTGCTTTTCTTGATATATATTAATGACTTGGACTTGGGTGTTCAGGGCACAATTCCAAAATTTCCAAAGCTTGGAAGGGTCGTATACAGTGAGGAGGACACTGATAGACGTCAAGAGGAAACAGACAGGCTGGTGGCTTGGGCGGGCACGTGGCAGATGAAATTTAAAGCAGAAAAATGCGAATTGATACATTTTGGTAGGAAGACTGAGAAGACGCAATGTAAACTGGAGGGCACAACGCTAAAAGGGATAAAGGAACAGAGAGATCTGGGGGTTTATGTGCACAAATCGTTAAAGGTGGCAGGGTATGTTGAGAAACCGTTGAAATAGCAACGGGATCCTCGGCTTTATAAATGGAGCCACAAGTACATAAGTATGGAAGTCATGATGAACCTTTATAAAACACTGGTTTGACCACAACTGGAATATTTTGTCCAGTTCTGGGCACCGCACTTTAGGAAAGATGTGAAGGTCTTAGAGAGGGTGCAGAAGAGATTTACTGGAACGATTCCAATGATGAGGGACTTTAGTTACGTGGGTAGACTGGAGAAGCTGGGGTTGTGATTCTTGGAACAGAGACGGTTGCGAGGAGATTTGATCGAGGTGATCAAAATCATGAAGGGTCCAGACAGACTGGATGGAGAGAAACTGTTCCCATTGGCGGAAGGGTCAAGAACTAGAGGACATAGCTTTAAGGTGATTGGCAAAAGAACCAAAAGTGACGTGAGGAACAGCTTTTTAACACAGCGAGTGGTTGTGATCTGGAATGCACTGCCCGAGGGGGTGGTGGAGGCAGATTCAATCATGGCCTTCAAAAGGGAATTGGATAAGTACTTGGAAGGAAAAAAATGCAGGGTTACAAGAAAAGGAACGAGCTGGATTGATCTCGCACAGACGAGGCACAGATTCGATGGGCCGAATGGCCCCATTTCGTGCTGTAACCTTTCTCTGACGGTGTGATGGAAATGGGAGAAGAGTGAAAATGAGTCAAAATACAACCGGAATAACAACTATCAGGAGTGGGGTTTGAACCCACGCTGGTAAAACCCATTGAATCTTACGTTGAAACTCTTAATCACTCGGTCATCCTGCGTTTTGAATTTGTGTGTAATGTGCCGGAGTGTCATTTATTTAATCTCTTCGTCAGTCAAGGTCCAGAATGAAATGATGTCGGGAGTGGAGAAAGAGACTTTGAAAAGCGTTGAAGAATTGACACACGCACCCACACGGACAGGTTGAAATACAGAGATGAAAGCTTTGAGAAAGAAAGCTCTGAACCGTAGTCGGCAGGATCTCCAATATTTGATGTTAAAAATACACTGAAAGTCGAACTCGGACCATCCCACTTTGCACAATTTAATTTCACTGATATTCCAGCGATTTTAAAACCTGCTCTCTGCCTCACTCTTCACCTCGATTTCAGAACACGAATAATGTGCAAGTTATGAATACACAGAATCGAGCTGTGAGCAGACCCGGGTGAATTCAGCCGCTCGAAACAGAGAGGGGGAGAGAGAGAGAGAGAGAAACAAACAGAAATAAATGTATTTCCAATATTTGATGTGGAAAATACCTTGAAAGACTAACTCGGATCATCCCAGTTTGGACAAATTAATTTCACTGATATTCCAGCGATTTTAAACTCTATTTAGGTCTCTCTCTCCGCCCCCCCCCCCCCCCCCCCGCTCCGCCCCGCTCCATTGTCTCCATCTGTGTCTATCTCTCCATCTGTCCATCTCTCTCTCTCTATCTGTCTCTCTCTCTCTCTCTCTTTTTCTACCTCTCTCTCTCTTTGACTCTTTCCACAATAGCCCGTTAAATAAACTGTGATGAAATTATTAGTTCAGGCGGAACAGTCGAAATCCATTATTCCTCAATCAGTCGATTGTCGCAATCAGTTGCAGAAACCTGTTGATCTGACTTCACCCGCTGAAGAACATTATCATCCGCGTTTGGCTTATGAGGTGCGGTGGCCAAGTGGAAAGGCGTCGGTCTCGTAAACCGAAGAGCGCGGGTTCGATCCCCGTCCGTACCTGCTTCAGGCTATAAATTTTAACGAAATGACCGAATTGATGACAGTTTGTTCAACTTTCCACGGGCCACTGTTGAAAGAAGACTCACCGTTCAAATTTCCATCTCTCTGTTAGTTCAGATCCAGAATAAGATGATGTGGGGTGCGAGATACACTCAGAAAGAGAGAGAGATTCACTGGGACAGAAAGAGACTCTCTCGGTCTGTCTGAGTCTGTTTCAGTCTCTCTCCCTCCATCTGTCCAATACCCGCAGATTTGACAATCACAGGGTCAAAGAAGGAAACAGATTGGAACACATTGAGCCTGTGTCCTGTTTCAAAACCGACTCCCAGGAAAACGGCTCCGGTTGAATCGTGAAATGGTCAAAGTTTTTCTGGCGACTTTGACCTCCTCCCGGAGATGGCGAGACACGGGAACGTGGGGCGATTAAAAGGCTTCGGAAAAATCATTTCCAATTGGATATTCTCCATCGTGGTGAGATATCCCCCCTCAGCCAGGGATTCAGCTCCCCGACGGGGAGGAAGCATTTTTAAGACGCCAATTACAAATTTTACTTCTTTGCCTCGCTTCTTCTTCAAAAACGACAGAGAAAAATAGAACAGAAAAAGAATGAAACAGGTGATTGTCACTTTCAGAATATTATTGAGCGGAGACTGTTTGGGGACTGAATTCTTGGGGCCCGTCTGTTGCAGAGCACAAATGTGTTCCGATCTGTTTCCTTCTTTGACCCTGTGATTCTCAGATCTGCGGGTATTAGAGAGAGGGAGGGGAGAGACAAAGAGACAGAGAGAGAGCGACAGAGAGACAGAGACAGAGAGAGACACACACAAAGACTGATCGTGAGACACACATTGAAACTTAGAGGGAGAGAGAGAGAGATTTAACGAGTATGCCTCTTTGTGTAATGTGCCTGAGTGTATGTGTACATATAAATGCCGGTGTGTGTAATGTGCCTGTGTGTATGTTTAGTGCTGATGTTCCTTTGAGAGTGAGGTGCGAGCTTGAGGAAGCTTCCCACTCTCCCCTTGTGCGCAAAGCTTTCCAATAAACTTGAACTTTCGTCTGGTTTTGCTCCAAAAATTCGAGTATAAAAATGTTTATATTTGTATGTATGCCTGCGTGTGTAATGTGCCTGTGCGTATGTGTATATATATATATATATATATATATATGCCTGCGTGTGTAATGTGTCGAAATGTGTGTGTGTGTGTGTGTGTCTCACTTTTTCTAAGCTTCTCTGAGTGGTTCTCTCTTTCTCTGTCTTTCTCTCTCTGTCACTCCCTCCCGCTCTCCCCACATCACGTTATTCTGGACCTTGACGAACAGAGAGATGGAAATGTGAAAGGTCAGTCTTCTTTCAACAGTGGCCCGTGGAAACCAGGGTTCAATTTCCCCACCGGGAGGTTACATTTTTATTGCCTTTAAAAGCTTCACTTTCATTCCTCTTGCAATATATCTCCAAGTGGAGGTTTACCAGAAAGATCCCACATACAACAATGAAATGGATGGTCAGTTAATCTGCGTTTTGGTTTTGTTAGTTGAGGGAGGAAGGATAATTTCCTTAATAATGGATTCTAGCATTTTCATTTTAGACACACACATACACAGCCATGTACACACGCAGACACTGATACATCGACAGATACTAACACACACACACACACACACACACACACACACAGGTACACTCACTGACAGACAGACACACGTGTAGATTGAACCGCAGAGACGAAAGGTCATCAAATAAATGGTTAGAATAGATTCACTGAAATTTGAAGCATGTTTAACGCCATCTGTGGTGAGTGTCCTTTACTGACCCACACCAGTTCTTCGTTGGTGTACTGGTGAGTATCACCGCTTATCACGCAAGTGACCGGGGGTTCAATTCTCTAACGGGGAGGTTGCACTTTCGCTGCCTTTAAAAGTTTCACGTTCATTTCTCTTGCAATTTATCTCAAACATTGGATGCGTGAAAAAACACTGAGAAACGAACTCGGACAATCCCACTTTCCACAATATAATTTCACTGATATTCCAGTGATTTTAAATCTTCCTCTCTGCGTCACCTTGATAACAGAACCACAATAATGAGCAAGAAATGAAATAAACAGTCGCGTTGTTTTATTTTATTCGTTCATGGGATGTGGGCGTCGCTGGAGAGACCAGCATTTATTGCCCATCCTTAATTGCCCTTGAGAAGGTGTTGGTGAGCCGCCTTCTTGAACCGCTGCAGTCCGTGTGGTGAAGGTTCTCCCACAGTGCTGTTAGGAAGGGAGTTCCAGGATTTTGACCCAGCTACGATGAAGGAACGGCGATATATTTCCAAGTCGGGATGGTGTGTGACTTGGAGGGGAACGTGCAGGTGGTGTTGTTCCCATGCGCCTGCTGCCCTTGTCCTTCTGGGTGGTAGAGGTCGCGGGTTTGGGAGGTGCTGTCGAAGATGCCTTGGCGAGTTGCTGCAGTGCATCCTGTAGATGATACACACTGCAGCCACTGTGCGCCGGTGGTGGAGGGAGTGAATGTTTAGGGTGGTGGATGGACCTGAGGAACTTCTGCAGCAGTGTCCTGGGGCCGCGATGATTGGCCTTTTGCAACCACTAACCATCTTCCTTTTGCTCGGTGTGTCTTCAGCCACTGGAGAGTTTTAACCCTGATTCCCATTGACTTCAATTTTACGAGGGCTCCTTGGTACTTCACTCGGTCAAATGCAAACTTGATGTCAAGGGCAGTCACTCTCACCCCACCTCTGGAATTCAGCTCTTTTGTCCATGTTTGGACAAAGCCTGTAATGAGGTCTGGAGCCGAATGGTCCTGGCGTAACCCAAACTGAGCATTGGTGAGCAGGTGCCGCTTGATAGCACTGTCGACGACACCTTCCATCACTTTGTTGATGATTGAGAGTAGACTGATGGGGCGGTAATTGGCCAGATTGGTTGTGTCCTGCTTTTTATGGACAGGACACACCTGGGCAACTTTCCACATTGTCGGGTAGATGCCAGTGTTGTACCTGTACTGGAACAGTTTGGCTGGAGGCGCCGCTAGTTCTGGAGCACAAGTCTTCAGCACGAGAGCCGGGATGTTGTCGGGGCCCGTAGCTTTTGTTGTATCCACTGCACTCAGCTGTGAGACACACTCGCACAGACACATTACACACACGCAGCCATGTCCAAACAGACACTGATACACAGATAGATAATCACACATACAGTTACACACACTAACACACAGACACACACGTGTAGGTTGAAACGCAGACGTGAATGGGTTGAAAAGAAAGTTCTGAACCATAGTCGGCAAGACTCGAACCTGCCCGGGGAGACCACAGTGATTTTTTTATCCATCGCTTGAAACAACCCCCGCCACGACTGCTTGAGTTTAGCGAAATGCTGCCCACTTAAAATTGCCACGATCCATCGCTCTGCAACAGACGGGCACAAAGAACGACCATGCCTCTGTGTGTAATGTGTGTGTGTCTCACTTTTTCTGAGCTTTTCAGTGGGAGTGTCCGTTTCTCTGTCTTTCTCACAATAGTTCAACGTTCAGTTTGCCTTCTGGATTACCTGCTGCATCTGTGTGTTGACGTTTTGTGTTTCGTGTACGAGGACACCCAGATCCCTCTGTACTGCAGCATTTTGTTGTATTTCTCTATTCAAACAATATTTTGCTTTTTTATTTCTCCTCCAAAGTGGATGAATTTACATTTTCCCACATTATATTCCATCTGCCAATGTTTTGCCCATTCCCTTAACCTGTCAATATCCCTTTGCAGATTCTTTGTGTCACCCTCACAACTTGTTTTTCCACTTATTTTCGTATCATCAGCAAATTTGGCCACAATACACTCTGTCTCTTCATCAAAGTCATTGAAATATATTGTAAATAGTTGAGGCCCCAGCTCTGATCCGTGTGGGACCCCACTAGTTATAGATTGTCATTTTGAAAATGACCCTTTTATCCCGACTCTCTGTTTTCTGTTCGTTCGCCAATCGTCAATCCATGAGCTCTTATCATGTGCCTGCTATTCTCTGCGAGGTCAAGGCCAGAAGCAGTGGCTGCAGCGTGGCAGGAAGCGGCAGAAGGCACGGGTGTGTGCAAGCGTGGAGAATAACAAGCAGCGGGGATACCACCTTTTATGTGGCATCTCATCGAATGCCTTTTGTAAATCCAAATATACTGCATCCATTGGTTCCCCTTCATCCACCCTGCTCGTTACTTCCTCAAAGAACTCAAATAAAATTGTCAGACACGATTTCCCATTCATAAAACCATGTTGACTATTTTAGATTGTATTGTGAGTCCGCGAATGTCCTGCCACTACTTCTTAATAATGAATTCTCGCATTTTCATTTCACACACACTCGGATTGGTTGAAAAGCAGAGATAAAAGCTGTGAAAAGAAAAATCTAAACCGTAGTCGGCAGGATTCGAACCTGCGCGGGGAGACCCCAATGGATTTCTAGTCCATCGCCTTAACCACTCGGCCACGACTACTTGTTTAAAACCCAATGCTGCTCACTTAAAATCGCAATAATCCAGCGCTCTGCAACACAGAGTCACGGAATTGGTATCGGTCTCAACCGTCGCTCAGGGCGTCGGATGTTCATGCCAGTCACTCGTTTTTGTATCGTGGTGGGTATCCCTGGTCGACCTGGCTTCAAGTACACCTGGACGATGAACTTCTTCTACCTTTAAAGTTTTCATTTATCTCCAACATTGGACGTGTAAAAAAACACACATAAAATAACTCAGACAATCCCACTTTCCACAATATAATTTCACTGATATTTCAGCGATTTTAAATCTCACTCTCCGCGTCACCTCGATGTCATAACCACCATAATGAGCAAGAAATGAAAGGCAGAGTCGCGTTGTGAACAGACCCGGGCTAATTCAGCACCCCGACGGGGTGATGGGGGCAGATTCAATCATGACTTTCAAAACGGAACAGGATAAGTACTTAAAAGGAAAAAAATTGCAGCGCTACGGGGATCGGGCTGGGGAGTGGGACCAGCTGGATTGGTCTTGCATAGAGCCGGCACGGACTCGATGGGCGTAAAGGCCTCCTTTCGTGGTGTTAACTTTCTGTGATTCTGTGATGCAAATGGAAAAAGAGAGTCAATGAGCTGTATCAAAATTCAACAGAATAATACATACCAGGAGTGGGGTTCGAACCCACGCGGGTATAAACCCATTGGATCTTAAGTCCAACGCCTTAACCTCTCGGCCATCCTGGTCAATTCGCAAATTTGTTCTATGTGTAATGTACCTGACTGTCACTTCTTCTACGCTTTTCTTTGTCATGAAATGAATGGTTGGAACAGATTCACTGAAATTTGAAGCGTGTCTCACGCCATTTGTGGGGAGTGTCCATCACCCGCTCACGCCAGTTCCTCGTTCGTGCAGTGCTGAGTATCCCCGTCTGTCAAGCGGTTGATCCAGGTTAAATTCTCCTGTGTCGAGGTTCCAGTGCTGCTGCCTTTGAAAGCTTCACTTTCATTGATCTTGCAATTTATCTCCACTATTTGATGTGGAAAATACACTGAATGTCGAACTCGGACCATCCCACTTTCCACAATTTAATTTCACTGATATTCCAGCGATTTTAAAACCTGCTCTCTGCCTCACCCTTCACCTCGTTGTCAGAACCCCAAAAATTTGCAAGTAATGAATACGTCGAATCGAGCTGTGAGAAGACCCGGGCTAATCCAGCAACCCTAAACAGAGAGATAGAGAGAGAAATAGAAAGAAAGGGAAACAGAGAGCGAGACACAGGAAGAGAGACGGAGCCTGAGAGAGGCCCTGATCAGGGCGTAGAGGAGGTTTATCAGAAAGATCCCGCATACAACAGTGAAATGAATGGCCAGTTAATTTGCATTTTGGTGGTGTGAGTTGAAGGAGGAAGTTAAACTAATTGTCATCAAATAAATGTTTAAAATAGATTCACTGAAATTTGAAGGCTGTCGAACGCCATCTGTGGTGCGTGTCCATCACCAGACGACACCAGCTCCTCGTTCGTATCGTGGTGAGCATCCTTGCCTGTTATTCGTTGCACCCGCGGTTCAATTTCCCGACCGGTGGTGGAAATTTTGCTGCCTTTAAAAGCTTCATTTTCCGTCCTGTGCCAGTTCCTCGTTAGTGTCGTGGTGAGGGACGGGGAGAGACAGAGAGAGAAAGGCATCGGAAAGGGCGCAGAGGAGGTTCACCAGAAAGATCTCACAAACAGCAATGAAATGGATGGTGAGTTCATCGGCTTTTTGGTGGTGTTGATTATCGTCCAGGTTTCGAAATTTGCGGACAGCAAGTTCCCACAAACAGCAATGACAGAGTGAAAAGTGCAGAAGGCCGATCGAACAGACGTGTCAATGAGCAGTATCAAAACGCAACGCCAATAACAATTATCAGAAGTGGGGTTTGAAACCACGCGGGTATAAACCCATGGGATGTTGAACCCAATGCCTCAAGCACGCGGCCATCCTACTCGCTGAGTTCATATGGTGGTGAGTGTCCCCGAGTGGTTCAGGCGATGGACTAAAAATCTATTGGAATCTCTCCGCGCAGGTTCGGATCCTGCCGACTGGGGATCCCATTATCTGCATTTTAACATGCAGCAAACTTCTTGTGGAATTACTCATTCTTTAGTGAATTAAAAATGCACGGCTTTCAACACCTCGAGTTTTATGCTCATTGGAATTGATCTGCAAGATTTCACAAAATCTACAACAGAAATAGAACAAAAATGTGCCAAATTATCGATAGTCCGTCTCTCTCTGTCTGTTTGAGTCACTCCATGTGCGCATGTCCGTGTGTGTGTGGGCCTCACATTTTCGACGTTTTTCTGAAGGGGTCTCTGTCTCTTTCTTTCTCTCCCTCGCTCTCTCCCGCGTTCCTCACATAATTTTACTCTGGACATGATCCAACAAAGAGATGGAAAAGTGTTCGGTTAGTCTTCTTTCACCAGTGGCCCGTGGAAAGTTAAATAAAGTGTCATGAAGCACAGGGCCGAGTGGTTAAGGACTTATGATCCAATTGGTTTACACCCGGGTGAACCCCACTCCCGGTAGCTCTTTAATTTAATCCCGTTGCACTTTCATACTGCTCAGTTCCACTCGTTTTACATCTGCATTATGTAATTGTTATTTTGTCATTGCTGTTTGTGGGATCTTGCTGTGCGCATATTTGAAAACCTGGACGACAATCCTCCCTCAATCAACACCACCAAAAAACAGATTAACTGGCCATCCTTTTCATTGCTGTATGTGGGATCTTTGTTGTCAGAACGACAATAACAAGCAACAATTGAAACACTTTAATTTAATCCCGTTACACTTTCATACTGCTCAGTTCCACTCGTTTCCCATCCGTATTATGTACCTGTTACTTTGTCATTGCGGTTTGTGGGACTTTGCGATGCTCATGGCTGGAAGCCTGGACGGTAATCTTTCCTCAAACAACACCACCAAAAAACAGATTAACTGTTGGTTCTGACAACGAGGTGAAGGGTGAGGCAGAGAGCAGCTTTTAAAATCGCTGGAATATCAGTGAAATTAAATTGTGGAAAGTGGGATGGTCCGAGTTTGTCTTTCAGTGTATTTTTCGCATCCAATATTGCAGATAAATTGCAAGAGAAATGAAAGTGAATCTGTTAAAGGCAGCAAAAGTGTAACCTACTCGTAGGGGAATTGAACCGCGGTCCACCGCGTGGATTTTTCTCTCTGAACACACAGATTTCAATGTTGAAAACGTGACAGGAACATTCGTCACAACTCGAATTAAATATAACACACTTGGAAATCCATGAACACACATTGATAGCCTCATGGTAACACTGGGTCTGGATATGGAATGGCCGGTTCAAATTACTGGAGAATGTCAAGAATCCCATCGTTTTAATTCTGTTTGGGAAACAAATCACTTCTTTCAATTTTTAAAATATAGCATCGAGCATTATAGGAACATAAGAAGATAAAATAGGAGCAGGAATGGGTCATACGGCCCCTCGAGCCTGCACCGCCATTCAATAAGATCATGGCTGATCTTCGACCTCAACTCCACTTCCCGCCCGATCCCCATATCCCTTGATTCCCCGAGAGTCCAAAAAATTATCGATCTCAGTCTTGAATATATTGAATCACTCAGCATCCACAGCCCTCTGGGGTTGAGAATTCCTCAGATTCACAACCCTCTTCGTGAAGAAATTCCTCCTCATCTCAGTCTTGAATGGCCGACCCCTTACCCTGAGACTATGCCCCCTAGTTCTCGACTCTCCAGCCAGAGAAATCAGCCTCTCGGCATCTACCCTGTCAAGCACCCTCATAATCTTATATGTTCCAATGAAATCACCTCTCATTCTTCTAAGCTCCAGAAAGTATAGTCCCATTCTACTCAACCTCTCTTCACAGGACAAACCTCTCACCCCAGGAATTAATCTCGTGAACCTTCGTTACAGCGCCTCTGAGGCAAGTATATCCTTCCTTAGATAAGGAGACCAAAACTCTGCACAGTACTCTAGGTGAGGTCTATCCAATGCCCTATACAACTGTAGTAAGACTTCCTTACTCTTGTACTCCAACCCCCTTGCAATAAACGCCAACATGCCGTTTGCCTTCCTCATTGCTTGCTGCACCTGCATAATCACTTTTTGTGTTTCTTGTACGAGGACACCCAATTCTCCCTGAACACCAAATTTTACTAATTTCTCACCATATAAAAATATTCTACTTTTCTATTCTTCATACCGAATTGTAAAACCTCACATTTCCCCACATCATACTCCACCTGGCACCTTCTTACCCATTCACTTAGCCTGTCTATATCCCTTTGCAGACTCTTTTTGTCCTCCCGACAGCTTACTTTCCCACCTATCTTTGTATCATCAGCAAACTTGGATACATTACACTCGGTCCATTCATCTAAGTCATTGATATAGATTGTAAATAGCTGAGGCCCAATCACCGATCCTTTTGGTACCCCACTCGTTACAGCCTGCCAACCTGAAAATGACCCATTTATCCGTACTCTATTTTCTGTCCGTTAACCAATCCTCTATCCGTGCTGATGGATTATCCCAACTCCATGAACGCTTACATTGTGCAACAAACTTTGATGTAGCATCTCATCGAATGTCTTTTGAAAATCCAAATATAGGACATCCATTGGTTCCCCGTTATCGATCCTGCGAGTTGCATCCTCAAAAAACTCAAATAAATTTGTCAAACACGATTCCCCTTTCATAAAACCATGTTGACTCTGCCTAATCATATTATGATGTTCTAAGTGCCCTGTTACCACTTACTCAATAATGGATTCCAACATTTTCCCAACGGCAGAGGTCAGGCTAATTGATGTGCAGTTCCTTGTTTTCTCTCCCCCTCCCTTCTTGAATAGCGGGATAATATGTGCTATCTTCCAATACACTGTGATCATTCCAGAATCTAGAGAATTTGGGAAGATCATAACCGATGCATCCACTATCTCTGCAGCCACCTCTTTTAGGACCCACAGATGTAAGCCATTTGGTTCAGGGGATTTGTCGGCTTTTAGTCCCATTAGTTTGTCCAGTACTTTTTCTCCAGTGATATTAATTGTATTAAGTTCCTTCCTCTCATTTACCCTCTGGTTCCCCATCATTTTTGTTATGCTTTTTGTGTATTCCACTGTGAAAACAGAGAGAAAAAAATAGATGGAGGTGTAGAGGGAATGTATGTCATGGTGAGAGATGGAGGTGTAGAGGGACTGTATGTCCTGGTGAGGGATGGTGGTGTGGAGGGACTGTATGTCCTGGTGAGAGATGGTGGTGTAGAGGGACTGTATGTCCTGGTGAGGGATGGAGGTTTAGAGTGACTGTATGTCCTGGTGAGAGATGGAGGTGTAGAGGGACTGTATGTCCTGGTGAGGGATGGAGGTGTAGAGAGACTGTATGTCCTGGTGAGAGATGGAGGTGTAGAGGGACTGTATGTCCTGATGAGGTATGGAGGTGTAGAGGGACTGTATTTCCTGGTGAGAGATGGAGGTGTGGAGGAACTGTATGTCCTGGTGAGTGATCGAGGTGTAGAGGGACTGTATGTCCTGGAGAGAGATGGAGGTGTAGAGGGACTGTATGTCCCGGAGAGAGATGGAGGTGTGGAGGAACTGTATGTCCTGGTGAGTGATGGAGGTGTAGAGGGACTGTATGTCCTGGAGAGAGATGGAGGTGTAGAGGGACTGTATGTCCTGGAGAGAGATGGAGGTGTAGAGGGACTGTATGTCCTGGAGAGAGATGGAGGTGTAGAGGGACTGTATGTCCTGGAGAGAGATGGAGGTGCAGAGGGACTGTATGTCCTGGTGAGTGATGGAGGTGCAGAGGGACTGTATGTCCTGGAGAGAGATGGAGGTGTAGGGGGACTGTATGTCCTGGTGAGAGATGGAGGTGTAGAGGGACTGTATGTCCTGGTGAGAGATGGAGGTGTAGAGGGACTGTATGTCCTGGAGAGAGATGGAGGTGCAGATGGACTGTATGTCCTGCTGAAGGATGGAGGTGTAGAGGGACTGTATGTCCTGGTGAGGGATGGAGGTGTAGAGGGAATGTATGTCCTGGTGAGGGATGGAGGTGTCGGGGGACTGTATGTACTGGTGAGGGATGGAGGTCAAGGGGGACTGTGTGTCCTGGTGAGGGATGGAGGTGTTGGGTGACTGTATGTCCTGGTGAGGGATGGAGGAGTTGGGGGACTTTATGTCCTGGTGAGGGATGGAGGTGTAGAGGGACTGTATGTCCTGGTGAGGGATGGAGGTGTAGGGGGACTGTATGTCCTGGTGAGGGATGGAGGTGCAGGGGGATTGTATGTCCTGGTGAGGGATGGTGGTGTTGAAGGACTGTATGTCCCGGTGAGTGATGTAGGTGCAGGGGGACTGTATGTCCTGGTGAGGGATGGAGGTGTAGAGGGACTGTGTGTCCTGGTGAGAGATGGAGGTGTAGAGGGACTGTATGCCCTGGTGAGGGATGAATGTGCAGAGGGACTGTATGTCCTGGTGAGGGATGGAGGTGTAGAGGGACTGTATGTCCTGGTGAGAGATGGAGGTGTAGGGGGACTGTATGTCCTGGTGAGGGATGGAGGTGTAGACGAACTGTATGTCCTGGTGAGGGATGGAGGTGTAGAGGGACTGTATGTCCTGGTGAGAGATGGAGGTGTAGAGGGACTGTATGTCCTGGTGAGGGATGGAGGTGTAGGGGGACTGTATGTCCTGGTGAGAGATGGAGGTGTAGAGGGACTGTATGTCCTGGTAAGGGATGGAGGTGTAGAGGGACTGTATGTCCTGGTGAGAGATGGAGGTGTAGAGGGACTGTATGTCCTGGTGAGGGATGGAGGTGTAGACGAACTGTATGTCCTGGTGAGGGATGGAGGTGTAGGGGGACTGTATGTCCTGGTGAGAGATGGAGGTGTAGAGGGACTGTATGTCCTGGTGAGGGATGGAGGTGCAGAGTGACTGTATGTCCTGGAGAAGGTTGCAGGTGTTGATGGACTGTATGTCCTGGTGAGAGATGGAGGTGTTGTGGGACTGTATGTCCTGGTGAGAGATGGAGGTGCAGAGGGACTGTATGTCCTGGTGAGAGATGGAGGTGGAGAGGAACTGTATGTCCTGGTGAGGGATGGAGGTGTTGGGGGATTGTATGTCCTGGTGAGGGATGGATGTGTAGGGGGACTGTATGTTCTGGTGAGGGATGGAGGTTTAGGGGTTCTGTATGTCCTGTTGAGGGATGGAGGTGCAGAGGGACTGTATGTCCTGGTGAGGGATGGAGGTGTAGGCGGACTGTATGTCCTCGTTAGGGATGGAGGTGTTGAGGGACTGTATGTCCTGATGAGGGTTGGAGGTGTTGAGGGACTGGATGTCGTGGTGAGAGATGGAGGTGTGGAGGAACTGTATGTCCTGGTGAGTGATGGAGGTGTAGAGGGACTGTATGTCCTGGTGAGGGATGGAGGTGTAGAGGGACTGTATGTCCTGGTGAGGGATGGAGGTGTAGAGGGACTGCCTGTCCTGGTGAGAGATGGAGGTGTGGAGGAACTGTATGTCCTGGAGAGAGATGGAGGTGTAGAGGGACTGTATGTCCTGGAGAGAGATGGAGGTGTAGAGGGACTGTATGTCCTGCTGAAGGATGGAGGTGTAGAGGGACTGTATGTCCTGGTGAAGGATGGAGGTGTTGAGGGACTGTATGTCCTCGTGAGGGATGGAGGTGTAGAGGGACTGTATGTCCTGGTGAGGGATGGAGGTGTCGGGGGACTGTATGTACTGGTGAGGGATGGAGGTCCAGGGGGACTGTGTGTCCTGGTGAGGGATGGAGGTGTAGGGGGACTGTATGTCCTGGAGAGAGATGGAGGTGTAGAGGGACTGTATGTCCTGGAGAGAGATGGAGGTGTAGAGGGACTGTATGTCCTGGAGAGAGATGGAGGTGTAGATGGACTGTATGTCCTGGTGAGGGATGGAGGTGTAGAGGGACTGTATGTCCTGGTGAGGGATGGAGGTGTAGAGGGACTGTATGTCCTGGTGAGGGATGGAGGTGTAGAGGGACTGTATGTCCTGGTGAGGGATGGAGGTGTAGAGGGACTGTATGTCCTGGTGAGGGATGGAGGTGTCGGGGGACTGTATGTACTGGTGAGGGATGGAGGTCCAGGGGGACTGTGTGTCCTGGTGAGGGATGGAGGTGTTGGGTGACTGTATGTCCTGGTGAGGGATGAGGTGTTGGGGGACTTTATGTCCTGGTGAGGGATGGAGGTGTAGAGGGACTGTATGTCCTGGTGAGGGATGGAGGTGTAGGGGGACTGTATGTCCTGGTGAGGGATGGTGGTGTTGAAGGACTGTATGTCCCGGTGAGTGATGTAGGTGCAGGGGGACTGTATGTCCTGGTGAGGGATGGAGGTGTAGAGGGACTGTGTGTCCTGGTGAGAGATGGAGGTGTAGAGGGACTGTATGCCCTGGTGAGGGATGAATGTGCAGAGGGACTGTATGTCCTGGTGAGGGATGGAGGTGTAGAGGGACTGTATGTCCTGGTGAGAGATGGAGGTGTAGGGGGACTGTATGTCCTGGTGAGGGATGGAGGTGTAGACGAACTGTATGTCCTGGTGAGAGATGGAGGTGTAGAGGGACTGTATGTCCTGGTGAGGGATGGAGGTGCAGAGTGACTGTATGTCCTGGAGAAGGTTGCAGGTGTTGATGGACTGTATGTCCTGGTGAGAGATGGAGGTGTTGTGCGACTGTATGTCCTGGTGAGAGATGGAGGTGCAGAGGGACTGTATGTCCTGGTGAGAGATGGAGGTGGAGAGGAACTGTATGTCCTGGTGAGGGATGGAGGTGTTGGGGGACTGTATGTCCTGGTGAGGGATGGAGGTGTAGGGGGACTGTATGTTCTGGTGAGGGATGGAGGTTTAGGGGTTCTGTATGTCCTGTTGAGGGATGGAGGTGCAGAGGGACTGTATGTCCTGGTGAGGGATGGAGGTGTAGGCGGACTGTATGTCCTCGTTAGGGATGGAGGTGTTGAGGGTCTGTATGTCCTGATGAGGGTTGGAGGTGTTGAGGGACTGGATGTCGTGGTGAGAGATGGAGGTGTGGAGGAACTGTATGTCCTGGTGAGTGATGGAGGTATAGAGGGACTGTATGTCCTGGTGAGGGATGGAGGTGTAGAGGGACTGTCTGTCCTGGTGAGAGATGGAGGTGTAGAGGGACTGTATGTCCTGGTGAGGGATGGAGGTGTAGGGGGACTGTATGTCCTGGAGAGAGATGGAGGTGTAGGGGGACTGTATGTCCTGGTGAGGGATGGAGGTGTAGAGGGACTGTATGTCCTGGTGAGGGATGGAGGTGTAGGGGGACTGTATGTCCTGGTGAGAGATGGAGGTGCAGAGGGACTGTATGTCCTGGTGAGGGATGGAGGTGTAGAGGTACTGCATGTCCTCGTGAGGGATGGAGGAGTTGAGGGACTGTATGTCCTGGTGAGGGATGGAGGTGTAGAGGGACTGTCTGTCCTCGTGAGGGATGGAGGTGTAGAGGGACTGTATGTCCTGGTGAGAGATGGAGGTGTGGAGGGACTGTATGTCCTGGTGAGAGATGGAGGTGTCGAGGGACTGTATGTCCTGGTGAGGGATGGAGGTGTAGAGGGACTGTATGTCCTGCCATATCTCCGTTCTTCACCGATGCTCCCTGACCAATCATCAGTTCTTCTTCTTTTAACGTTTGTCGATGGTCCATCAACAATTCTCCTTCATGTCCAGACGCTCCCTGACTGGTCACCATTTCTCCTTGAATTATCGATGATCCTTTACTCGTCACGATTTCTCCGACATTTACTGACACTCCCTGACCCGTCGCAATTTCTCGTTCCTTTGAAGACATTCCCTTTCGATCACCATTTCTCCAGACGCTCATGACCATTTTACCATTATTTACAGACGTTCCCTGACCCATCACCATTTATCCTTCATTTCGAGATGCTCCCCGACAATCACCATTTCTCCTTCATTTACAGACACTCCCTGACTGTCATCATTTCTCATTCATTTGCAGACACTCCCTGACTTGTCATCATGTCTCCTTCGTTTACAGACACTCCCTGACCATCACCATTTCTCCTTCATTTGCGGATTCTCCATGACTGTCACCATTTCTCCTTTATTTACGGATGCTCCCTGACCCAGCACGATTCCTCCTGAATTCACAGATGCTTCCTGAGTGTCACCATTTCTCCTTTATTTGTGGACACTCCTGACTATCACCATTTGTGCTTCATTTGCAGACGCTCACTGACCCTCACTGTTTCTCCATTATTAACAGATGCTCACTGACCCATCACCAATATTCCTTCATTTACAGACACTCCCTGACAGTCAAGTTGCTCCTTCATTTACCGACGCTCCCTGACTCGCTGAGATTGCCCAGGTTACACTGCGCGTGCGCCGAGGCCTTTTGTTCCATTTCCGGCCGCAACGAAACGGGAGAAACGGGAACCGGCGGTTCGTGGAGGGGGGAGAATGAAGGGGGGAGAGGGGGGAGAGTGGAGGGGGGAGAGTGGAGGTGGGATAATGGAGGGTGGATAATAGAGGGGGTGGAGGGAGAATGGAAGGGGGATAATGGACGGGGGGATAATAGAAGGGGGATAATAGAGGGGGTGGAGGGAGAATGGAGGGGGGAGAATGGAGGGGGAGAATGGAGGGGGATAATGGAGGGGGATAATGGAGGGCGGTTCGTGGAGGGGGGAGAATGAAGGGGGAGAGGGGGGAGAGTGGAGGGGGGAGAGTGGTGGTGGGATAATGGAGGGGGGAGAATGGAGGGGGAGAATGGAGGGGGTATAATAGAGGGGGTGGAGGGAGAATGGAAGGGGGAGAATGGAGGGGGATATTGGAGGGGGGATAATAGAGGGGGTGGAGGGAGAATGGAGGGGGGAGAATGGAGGGGGGATAATAGAGGGGGTGGAGTGAGAATGAAAGGGGGATAATGGAGGGGGGGATAATAGAAGGGGGATAATAGAGGGGGTGGAGGGAGAATGGAGGGGGGAGAATGGAGGGGGAGAATGGAGGGGGATAATGGAGGGGGATAATGGAGGGCGGGTAGTGGAGGGGGGAGAATGGAGGGGGGAGAATGGAGGGCGGGTAGTGGAGGGGGGAGAATGGAGGGGGATGATGGAGGGGGAGATTGGAGGGGGAATTAAGGAGGAGAGATAATGGAGGGGGAGAATGGAGGGGGGATAGTGGAGGGCGGGTAGTGGAGGGGGGATAATGCCGCCTGTTTTCTCTCGGGTCCTGGGCCGGACACTCGGTGTTTCTGGGCCCTGCGATCCCCGCCCTTCATTAACCCGCTCTCTCCAGCTCTTTTTCTGCCGCCTCTTCCTCAGTCGCCATCCCCCGGCGCGCATGCTCAGCTCACATTGACGGGGGCTCCGGGCCAATAGGAAGAGCGGGGGCGGGGCTGGAGGACCGATTGGGCGGCGGGTACTCCAACCAATGGTAGTGAGTGAGGGGCGGGACTTGCGGCACCGAGTGGGCGGGGCTGAGCCCGGATCTCCCTCATTGGCTGAAACTCTGCACCATTTTGAAACCTGATTTATCTCAAACTCCAGGAGAAAACTGGCCCTTTCTATTGTGGCTTCAAACAGATGGAACCCTGTTGGGCGGAGCAAAGATTTCAACATTAGTGAGTAAAATGGATCAATTCAGGACAGACAGCAGGGAGTAATGGGGGAATAACACAGAGTGGTGATGAAGGGAATGCAGTGGGTGTTGTGTAGATGGATTGTCTGAAGGTGTTTGAGAAGGTGCCGCACAGCAGGCTCTTTGATAAAATTAAGGCTCACGGAATTGAAGGGAGTGGGGCAGCGTGGACAGGAAGTTAAGGAAAGGGCAGAAAACAGAGAGTCGTGGATAACGGATATTGTTCAGACTGGAGGGATGTAAACAGTGGTTTCCCCCAGGGTCAGTGTTGGGACCATTGCTCTTCTCAATATAGGGAAATGATCTGGGCTCGGGTATATGGGGCAAAAGATGAAAATCTCCAAATGACGCCAAAGGGACCAGGTCTCAGCGTGAAGAGGACTGTAAGTGATTTCAGTGTGACATATACAGGTTAGTAAATGGGGCAGGTAGATGTCAGATGAAATTTAACTCAGAGAAATGTGAGGTGATAGATTTTGGGAGGAAGAATAAGGAGATGAAATGTACACTCAATGGCAAAACTTTAAAATGATTAAAGGAGCAGAGAGACTTAGGGGTTTAAGATTGTAGCCAACACCTTGTCTTATTAATTAGCAGGTTTGAGAGTCTAGCATCAGCAACTTTAATACTTTATTACGAAATATGAGATGAGCAGATTCTCTATCCTCTATCGTATCTTATATCCATCCATCAATCAGAGTAAACATCCAAGTCCCCCGTGTCCACAGTAACTTACACGAGGTCAGCCCGCTGGATGGAACCTCAGGCGCCCTGAGCTTGATCTCCGTTGTCTCCAGTCCAGAGTCTCCCCTTTCATCACTATACCCTCACTTTTATACCCTGCAGTGACCTATCTCTGTACCTCACTCTTCTTTGTCTTCTCGGCTGGGTTTCGGCAGGTATCGAAGAAAAGACAGCCGGAATTTCTCTAATCTCTGATTTACAGGAAGACCTTGTCTCCCAGAAATTATTCTTCTCCACTAATTTTCTCATTATCCCTATTATTATTTCTTATATTTTCACAATCTCGGTACAAACATCACACATTCTAACGGGTTAGATACGGAGCAAAGCTGTGCTGTATCTGCCCTGGGAGTGTTTGATGAGAGAGTGTGGATGGAGCTTTGCTCTGTATCTGACCCGTGCTGTACCTGCCCTGGGAGTGTTTGATGAGAGAGTGTGGATGGAGCTTTGCTCTGTATCTAACCCGTGCTGTACCTGCCCCGGGAGTGTTTGATGGGACAGTGCAGAGGGAGCTTTACTCTGTATCTCGCCCGTGCTGTAACCGCCCCGGGAGTGTTTGATGGGACAGTGTGGAGGGAGCTTTATTCTGTATCTAACCCGTGCTGTAACTGCCCCGGGCGTGTTTGAATGGACAGCGTAGAGGGAGATTTACTCACATATCCTCTCCTTCACCAAGACCAACTACCTCCACCTCTGCAACATTGCGCATCTCCAGCCCACTTCAGCTCACCTGTTGCTGAAACCCTCATCCATGCATTTGTTACCTCTAGACTTGACTATTCCAATGATCTCCTGGCCGGCCTCTCATCTTCCACCCTCCATAATCTTGAGCTGATCCAAAACTCTGCTTCCCGTATTCTGACTCGCACCAAGTCCTGTTCATCCATCACCCCTGTGCTTGCTTTTGGTCGGTCTGGGAACACCTCGATTTTAAAATTCTCATCCTTGTTTCCAAATTCCAACATGGCCTCGCCCCTCCCTATCTCTGTATCCTCCTCCAGCCCTACAACCCTCCGAAATTTCTGCCTTTCTCCTAAATCACTCCACCTTTGGCGGCCGTGCCTTCAGCTGCCTCGGCCCTCAGCTCTGGAATTCCCTCCCAAAACCTCTCCGCCTCTCCGCCTCTCTCTCCTCCTTTAAGACGCTCATTAAATCTTACCTCTTTGGCCAAGCTTTTGGTCACCTGTCCTCATATCTCCTTATGTGGCTCAGTGTCAAATTTTGTTTGATAATCGCTCCTGTGAAACGCGTTGGGACCTTTTATTATGTTAAAGGCGCTACATGAATGCAACTTGTTGTTGTTGTATGTAAACTGATCTGTGCCTGACCTGGGAGTCCCGGATACTGACAAGAGGTGCTCTGACTGATTAAATGTCCCATTTCCAGACTCTGACATCCATCACCTCGATGAACACAAAGATTCACCTGAAGAAGGTCACACAAATCCATCAGCTTCTCCCCGGACACAGATACCGAGGGACAGGGAGTTTCCGGGACAGTGACATGTCTTACTCAATAAGCTATAAATTGATCCTGGACCTCTTAGAATCATAGAATCATAGAAAATTTACGGCACAGAAGGAGGCCATTCGACCCATCGTGTCCGCGCCGGCTGAGAAATGAGCCAGCCAGCCTCATCCCATTTTCCCGCATTTGGTCCGTCGCCCTGCAGGTCACGGCTCTTCAGGTGCACATCCAGGTATTGTTCAAATGAGTGAAGGGTTTCTGCCTATACCGCCCTCTCAGGCAGTGAGTTCCAGGCCCCCACCGCCCTCTGGGTGAAAACATTTTCCTCATTTTTGCTCTAATCCTTCCACCAATCACTTTAAATCTATGCCCTCTGGTTATTGATCCCTCCGCTTCGGGAAATCGGACCTTCTGATCCACTCTATCCAAGCCCTACATAATTTTGTACACCTCAATCAAATTACCCCTCAGCCTCCTATGTTCCAAGGAAAACAACCCCAGACTATCCAATCTGTCATCAGAGCTAAAATTGTCCAGTCCTGGCAACAATCCTCGTAAATCTCCTCTGCACCCTCTCTTGTGCAATGACATCCTTCCTGTAATGTGGTGACCAGAACTGTGCGCAGTACTCAAGCTGTGGCCGAACTAGTGTTTTATACAGTTCCAGCATAATATCCCTGCTTTTATATTCTATGCCTCAGTTAATAATGGAAAGCATTCCATATGCCTTCTTAACCACCTTATCCACCTGTCCTGCTGCCATGTCGAACGAAGCTGGTTGATTTTATTGAGGAGCTAATTAATGTGGTAGATTAGGAGTGTCTATGGATGTTATTTATATGAACTTCCAGAAGGCGTTCGACAAGGTTCCACAGAAGAGTCTGTTGACAAAATCGAGAGTGCATGAAATTGGAGACAACCCATTGTCTTGGACAGGGAATTGGTTAGGAGGTGGGAGACAGAGAGTGGGAACAATGGGTATTGACTCAAATCAGCAGGACGTGACCAGTGGTGTCCCCAGGGATCTGTACTGGGGATTCAGCTTTTCACTGTATTTATAAATGACTTGGATGAAGGAATAGAGAGCCGTATATCGAAGTTCACTGACGACAATAAGTTAGGAAGCGCAATAAATATTGTAGATGGGAGCAGATAGTTGCAAAGGGACGTTGAAAGATTAAATGAATGGGCAAAACTGTGGGAGATGGAGTTCAATGTGGGAAAGTGTGAGGTCATCCGCTTTCGACCTAAGAAAGATAGATCAGATTGTCTAAATGGTGAGATGCTCGGGACTGCGGAAGAGCAGAGAGATTGTGGGGTCCAAGTCCAGAAATCACTAAAAGCTGAAGGATAGGTCCAAAAAATAATTGAAAACACAAATGGAACTTTGAGCCTGATCAAAACGGGCTGGAACACAAAGGGTGGAATTTATGTTAAAGCTGTGCTGAGCTCTGGTTCGACCCCATCTGGAGACTGCATTCAGTTCTGGGCAGCGCACCTCAGGAAGGATATATGGGCCTTGGAGGGGGGACAGCACAGATTCACCAGAATGATACCGGGGCTAAAAAGGTTAAATTATGAGGAGAGACTGCACAGACCAGGCTTGTATTCCCTTCAGTATCGAAGATTGAGGGCTGATCTAATGGTCGTATTTAAGATGATTAAAGGATTTGATGGGGAAGATAGAGAGAAACTATTTCCTCTGGTGGGGGAGTCCAGAACAAGGGGGCATAACCTTAAAATTAAAGGTAGTCCGTTCAGGGGTGATGTCAGGAATCACTTCTTCACACAAAGGGCAGTTGAAATCTGGAACCCTCTCCTCCAAAAAGCTGTTGAGGATGGGGATCAATTGAAAATGTCAGAACTGAGATTGATCGATTTTTGTTCGGGGCGGGTATTTAGTGTTCAAATCCAAGGCGGGTAAATGGAGTTAATATACAGATCGAACTTGAACTAATAGAATGGGGGAACACGCTCGAGGGTTTAAATGGCCGACTCCTGTTCCTCTGTTCCTAAGGAGACGTAAAATGATTATTAAAATATGATTCTCTGGTCCTCAAACCACGGGCTGCATGTGTGCCCCGCCCGCCCGCCTTGTGTGAACACATGAAACAAGAGCCTGGCGGACGGGAGCTTCATCCACCCGCCCCAGGCCGCACCAGAGGACTGAACGGGGCTAAAAACCAGCAGGAATCAAGCGGGACTGATCTCCGCGGACTTCCCCACCTCGACCGTCCCTGTTAGTCACTAAATCCGGGCGGTGAAAGATGAAAACCGGCCTCACTGTGTTTGTATCACAGAGATGAGGGGATTGGGCAGAACACCAGACCAACACCTTGTGATGATGGAAAGTCTTCTCATTATTTAATGAATTTAATAATTCCAGTGACGGGATATTTCACCACATTCTTCAACTCCTCTCTGAATTTAGTCTGGGTCACGGCATAAATACACGTGTTGGTGCAGCAACTCAGGAGCTGGAGCAGAAATCCCAGTTCTTGTACAAATTCAGGTAGATACACAGGAATAAAGTCTAACACATACAATCGGTTCCATACAAAAAACAACAGAAACACCGCCCATAACAGGATAAAATTCCCCGATATAACAAACAGTAAAATGATGGATTTCCTTCTCTTCTCCATCTCTGGGTCATTGGGACTCTCCCCACTGCTGTGGGCCCGGAGTCTCCTGCGGACTCTGCTCGACAATAAAATGTGTCTGACGGTTAAAGCATTGAGCAGCAGAATCAGAACAAATGGAACAAATGGGGTTACAATATAATGAAGGAATTCAATTACTGCCCACACCTGTGAATAATGAACATAATCTGACACAAAACAAAACCGGGGAGAATTACTAATCCAATATTCACCTCCATACATAAAGTACCAGAAAGTGTTCTTCACACAGAACAGCACACTCACTGTTCCCAGAACCACAGCCGCCGTTTTCTCGGTGCAATATTTTGTTTTCAGCTTCAGGAAACAAATGGCCACAAATCGATCAAAGGTGAAAGTGACTGTGAACCAGACAGAACAGTCTGTGGCTGCGTAAAGCAGGACGGCGTGGATATTACACACTTTAAAGGCCCACATTAACTTAAATTCAGTCCAAAAAAGAATAGGAATCTGCCTGAATATCAGATCAGTGATAACGACCAGTAGATCCGCCGCTGCCATGGACACCATGTAACGGGTGACACATTTGGAGAGACGGCATCTTCCTCGAGACAGGATCAGAATCGTCACGAAGTTCACTGTAAGGAAGAGAAAAACAGGGAATTATACTTCAGACTGAGAGTAAAAGCAGCAGACTGGTCGAATTCAGGGTGAAATGTTCAATTGTTATTGAATCCAGGGACAGAATCTATTTCCTTTCACTGTGAAAGAACTTTCTGCTGTGGAGAGGGTTTCTTGTAAAACACCGCCCTGGTGTCGCAGGAAAACAAAACCACCAGCAGGTCCCAGCTCCAATCCAGGGCCTGTACTGGGTCGGCAGTTGGACGTTACAATGGCCTCAATGACCTTGGGTTAGGAGGGAAATAACCCAGAGTTCCGAGTCCTGATCACAGTCCTGTGACCCTGCTGGGAACTGCGCATGTCTGGATTATGGATGAACATATTTGGACTGGCCTGTGATTCCCTCCGAGGGGAAATTGTCCCATTTTTAAAATGACCATCTGAAATCAAGAAAGTCTCGTATTTATCTCACGCCTTTCACGAACTCAGAATGTCCCAAAACGCTTCACAGAGAATGGATCAGTTGTGAAGTGTGATTCAGTCAATAATTCATTTCACTGCAATTTGCACCATTCAGCTGCTTCAACAAACATCCCAAGGAACTTCACAGAGGCGTGAGGAAAATGGACGTCAAGCCAAAGAATGAGAGATTAGGAGCAGTGAGCGAAAGCTTGGGTGTGAAGGAGGGTCTTAAAGGGGGAGAGGGAGGTGGAGAGGATGAAATGTTCAAGGAGAACATTTCAGAGCGTGAGACGTCCGCGGCTCAATTCACGGTCACCACTGGTGGAGTGAAGGGAGAGGAGGATGGACAAGAGACTGGAGTCACGGCCATCACTGGTGGAGTGAAGGGAGAGGGTGGACAAGAGACTGGAGTCACGGTCACCACTGGTGGAGTGAAGCGAGAGGAGGGTGGACAAGAGACTGGAGTCACGACCACCACTGGTGGAGTGAAGGGAGAGGAGGATGGACAAGAGACTGGAGTCACGGTCACCACTGGTGGAGTGAAGGGAGAGGAGGGTGGACAAGAGACTGGAGTCACGGCCACCACTGGTGGAGTGAAGGGAGAGGAGGATGGACAAGAGACTGGAGTCACGGTCACCACTGGTGGAGTGAAGCGAGAGGAGGGTGGACAAGAGACTGGAGTCACGACCACCACTGCTGGAGTGAAGGGAGAGGAGGGTGGACAAGAGACTGGAGTCACGGCCACCACTGGTGGAGTGAAGGGAGAGGAGGATGGACAAGAGACTGGAGTCACGGCCACCACTGGTGGAGTGAAGGGAGAGGAGGGTGGACAAGAGACTGGAGTCACGGCCACCACTGTTGGAGTGAAGGTAGAGGAGGGTGGACAAGAGACTGGAGTCACGGTCACCACTGGTGGAGTGAAGGGAGAGGAGGATGGACAAGAGACTGGAGTCACGGCCACCACTGGTGGAGTGAAGGGAGAGGAGGATGGACAAGAGACTGGAGTCACGGCCACCACTGGTGGAGTGAAGGGAGAGGAGGATGGACAAGAGACTGGAGTCACGGCCACCACTGGTGGAGTGAAGGGAGAGGAGGGTGGACAAGAGACTGGAGTCACGGCCACCACTGTTGGAGTGAAGGTAGAGGAGGGTGGACAAGAGACTGGAGTCACGGCCATCACTGGTGGAGTGAAGGGAGAGGAGGGTGGACAAGAGACTGGAGTCACGGCCATCACTGGTGGAGTGAAGGGAGAGGAGGATGGACAAGAGACTGGAGTCAGGGTCACCACTGGTGGAGTGAAGCGAGAGGAGGGTGGACAAGAGACTGGAGTCACGACCACCACTGCTGGAGTGAAGGGAGAGGAGGGTGGACAAGAGACTGGAGTCACGGCCACCACTGGTGGAGTGAAGGGAGAGGAGGATGGACAAGAGACTGGAGTCACGGCCACCACTGGTGGAGTGAAGGGAGAGGAGGGTGGACAAGAGACTGGAGTCACGGCCACCACTGTTGGAGTGAAGGTAGAGGAGGGTGGACAAGAGACTGGAGTCACGGCCACCACTGGTGGAGTGAAGGGAGAGGAGGATGGACAAGAGACTGGAGTCACGGCCACCACTGGTGGAGTGAAGGGAGAGGAGGGTGGACAAGAGACTGGAGTCACGGCCACCACTGTTGGAGTGAAGGTAGAGGAGGGTGGACAAGAGACTGGAGTCACGGCCATCACTGGTGGAGTGAAGGGAGAGGAGGGTGGACAAGAGACTGGAGTCACGGCCATCACTGGTGGAGTGAAGGGAGAGGAGGGTGGACAAGAGACTGGAGTCACAGGAATAGAGTGTTGAGATTGAAGGGCGGGCCGGAGTTGGTGCACGATGGGATACACGCAGCATTGTTTTAGGTGAATTGAAGTTTACAGAAGATGGAGGATGGGAGTCCAGCCGGGGGAGTATTTTTATAATCGAGTCTAGAGGTGATAAAGATTTGAATGAGGCTTTCAAATGTTGATGTTAGGGAGGAGGCAGGTGATGTCACAGCGGCGGTCTTTGTGATGCGGAATAAATGCGGTGGGAAACAAGCGGTTTCTGCAGGCTATTTGTCCTGGTATTGGGGAACTAACCCTGGGGTCTGTACTTCAAATCCCACCAACGTAAATCGTGAAATTTAATTGAAGAAATCTGGTAATTCTATCACAAAAATAGCCATGCAAAACTGCGAAACGGTCTCTAAAACCTAACTGCCTCCCACTCTACCCAGACCGACCAACATGTAACTCCATTCCCGAATGAGTGATTGACATTTGATGCCCTCTGATGTTGTCCAGCAAGGCAGCCAATTGTAAACAATCGCTGCAAGTTTCAATGATTGCAATAAATTCAGATGGATCTGCCATCAGCGACATTGGGATGGTAAGACTAAACCAATCTCAGTCCGTTCAGCATTTCAAAGTTCTCTTCAATAATATCTGAGAGATAGTTCTCAAGATGGAGATTTGTCCTGAAGACGAGTTAAGCACAAGCCTGACATAATCGTACTCACAGAATCATGTCTATGAGCAAACATCGCTGATTCCTCCATCTCCATCTTGTCCCACCAGCAGCATAGACCCAAAAGATGTCCAGACCAATGATACAAGGGGGCAGGGATGGAGGAACGCAGAGTTACTGAGACAGGGAGGGGTGTAGCCCTGTTGGGAATTGAACACGCGGAGAACAATCCCAGCTTCTCCAGACTCTCCACATAATTGAAGTCCCTTAACCCTGGTACCATTCCAGTAAATCTCCTCTCCACCCTCCCCAGGACCTTGACTTCCTTCCTGAAGCGTGATGCCCAGAATTGGACACAATTGGACAGCTGAGGCCTGACCACTGATTTATGACCAGTGGTTAGTCAACACTTGGAGCACTGTGCGCAGTTTTGGTCTCCATATTATGTGAAGGATTTAGATGCACTGCAGAGAGTGCAAAAAATAATTACAAGGATGATACCAGAACTGGGAGGACACAGTTATCAGGAAAGGTTGAACAGGCTGGGGCTCTTTTCTCGAAAAAAGGGAAGGCTGAGGGGGGACATTGTAGAGATCTGTAAAATTTTTGAGGGCTTGGTGAGGTGGACGTAGAGAAAATGTTTCCATTTGTCGCGGGGGGCGGAGGTGGATGGCGGTCAACACTGGGGGTCATAAATATAATATAGTCACCAATCAATCCAATAAGCAATTCAGGAGAAACTTATTTACCCAGAGAGTGTTTTGAATGCAGAACTCGCTCCCACAAGGAATAGTTGAAGCGAATAGAATCGATGCATTTTAGGGGAAGTACATGAGGGAGAAAGAAATTGACGGATATGCTTATCGGGTGAGATGAAGTGGAATGGGAGGAGGCTCGTGTGGAGCATAAACACCGGCATAGACCAGTTGGGCCGAATGGCCTGTTTGTGAGCTGTAATTGCGATGTAACACGAGGATAAGAATTTTTAAATTGAGACGTTGCTCGACCGGGAGCCAATGTCGGTCAGGAAGCACAGGGGTGATGGGTGAATGGGATTTAATGTCAGTTAGTAAACGGGCAGCAGAGTTTTGGATGAGCTCAAGGTTATGGAGGGTGGTGGGTGGGATGGCGGCCAGAAGAGCATTGGAATAGTCGAGTTTGGAGATAACAAAACCACGGATCAGGAATTCAGCAGAAGATGGGCTGAGGCTGGGGCAGAGACAGGCGATGTTCGGGAGGTGGAAGTAGGCGGTCTTGGTGATGGAGAGGATATGGGGTCAGAAGCTCAGCTCAGGGTCAAACAGAACGCCTACTGGTCCGGTTCAGCCTCAGACTGTGGCCAGGGAGGGGGAAGGAATCAGGAGCGAGGGAACGGAATTTGTGATTGGGGCCGAAGACAATGGCTTCAGATTTTCTAATGTTTAAATGGACGAAATTTTTGCTTATCCAGGACTGGATGTCGGACAAGCAGTGTGAGAAATCAGAGAGAGTGAAGGGGTCGAGAGAGGCGTTGGTGAGATACAGCTGGGTGTCAGTTACATGTGGAATCTGATATTGTGTTTTCGGATGATGTCACCGAGGGGAAGCTTGAATATGTGAAATCGGAAGGGGTCAAGGATTGTTCCTTGTGGGACACCAGAGATAACGGTGCGGGGGCGGGAAGATGAATCATTGCAGGAGATTCTCTGGCCAAGCCTGGATCGAAAGGAATGGAACCAGGCGAGGGCAGTCCAACCCAGTTGGAAATCGGACGAGAGGCGTTGGAGGAGGATGGTGCGGACACCCGTGTCAAAGGCTGCAGACAGGTCGAGAAGGAAGAGGAGGGATAGTTTTCCACGGTCAATCACATGGGATGTCTTTTGTGACTTTGATTCGGGCCGTTTCAGTGCTGTGTCAGCGGTGGAAACCTGATTGGAGAGGTCGCTTATGCATTTGCAGGAAAGATGGGCACAGATTTTGGAAACGACAACACGTTCAAGGAGAGGAAAGGGAGGTTGGAGATGGGGGCCGTAATTTACAAGGACCGAGGGGTCATGGATTTTTTTTTGAGGATGGGGTGATGACGGCAGATTTGAAGAGGAGACGAGAGAGAACCGTGAATGAAAGGTTTAACTTTGCCCCTTTGGACATTACATTTGGACATTGTAAGTTTAAACTGCAAAGGCAGCAATGTGCAGAAACTTTGAGAAGCTACGGTTTTCAACAACAACTGATCTGAATGAAAGTAACGATGAGCAGAAGCTTCGAAAAGCTTCGAACTGGCTTTTGGTTCTCAAAACAACTGATCAGAACCTTAACAGGTTGCAACTTGGAAAAAACAATGCTGAAACAGTAAGAAACCCCTGGGAAAGACAATTCAAGTTACTTGTTCACAGGTAACAGGAGTTTTAAGGTCTGCTGGATAGAGTTAAAGACACTGGCCTGTGGAAAGCAGCGCTAACAGATAGGTCACCAATACACTCTGAAATATTGGACAATATCCAATAATGATTCAGCTCCAGGCAGCTGTCTTACTCTATGAACACATATTTCTGATCCGATACTAGGGTTCAGTGCAGAGAGCAGACGGCAAACTGTTCAATAAAGAGAATCGTCCACCAACATTCCTTGTGGACGAGACTCAAATAACAGGCAAATCCTAAAAAATGACCATCAGTTGAAGAAAGTCATAAAAAGAACAGACTGTTCATTGGACTGGGACCAATGAATCGGGAACTGTTCACATGTTGCATGAAGGAAACAAGGTGCATTTCCAGACACTGAACAAAAGGATTACACTGAATACAATTAATAACCGGGTCTAAAGGACAAGAACAGTAAATACAGTTAAACATGATTTACAGAATTAATTGCTGAAATAATGACTTACCAGGAACACCAACAGCAGCGAGGAGCGGATAGTAAATCTTTTGTACATCATGAAGTGCCCACAGAATCCGAAGCTCAGTTGGAACATACCAGAACATGATATCACTATCTGTGAGATCCAATGATCACTGTTTGTACTGGAGGCAAAGCTGCATCAAACACTTTGCTGTGACGCCTTGGAAACAGTCCCTATTTATGGCCTGAGGGAACTCTCCAGTGAGACAATTAAACGACACATTGACATTAATTAAGGTCAGTAAACAGACAGGTCGGCTTAATCCCTCAACACCATCACTCCATATTGACAATTATAGATAAACAAGCATTTTACTGATGTGACGTGAAGCTACCGAAAGTTCTGAATATTACTAAAAGAAAATGACGTAAAAAAGAAAATATGAATCCCGCAGTCTGACAGTACTGATGTGAAGAGAGAGCAGCTTCACTGACAGAGTTCAGATTATTTCTGTGATATGAATTCAGCCGGCAATTTCAGAATGTTTCAAATACGTTTTCTGGGGTGGAGTAAACAAAAGTGCAAAAGACAACAAGGATAGATTGAAGCAGATCAAGTAATGGTCAGTCAGGATATATTGGGACTGATAATATAATGGTCAGTAAGGATACATGGGGACTGATAATACAATGGTCATTAAAGATACATGGGGACTGATAATATAATGGTCAGTAAGAACACATTTGGTGTGATTATACAATGTCCTGTACGGATACATGTGGGTGACAACTGAATGTTCCTCAAGGATTCTTGAATGCAGATAATGCAATGATCAGTGAGGAAACACGGGGTTTGCTAATGCAATGGTCAGAAAGAACACATTTGTGTGATAATGTAACGGTCAGTAAGAACACAGCGGAATGATAATACAGTAGTCAGGAAGAATACCTGGGGTTTATGCGACAATGGTCAGTAAGGATGCGTGGGGTGTGATACTGCCATGGTCAGTAACTGTAAATGGGGCAGATAATATAATGGTCACTAATAATGTGTAGGGGTGATAATACAATGGTGAGTACGGATACTTGAGATGTGATAATGCAATGGTCGATAAGGATACTTGGATGCAGATGATGCAATGGTCAATTATGATACATGGGGGTTATAATACAATGGGCAGTAAGGATGCTTGGGGGCTGATAATGTAATGGTCAGCAAGGAGAGATGGGATTGATAATACAATGGTCAGTAATTATACATGGGGTGTGATAATGCAATGGCAATAAGGATACATCGGTGGTAATAATACAATGATCAGTAAAAATACACGGGGGTGATAACACAATGATCCATAAAAATACACGGGGGTGATAATACAATATTCATTAAGGAAACATTGGGCCCTTAATTCAATAGTCGGTTAGAATACATGGGATCTGACATTTACTTGCTCATTTAGGATATTTTAGGCAAATAATGCAATGGTCAGTAAGGAGACATGGGGGCTGATAATGGAGTGCTCCGTAAGAACACATGGTGGTGGTAATACAATGGTCAGTAAAGATAATTGGACACAGATATTACAATTGACAGTACGAATACATGCGAGTGATAATGGAATGGTCAGTAAGAATACATGACGGTTCATAATACAATCGTCAGTCAGGATACATGGGATTGATAATACAGTGGTCAGTAAGTATACATGGGGGCCGATAATACAGTGGTCAGCAAGTATACATGGGGGCTGATAATACATGGGGGCTGAAAATACAATGGCCAGTTAGTATACACGGGGGCCGATAATACAATGGTCAGTAAGTAAAGATGGTTGCTGATAACATAATGGTCAGTAAGTATACATGGGGACTGATCATATAATGGTCAGTAAGGATACATGGGGGTTGATATTACAATGGTCAGTAAGGATACATGGCGGCTGATAATATAATGGTCAGTAAGTATACATGGGGTCTGATATTACAATGGTCAGTAAGGACACATAGGGGCTGATAATACAATGGTTTCTAAGGATGCATGGGGTCTGATAATAAGGTAGTTACTAAGGATGCATGGGGCCTGACAACACAATGGTCAGTAAGTATACATGGGGGCTGATATTACAATGGTCAGTCAGGATACATGGAGACTGATAATATAATGGTCAGTAAGGATACATGGGGGCTGATAATAAAATGCTCAGTGACTATACATGGGGTCTGATATTACAATGGTTAGTCAGGACACATGGGGGCTGATAATACAATGGTTACGAAGGATACATGAGGGCTGAAAATACAATGGTCCGTAAGTAAAGATGGGGATTGATAATACAATGGTCAGTAAGGATGCATGTGGGCCGATAATACAATGGTCAGTATGGATACATGGGAGCTGATAATATAATGGTCAGCAAGTATACATGGGGCCTGATAATACAATATTTACCAAGGATACATGGGGGCTGATAATATAATGGTTACAAAGGATGCATGTGGCCTGAAAATATAATGGTTACTAAGGATTCATGGGGCCTGACAATTAAATGGTCAGTAAGGATGCATGGGGCCTGATAATTCAATGGTCAGTAAGGATGCATGGGGCCTGATAATACAATGGTTACTGAGGATACATGGGGGCCGATAATCGTGGTCAGTGTGTAGACATGGGGGCCGATAATACAATGGTCAGTAATTATCCACGGGGAGTATTAATGCAATGGTCAATAAGTATACAAGGGTGCTGACAATACAATGGCCAGTAGGTATACACGGCGGCTGATAATAGAATGGTCAGTAAGTGTACACGGGGGCTGACAATACAATGGCCAGTACGTATACATTGGGGCTGATAATACAATAGTCTTTAAGTGCACATGGGAGTGATAATATAATGGTGAGTAAGGATACATGGGAGTGATGATAGAATGGTCCGTACGAAAACATGGCGGATGATAATAAAATGCTCAGTAAGTATATATGGCGGCTGATCATACAATGGTCAGTAAGTATACATGGGGGTTGATAATACAATGGTCTTTTAAGTATACATGGGGGCTGATAATACAATTGTCAGTAAGTACACATGGGGTCTGATAATAAAATGCTCAATAAGTATACGCGGCGGCTGATAATACAATGGTCAGTAAGTGTACACGTGGACTGATAATACAATGGTCTTTTAAGTATACATGGGGGCTGATAATACAATTGTCAGTAAGTACACATGGGGGCTGATCATACAATGGTCAGTAAGTATACATGGGGGTTGATAATACAATGGTCTTTTAAGTATACATGGGGGCTGATAATACAATTGTCAGTAAGTACACATGGGGGCTGATAATACAATGGTCAATAAGTATACGCGGCGGCTGATAATACAATGGTCAGTAAGTGTACACGTGGACTGATAATACACTGGTCAGGAAGTGCACATGGAGTCTGATAATACAATGGTCAGTGAGGAAGCATGAGGCAGATCTTGCCAGAAATTGTTCGGAGCGTCGAATCAAAGTTCACCGCCGCTCCTTCGATTTAAATTAACGAAATTCCTTCCGGCGGGTCTTCGGCGTCGAATTGTTTGAATTGGACCATGAATCCAATCCTGCTCTGTCCCCCGAGCCTCTGAGCAGCGTTGGTTGCCGCGGCTGGAAATGTCTGTGAGAGGAGAAGACACGCCCACAAAATCTGTCAGGAAGTGAAGACACGCCCACAGCTCCAGCCTTCATTGCTCAAAGAGGTGAGCAGACTTCTCATTGAAAGTTAGTGTTCTTCATGTAATTGTAAATTCAAAATAAACTTTTTATAAAAAGCCGAATTTAAATGCATTTTTAAAAAGCAGTGGAAACTTAAATAAACAATCTTTAAAAAGGAGTGTAAAGTAAAATGAACTGTTTTTGAAAATGCATTTGAACTGTGTTTACACTTGGAAAAATGATGGAACAGCAAAAGATGAATGAGAAGAGGTGAAACAAATGTTGTGATGAAGACCTCTACACACTCCTCAATGAGGTTGAGGTGAGGCTTCGGCGGCTTCTGGGGAACGGAAGTCTCGGGCGGCACAGAAAGTTAGCGTGTTGGTGTGGAAGGAGGTGGCACAGGTTCTGAGCACGAACAGCACCGTGTCACGGAGAGCGGAACAGGGCAGCAAAAAATCACTGATTTAATGCAGTCGGTCAGGATGTATAGAGAGTTTTTGAAATTCAAAAGTTCAGATTTAAATGTGCTGAGTTTTCCGAATGCACAAACACAGGTTGTTTCTGGGTGGTGTGGTCAAGATTCAATCTAATGGCAACTGGTCGTAAAACTCAGTTACCATTGTGGACGGCCCTCACTGAATGCTTTTAGAGATCTTTTATCCCTACTCCAGAGATTTGAGGTGTTGAATTAAAATTAGTGAATTAGACCCTGTCTCCAAACCCCCAACTTATCTCTCTCACACAAACAAGCACAATCTGATTTTTATTGTTAAATGTCCTGGAGAGTAAAATGGCTTTTAACAAACATGAGAGGTCGAAGACCGGCGGCGGTTCAGCCTTTATGAGGGAGATGACCGAGCATGAAGAAAGGGCCACTCAGCTGCAGGGCAACACTTCCAGTTTCGTGCCTGGTGCCCGATCAGACACTGGAGCGAGGAAAGGTGAGTTTGACATTCCTCTATTGGCCAGCTGCATGTTTAAAACCTGCGTGTTGTCTGAAGGATGGGAAAAGGAGATTCGAGTCTGACCATGCTCGTGCAGCGTGTGGGCGTCTGTGATGTGACCGATGAACATGCTTCACCAGTGGAACATTTTGTTCTTCCTTCCCACAGGTTCACAGCCGTCTGAGGACACTCGGGCTGCAGAAGGTGGTGAGTCGGCGGCGGCAGAGAGTGATGGTGTTTGGGCTGCAGAGGGTGATGGTGTTTGTGCTGCAGAGAGTGATGGTGTTTGCGCTGCAGAGAGTGATGGTGTTTGGGCTGCAGAGGGTGATGGTGTTTGTGCTGCAGAGGGTGATGGTGTTTGTGCTGCAGAGAGTGATAGTGTTTGTGCTGCAGAGAGTGATGGTGTTTGCGCTGCAGAGAGTGATGGTGTTTGGGCTGCAGAGAGTGATGGTGTTTGCGCTGCAGAGAGTGATGGTGTTTGTGCTGCAGAGAGTGATGGTGTTTGCGCTGCAGAGAGTGATGGTGTTTGGGCTGCAGAGAGTGATGGTGTTTGTGCTGAAGAGGGTGATGGTGTTTGTGCTGCAGAGGGTGATGGTGTTTGTGCTGCAGAGGGTGATGGTGTTTGGGCTGCAGAGGGTGATGGTGTTTGAGCTGCAGAGGGTGATGGTATTTGTGCTGCAGAGGGTGATGGTGTTTGGGCTGCAGAGGGTGATGGTGTTTGTGCTTCAGAGAGTGATGGTGTTTGTGCTGCAGAGGTTGATGGTGTTTGGGCTGCAGAGGGTGATGGTGTTTGTGCTGCAGAGGGTGATGTTGTTTGTGCTGCAGAGGGTGATGGTGTTTCAGCTCCTGACTCCACCTGCCACCCTCAGGATGTTGATGTGGGGGGAGTGCTTGACCTTGAGGAACCTCACCTCACCGCCTCTCCAACTCCAGGCCCCTCTTGCTCTGTGCGAGACACAAATAATCCCCCTCTCACAGGCAGCCGCCAGCTGAGTCCGACCTGTCCGGGTGTGAGGAACCGATACGAGTTGGAGTAGATGCGCCCCAGTCCCCCGTGAGGCGAAGTAGACGTCATCCCCCTCCCCCCTCGTCCCCTCCCCCACACCATGTTGATGATGAATTGGGAGAGGACATCAACGGTCAAAAAGTGAGACGATTGACGGCTGATGAGAGCGACAAGTACCGTGACTGTTTCGTCTCCATGAGACAGGAGATCAAGGATGCTGGACAGAACATTGCCCAGCTGGCCCATACTGGACAGAACATTGCCCAGCTGGCCCATACTGGACAGAACATTGCCCAGCTGGTCCATACTGGACAGAACATTGCCCAGCTGGCCCATACTGGACAGAACATTGCCCAGCTGGCCCATACTGGAGAGATCATTGCCCAGTTGGCCCATACTGGACAGAACATTGCCCACCTGACAAATATTCACCAGGTTCTCGTACATTTCATGGAGTTGAATGCGAGCACGGCTGTGCTGCACCTGAAGCCCGTGACACTCCCCGTGCCACTTCCTGCCGCAGACAGAGTACAGGCCCAAGAGCCAGGAGCTATTCCTGCACCTTACGCTACTTTTATTCATGTCCCCATGGAACAGCAGCACTCCAGCTCCGAACTCCCTGATTACAGCCATTTTGTAAGACACAGATTTCGTGCCCTTGGCTAAAGAGGGGCTCGATCACAGGGAGGGATGGGGGCCACGAGGAAATGGGATGCTCCTTTCGCACAGAGTTCACCTTCTCTTGTTCCGAGTGTCACAGCGACCCTCGAGCATGCCGCAAGGGGGCGTCTGTAAATCTTATTGCTGTTTGTTCGTTTGATGTTTTGGTTGTTTGTTTTTATTCGCTTGTTGATATTTTATTATGTAATGAATCGCTCCTGATTGTTTGTGTGATAATTTTTGTTGCTGCTGCTGCTGCCCTTCAATCTTAGTCAGAAGTCATTTGTAATTGTTCGAAGATTTTCTGAATATAAACCATGTTAACATCACAAATGCTTTCAATCAAAAAAATTAAGAAGTAAACGTAATTTTTGTTTAAAGTTTTGCACTACACACCTCAATGTTCACAATAAAGTTTTGCAATAACTAACGACTTCAAAATGTTAATGTAAAGTTTTGCACTAATGTTTTGATGCTGCAATTTCAGCTCACTGTTTCACTTTAAATCTTGCTTGTCCTGTTATCTGCTTTCCCGGGAGGGGGCGGAGAGACAATTCTTCACTTTCATCGATGTCTGAAAGCATCAGCCACTGGGTGCTCTCTCGCTGTCCTGTCCCCTGCAGCGACGGTTTCCTCGGGGGTGGGAGTGTGGGCACCAAACAAGGCCCCAGCAACATCCGGGTTGTCATCCTGCATCTCGTCCATTCCCAGCGGCATCTCGTCTTCCTGATCAAAGGTCAGTCCTTCCCGCAGGGTAAAGTTGTGCAATGCGCATCAGACAACCACAACCCTGGACACCTTGACAGGTGAGTACGGCAAAGATCCCCCGACCTGTCCAAGTATTGAAAGCGTGATTTCAGCTCCCCGATTCTCCTCTCCATTACTTGGCGCGAGCTCACGTGGGCACGGTTGTTCCTCTCCTGAGCTGTACTATTGGTCCTGTGGTAGGGTGTCATCAGCCACGGCTTCAGCGGGTATCCCTTGTCACCTGATATCCATCCAGATCCTTGCTGCTCTCCGGTGAAGGTATCATTGCAAGTCTGAGTGGCGAAGGACGAAGGCATCATGGGCACTTCCCTTGTGATCTGTATTTACACTCATGATCCACAGGTCGGCATCGCAAAGGATTCTCACATTTAACCAATTAAACCCCTTCCTGGTGATGTTAGTGACAGGTGCCTCATTGGGTGCCTTCCATATCACATGGGTTCCATCGACAGCACCCTGCACTCTGGGGAATCCAGTGATCCTGTGGAACACGGTAGATCTCTTCCTTTGGGGAATCCAGCGATCCTGTGGAACACGGTAGACCACTCCCTTTGGGGAATCCAGCGATCCTGTGGAACACGGTAGACCGCTCCCTTTGGGGAATCCAGCGATCCTGTGGAACACGGTAGGCCTCTCCCTTTGGGGAATCCAGCGATCCTGGGGAACACGGTAGGCCTCTCCCTTTGGGGAATCCAGCGATCCTGTGGAACACGGTAGACCTCTCCATTTGCGGAATCCAGCGATCCTGTGGAACAAGGTAGACCTATTCCTTTGTCGATCTGGGGACATGTCAAGGTTGATGAACTGGGAAATCCTGCGGAATACCGCGCCTGTGACCTCATGAATTCACTCTCGCAGTGCTCTGGGTGATGGTGTCTCTGTGATCTGATGAATTCAGACTCTCACAGGGCTCTGGGTGATGGTGTATCTGTGGGCCGATGAATTCTGACTCTCACAGGGCTCTGGGTGATGGTGTATCTGTGACCTGATGAATTCAGGCTCTCACAGGGCTCTGGGTGATGGTGTATCTGTGATCTGATGAATTCAGACTCTCACAGGGCTCTGGGTGATGTTGCACATGTTACCGGGGCCTGACTGAAATGACCCACATGCCACTGACGAGGCCCTGCAGGAAATAGAAGGTGGCTGAAGCTCCTCTTGTGATATCTCACAGAGGCGGCCGATTGCCTCCTTGCTGAAACGAAGTCTCCACAGAAATATCTCTTCCGACAACAATGTGGTTGATGTGGTGTGTATGGACTTCCAATAGGCGTTTGATAAAGTTCTGCCTGGTAGGCTTATCATCAAGACTGCGGCCCATGGAATAAAGGGGACTGTAGCAACATGGATACAGAAATGACTGGGGAACAGAAACAGAGAGAAGTGGTAAACGGTTGTTTTTCGGACTGGAGGAAGGTGTACAGTGGTGTTCCCCAGGGTCAGAGCTGGGATCACTGCTTTTCTTGATATATATTAATGACTTGGACTTGGGTGTTCAGGGCACAATTCCAAAATTTCCAAAGCTTGGAAGGGTCGTATGCAGTGAGGAGGACACTGATAGACGTCAAGAGGATATAGACAGGCTGGTGGCTTGGGCGGGCACGTGGCAGATGAAATTTAAAGCAGAAAAATGCGAATTGATACATTTTGGTGGGAAGAATGAGAAGACGCAATGTAAACTGGAGGGCACAACGCTAAAAGGGATAAAGAAACAGAGAGATCTGGGGGTTTATGTGCACAAATCGTTGAAGGTGGCAGGGTATGTTGAGAAACTGTTTGAAAAAGCAACGGGATCCTAGGCTTTATAAATAGAGCCACAAGTACGAAAGTATGGAAGTCATGATGAACATTTATAAAACACTGGTTTGACCACAACTGGAATATTTTGTCCAGTTCTGGGCACCGCACTTTAGGAAAGATGTGAAGGTGTTCGAGAGGGTGCAGAAGAGATTTACTAGAACGATTCCAATGATGAGGGACTTTCGTTACGTGGATAGACTGGAGAAACTGGGGTTGTGATTCTTGGAACAGAGACGGTTGCGAGTAGATTTGATCGATGTGTTCAAAATCATGAAGGGTCCAGACAGAGTAGATCGAGAGAAACTGTTCCCAATGTGGAAGGGTCAAGAACTAGAGGACATAGCTTTAAGGTGATTGGCAAAAGAACCAAAGGTGACGTGAGGAACAGCTTTTTAACACAGCGAGTGGTTGTGATCTGGAATAAATACTTGATAAGAAAAAAATGCAGGGCTCCAAGAAAAGGGACGAGCTGGAATGATCTTGCACAGCCGAGGCACAGATTCGATGGGCCGAATGGCCTCCTTTCGTGCTGTAGCCTTTCTCTGACGGTGTGATGGAAATGGGAAAAGAGTGAAAATGAGACCATAATAACAACTATCAGGAGGGGGGTTTGAACCCACGCTGGTAAAACCCATTGAATCTTACGTTTAAACTCTTAACCACTCGGTCATCCTGCGTTTTGAATTTGTGTGTAATGTGCCGGAGTGTCATTTCTTTCATCTCTTCGTCAGTCAAGGTCCAGAATGAAATGATGTCGTGAGTGGAGAAAGAGACTTTGAAAAGCGTTGAAGAATTGACACACGCACCCACACGGACAGGTTGGAAGCTTTGAGAAAGAAAGCTCTGAACCGCAGTCGGCAGGATTCAAACCTGCGCGGGGAGACCCGAGTGGATTTTCAGTCGATCGCCGAAACCACTCGGTCACGACGACTTGGTTTCAGTTAAATGCTGTTCACTTAAAATTGCAACGATCCTTCCGTGCGGTAACATTTCTATCATGCAAATGAAGAAGAGTGACAATGAGCAGGATCAAAATGTAACCGAAGTAACAGCTGCGAGGAGTGGGGTTCGGAAACACGCGGGGATAAATCCACTGGATCTGAAATCCAAAGCCTGAACCACTCGGTCATCCTGGTCCTTCCAGCACGACCGCTCGTCTTTAGCTTTTTACATCCCTGGAGAAGCTTTTAGAGTCCGTTCTGTTTCTTGCTAGTTTACTCTCATTTTCTATTTTCCCTCTTTATCAATTTCTTGGCCCTCCTTTGCTGAATTCTCAAATGCTCCCAATCCTCAGGCTGACTGCTTTTTCTGGCAACTTTATTTGCCTCTTCCTTTGATTTAATACGAACTTAAAATTATCTTGTTCGCCACGGTTGGATCACTTTTCCTGTTGGGTTTTTGTGCCTCAAGAATATATATTTGTTGCAGTCTATCACTGTCCTCCTCACTGTTCACTGCACTTCCAAGTTTTGTGTCATCTGCAATTTTTAACATTTTGCCCTGTGCACCCAAGTCCGCGTCATTAATATATATCAAAAAAACAGTGGTCCTCGGACCGACCCCGAGGGAACACCACTGTGCACCTCCCTCCGTCCGAAGAACTTTCACTTGCAATTGGTCTCCAATATTTGATGTGGAAAATACATTGAAAGACTAACCCGGATAATCCCACTTTGGACAATTTAATTTCACTGATATTCCAGCGATTTTAAACTCGATTCAGGTCTCTCTCTGCACCCGACCCACCCCCCCGGCTCCGCCCCGCCCCGCCCCCTTGTCTCCATCTGTGTCTATCTCTCCATCTGTGCACCTCTCTCTCTCAATCTGTCTCTCTCTCTCTCTCTATCTGTCTGTCTCTCTCTCTGTGACTCTTTCCACAACAGCCCGTGAAATAAACTGTCATGAAATTATTAGTTCAGGCGGAACAGTCGCAATCCATTTTTCCTCAATCAGTCGATTGTCGCAATCAGTTGCAGAAACCTTTTGATCTGACTTCACCCGCTGAAGAACATTATCATCCGAGTGTGGATCATGGGGTGCGGTGGCCAAGTGGAAAGGCGTCGGTCTCGTAAACCGAAGAGCGCGGGTTCGATCCCCGTCCGTACCTGCTTCAGGATTCAATATTTAATGAAATGACCAATTTGATGACAGTTTGTTTAACTTTCCACGGGCCACTGTTGAAAGAAGATTCACCTTTCACATTTCCATCTCTCTGTTAATTAAGATTCAGAATAAAGTGATGTGGGGTGCGAGGAAAAGAGTGATAAAGAGAGACACTCAGAAAGAGAGAGAGACACTGGGACAGAAAGAGACTCTCTCGGTCTGTCTGAGTCTGTATCAGTCTCTCTCCCTCCATCTTTCCAATACCCGCAGATTTGCGAATCATAGGGTCAAAGAAGGAAACAGATTGGAACACATTGAGCCTGTGTCCTGTTTCAAAACCGACTCCCAGGAAAACGGCCCCGGTAGAATCGTTAAATGGTCAAAGTTTTTCCGGCGACTTTGACCTCTTCCCTGAGATGGCGAGACACGGGGACATGGGGCGATGACAAGGCTTCGCAAAAATCATTTCCAATTGGATATTCTCCATCGTGGTGAGATATCCCCCCTCAGCCAGGGATTTAGCTCCCCGACGGGGAGGAAGCATTTTTAAGACGCCAACTACAAATTTTACATCTTTGCCTCGCTTCTTCTTCAAAAACTACAGAGAAAAATAGAACAGAGAAAGAGGTGATTGTCATTTTCAGAATATTATTGAGCGGAGACTGTTTGGGGACTGAATTCCTGGGGCCCGTCTGTTGCAGAGCACAAATGTGTTCCGATCTGTTTCCTCCTTTGACCCTGTGATTCTCAGATCTGCGGGTATTAGAGAGAGGGAGGGGGAGAGACAGACAGACAGAGAGAGAGAGACGGAGACAGAGAGAGAGCGACAGAGAGACAGAGACAGAGAGACACACACACAAAGACTGATCGTGAGACACACATTGAAACATAGGGGGAGAGAGAGAGAGAGAGATTTAACGATTATGCCTCTTTGTGTAATGTGCCTGAGTGTATGTGTACATATAAATGCCGGTGTGTGTAATGTGCCTGTGTGTCTGATTAGTGCTGATGTTCCTTTGAGAGTGAGGTGCGAGCTTGAGGAAGCTTCCCACTCTCCCCTTGTGCGCAAAGCTTTCCAATAAACTTGAACTTTCGTCTGGTTTTGCTCCAAAAATTCGAGTCTAAAAATATTTATATTTGTATGTATGCCTGCGTGTGTAATGTGCCTCTGTGTATATATATATATATATATATGCCTGCGTGTGTAATATGTCTAAATTATCTAGGATTGCAACGGGATCTTGATCAATTGGGCCAGTGGGCCGATGAATGGCAGATGGAGTTTAATTTAGATAAATGTGAGGTGATGCATTTTGGTCGATCGAATCGGGCCAGGACCTACTCCGTTAATGGTAGGGCGTTGGGGAGAGTTATAGAACAAAGAGATCTAGGAGTACAGATTCATAGCTCCTTGAAAGTGGAGTCACAGGTGGATAGGGTGGTCAAGAAGGCATTCGGCATGCTTGGTTTCATTGGTCGGAACATTGAATGCAGGAGTTGGGATGTCTTGTTGAAGTTGTACAGGGCATTGGTGAGGCCACACTTGGAGTACTGTGTACAGTTCTGGTCAACCTATTATAGAAAGGATATTATTAAACTAGAAAGAGTGCAGAAAAGATTTACTAGGATGCTACCGGGACTTGATGGTTTGACTTACAGGGAGAGGTTAGACAGACTGGGACTTTTTTCCCTGGAGAGTAGAAGGTTAAGGGGTGATCTTATAGAAGTCTATAAAATAATGAGGGGCATAGATAAGGTCGATAGTCAAAATCTTTTCCCAAAGGTCGGGGAATCTATAACGAGGGGGCATAGATTTAAGGTGAGAGGGGAGAGATACAAAAGGGTCCAGAGGGGCAATTTTTTCACTCAAAGGGTGGTGAGTGTCTGGAACGAGCTGCCAGAGGCAGTAGTAGAGGCGGGTACAATTTTGTCTTTTAAAAAGCATTTGGACAGTTACATGGGTAAGATGGGTATAGAGGGATATGGGCCAAGTGCAGGCAATTGGAACTAGCTTAGTGGTATAAACTGGGCGACATGGACATGTTGGGCCGAAGGGCCTGTTTCCATGTTGTAACTTCTATGATTCTATGATTCTATGATTCTCTGTGTGTGTGTCTCACTTTTTCTAAGCTTTTCTGAGTGGTTCTCTCTTTCTCTGTCTTTCTCTCTCTGTCACTCTCTCCCGCTCTCCCCACATCACGTTATTCTGGACCTTGACGAACAGAGAGATGGAAATGTGAAAGGTCAGTCTTCTTTCAACAGTGGCCCGTGGAAACCAGGGTTCAATTTCCCGACCGAGAGATTACATTTTTATTGCCTTTAAAAGCTTCACTTTCATTCCTCTTGCAATATATCTCCAAGTGGAGGTTTACCAGAAAGATCCCACATACAACAATGAAATGGATGGCCAGTCAATCTGCGTTTTGGTTTTGTTAGTTGAGGGAGGAAGGATAATTTCCTTAATAATGGATTCTAGCATTTTCATTTTAGACACACACATGCACAGCCATGTACACACGCAGACACTGATACATAGACAGATACTAACACACACACACACACACACACACACAGGTACACTCACTGACAGACAGACACACGTGTAGATTGAACCGCAGAGATGAAAGGTCATCAAATAAATGGTTAAAATAGATTCACTGAAATCTGAATCCTGTTTAACGCCATCTGTGGTGAGTGTCCTTTACTGACCTACACCAGTTCTTCGTTAGTGTACTGCTGAGTATCACCGTTTATCACGCAAGTGACCGGGGGTTCAATTCTCCAACGGGGAGGTTGCACTTTCGCTGCCTTCAAAAGTTTCACGTTCATTTCTCTTGCAATTTATCTCTAATATTTGATGCGGAAAATACACTGAAAGGCGATCACGGACCACGAGGCACCGGACACAACAAAGGCAAACCAAGCCCAGTCGACAATGCAAAGTCCTCCTCACAAACATCTTGGGACTTGTAACAAAATTGGGAGAGCTGTCCCAAGAATAGCCTGACATAGCCATACTCACAGAATCATACCTTTCGGCCAACGTCCCAGACTCTTCCATCACCATCCCTGGGTCTATCCACTCCCACCGGCAGGACAGACCCACCAGAGGTGGCGGTATAGTGATATGCAGTCAGGAGGGAGTCCTCAGCATTGACTCCGGACCCCATGAAATCTCATGGCATCAGGTCAAACATGGGCAAGGAAACCTCCTGCTGATTACCACCTCCCGCCTTCCTTCAGCTGATGAATCAGTCCTCCTCCATGTTGAGCAGCACTTAGAGGAATCACTGACGGCAGCAGGTGCACTCTGGGTGGGGAACATCCATGTTCATCACCAAGAGTGGCTCGGTAGCACCACGAAGTTAAACGAATTGTAATGAACTAAATGGTTGAAATAGAGTCACTGAAAATTGGAGCTCATCTTACGCCATCCGTGGTGATTGTCCTTGACCGACTCACGGCAGTTCCTCGTTAGTATAGTCTGTCCAGCGGGAGACCGGGGAGGCCCAACTTTAACTGCTTTTAAAAGACAGAGAAACACTCTGAATTGCGTTGTAAAAGTGAGACACACACAAGCAGACACCCAAACACTCGTGCAGATTGAAACGGAGAGATGAAAGGTTTGAAAAGAAAGCTCTGAACCGTAGTCGGCAGGATTCGAACATACGCGGGGAGAATCCAATGGATTTCGGTCCAACAACTTGACCTGTTCGAAATGCTGCTCACATTAAAATCACAAAGATCCATCGGTCTGCAACAGACGAACATTAAGAATCAGGATGCCTGTGTGTGTAATGTACCTGTGTTTGTGTGTCTCACTTTTTCGAAGCTTTTCTGAGTGAGTCTCCGTTTCTCTGCCTTTCTTCGCTCTGTCACTCTCTCCCGCGCTCCCCACATCACTTTATTCTCGACCTTGATGAACAAAGATATGGAAATGTGAAAGGTAAGTCTTCTTTCAACAGTGGCCCGTGGAAAGTTAAGCAAATTGTCATCAAATAAATGGTTAAAATAGATTCACTTAAACCTGAAGCGTGTATGAGGCCATCTGTGGTGAGGGTCCTTTATTAGCCCACGGCAGTTCCTCGTTAGTATGGTGGTGAATATCCCCGCCTGTTATGCAAGAGACCGGGGCTTAATTCCCCGACGAAATATATCAAATCTTATGGCCTTTAAAAGCTTCAATTTCATTTCTCTTGCAATTTATCTTCAACATTGGATGGGTGAAAAAACACTGATAAACTAACTCGAACTATCACACTTTCCACAATATAATTTCACTGACATTCCAGCGATTTTAAACCTTCCTCTCTGCGTCACCTTGATGACAGAACCACAATAATGAGCAAGAAATGAAAGAAACAGTCGCGTTGTATTATTTTATTCGTTCATGGGATGTGGGCGTCGCTGGAGAGACCAGCATTTATTGCCCATCCCTAATTGCCCTCGAGAAGGTGGTGGTGAGCCGCCTTCTTGAACCGCTCCAGTCCGGGTGGTGAAGGTTCTCCCACAGTGCTGTTAGGAAGGGAGTTCCAGGATTTTGACCCAGCTACGATGAAGGAACGGCGATATATTTCCAAGTCGGGATAGTGTGTGACTTGGAGGGGAACGTGCAGGTGGTGTTGTTCCCATGTGCCTGCTGCCCTTGTCCTTCTGGGTGGGAGAGGTCGCGGGTTTGGGAGGTGCTGTCGAAGATGCCTTGGCGAGTTGCTGCAGTGCATCCTGTAGATGGTACACACTGCAGCCACTGTGCGCCGGTGGTGGAGGGAGTGAATGTTTAGGGTGGTGGATGGACCTGAGGAACTTCTGCAGCAGTGTGCTGGGGCTGAGATGATTGGCCTTTGGCAACCACTAACCATCTTCCTTTGTGCTCGGTATGTCTTCAGCCACTGGAGAATTTTCACCATGATTCCCATTGACTTCAATTTTACGAGGGCTCCTTGGTGCTACACTCGGTCAAATGCTGCCTTGATGTCAAGGGCAGTCACTCTCACCCCACCTCTGGAATTCAGCTCTTTTGTCCATGTTTGGAAAAAGCCTGTAATGAGGTCTGGAGCCGAGTGGTCCTGGCGTAACCCAAACTGAGCATTGGTGAGCAGGTGCGGCTTGATAGCACTGTCGACGACACCTTCCATCACTTTGTTGATGTTTGAGAGCAGACAGATTGGGCGGTAATTGGCCGGATTGGTTGTGTCCTGCTTTTTATGGACAGGACATACCTGGGCAATTTTCCACATTGTCGGGTAGATGCCAGTGTTGTACCTGTACTGGGACAGTTTGGCTGGAGGCGCCGCTAGTTCTGGAGCACAAGTCTTCAGCACGAGAGCCGGGATGTTGTCGGGGCCCGGAGCTTTTGTTGTATCCACTGCACTCAGCTGTGAGACACACACGCACAGACACATTACACACACGCAGCCATGTACAAACCGACACTGATACACAGATAGATAATCACACATACAGTTACACACACTGACAGACAGACACACACGTGTATGTTTAAACGCAGATATGGAAGGTTTGAAAAGAAAGCTGTGAACCGTTGTCGGCAGGATTCGAAGCTGCGGGGAGGCCCCAATAGATTTCTGGTCCATTGCCTTCAGCACAACGACTTAACCTCAACTAAAACCTGCTCACTTAAAATGGCAACGACCCATCGCTCTGCAACACACGGGCACCAAGGTTCACTAGGCCTGTGTGTGTAATGTGTATGTTTGTCTCACTTGTTCTAAGCTTTTCTGAGTGGGTCTCCTCTTTCTCTGCCTTTCTCTCTCTCTGTCACTCTTTCCCGCGCTCCACACATCACTTTATTCTGGCACCTTGACTAACAAAGAGATGGAAATGTGAAAGGTAAGTTTTCTTTCAACAGAGGCCCGTGGAAAGTTTGTGTGCAACGTGCCTGAGTGTCACTTCCACGCTTTTCTGAGTGTCTCACAGTCTTTCTTTCTCCCTGTCATTTTGTCCCCAGCTCCCCACATCATTTTGCTCTGTACCTTGACCAACAAAGTGATGGAATTGTGAAATGTAAGAACTCTTTCAACAGGGACCCATGGAAAGTTAAACAAACTATCATCAAATAAATAGTTTAAAAAGATTGACTGGAACATACAACATGTCTCAGACCATCTGTGGTGAGAGGACATTCACTTCGTGCATCAGTTCTCCGTTAGTGGGAGCACGCGGAAGACCGAGGTTCAATTGTGGCATTAAAAGTCTCACTTTTATTTTTCTCGCCATTTATCTGCAAAATTGGATGCAGAAAATCTATTGATAAAATGTTCCCACCTTCCCGAAATTAATTGCACTGATATTCCAGCGAATCTCAGATCTCTCTAATCTGCTCCACTCTGGCCTTTGAGTCTGAAGATTGTGGTTTCAAGCCCCACCCCACCAGAGAGCTGAGCAGAGCAGAGGTTCCCAAACCGGGAACCGGACAAGGTGATCAAGGGGTCTGAGAAGAGGGAGGCCGGTGAAACTCACAAAACAGGAGATGCCTGCAATAACAATCGTCTCCAGTGGTGACGCTGCAGCTCACCCCACTACTCTCTCAGTTTGATGCAATCACAATTGCCCACAACAAAAATTTGCATTGATATCGAGTCTTTAATGCAGCAAAACGCCCCAAGGCGCTTCACACCAGCGTAATCGGACAAACAATTGACGCAGAGCCGCATGACTGGTATAGTTATCAGCCGTCGCTCAGTGGGCATCAGTCTTGGCAACTAGCTCACAATGTGTTGAATGAAGGCTTGTCTTTCACATATTCCATCTCTTTGTTAGTCAAAGTCCAGAATGAAATGATGTGGGGAGCGGGGGAAAGAGTGACAGAGAGACACTCTGAAAAGCGTTGAATAAGTGAGACACACACGGACAGACACAATACACATACACTGACTCAGCAGACACTGATACACAGATAGATACTCAAACACACAGGTACACACACTGACAGACAGACACACACATGTCGGTTGAAACGCAGACGTGAAGGGTCTGAAAACAAAGCTCTGAACCTGCACGGGGAGACCCCATTGAATTTTTTATCCATCGCCCGAAACAACTCGGCCACGTCTGCGAGAGCTCAGCTAAATGCTGCTCACTTAAAATTGCAACCATCCATCGCGCTGCAACAGACGGGCACCAAGAACGACCGTGCCTCTGGGTGTAATGTGTGTGTGTCTCATTTTTTCTCAGCTTTTCTGTGTGAGTGTCCGTTTCTCTGTCTTTCTCTCAATCGTCCAATATTCCGTTTGCCTTCTGGATTACTTGCTGCACCCGCATGGTGACTTTTTGTGTTTCATGCACGATGACACCCAGATCCCTCTGTACTGCAGCATTTTGTAGTATTTCTCCGTTGAAATAATATTTTGCTTTTTTATTGTTCCTTCCAAAGTGGATGACTTCACATTTTCCCACCTTATATTCCATCTGCCAAAGTTTTGCCCATTCGCTTAACCTGTCAATATCCCTTTGTGTCACCCTCGCAACTTGCTTTTCCACCTATTTTCGTATCATCAGCAAATTTGGCAACAATACACTCTGTGCCTTCATGCAAGTCATTGATATATATTGCAAATAGTTGAGGCCCCAGCACTGATCCCTGCGGCACCCATCAGTTACCGATTGCCATTTTGAAAATGACCCTTTAATCCCGACTCTTTGTTTTCTGTTAGTTAGCAAATCCCCAATCTATGAACTCTTATCTTGTGCCTGTTATTCTCTGCGAGGTAAAGGTCAGAAGCAGTGGCAGGAAGCGGCAGAAGGCACGGGTGGGTGCAAGCGTGGAGAATAACAAGCAGCAGGGATACCACCTTTCATATGGCACGTTTTCGAATGCCTTTTGGAACTCCAAATATCCTGCATCCATTGGTTCCCCTTTATCCACCCTGATCGTTACTTCCTCAAAGAACTCCAATAAAATTTTCAGACACGATTTCCCATTCATAAAACCATGTTGACTATTCTAGATTGTATCATGAGTCCGCGAATGTCCTGCTCCTACTTCTTAATAATGGATTCGAGCATTTTCATTTGACACACACTCGGATCGGTTGAAACGCAGAGATGAAAGGTCGGAAAAGAAAACTCTGGACCGTAGTCGGCAGGATTCAAACTTGCGCGGGGAGACCCCAATGGATTTCTAGTCCATCGCCTTAACCACTCGGCCACGACTACTTGCTAAAAGTACAATGCTGCTCACTTAAAATCGCAATAATCCAGCGCTCTGCGACACAGAACAGCAGAACTGGTGTCGGTGTCAGCCGTCGGTCAGGGGGTCGATTGTTCACGCAAGTTACTCGTTTGTATAGTGGTGGGTATCCCGACCTATTACATGGTCGACCTGGCTTAAAATACACCTGGACGATGAACTTCTACGACATTTAAAGTTTTCATTTATCTCCAAAATTGGACGTGTGAAAAAACACTGATGAACGAACTCGGACAATCCCACTTTCCACAATCTAATTTCACTGATATTTCAGCGATTTTAAATCTCACTCTCCGCGTCACCTCGATGTCAGAACCACAATAATGAGCAAGAAATGAAAGGCAGAGTCGCGTTGTGAACAGACCCGGGCTAATTCAGCATCCCGAAGTGGCTGATGGAGGCAGATTCAATGATGGCTTTCAAAACGGAACGGGATTAGCACTTGAAAGGAAAAAAATTGCAGTGCTCGGGGGATAGGGCGGGGTAGTGGGACCAGCTGGATTGGTCTTGCATGGAGCCGGCACGGAAACGATGGGCCAAAAGGCCTCCTTCCGTGCTGTTACCTTTCTATGATTCTGTGATGCAAATGGCAAAAGAGAGTCAATGATCAGTATCAAAATATAACGGAAACAATATCTACCACGAGTGGGGCTTGAATCCACGCGGGTAGAAACCCATTGGATTTTAAATCTAACGCCTTATCCACTCGGCCATCCTGGTCCTTTCACAATCTTGCTTTATGTGTAATGTACTTAAGTGTCACTTCTTCTACGCTTTCCTTTGTCATCAAATAAATGGTTGGAATGGATTCAATGAAATTTGAAGCGTGTCAAACGCCATCTGTGGGGAGTGTCCATCAACTGCTCACGCCAGTTCCTCGTTCGTGTTGTGCTGAACATCCCCATTTGTCACGCGGTTGATCAGCGTTCAATTCTCCAATGTCGAAGTCCCGGTGTTTCTGCCTTTAAAAGCTTCACTTTCATTTATCTCCACTATTTGATGTGGAAAATACACTGAATGTCGAACTCGGACCATCCGACTTTCCACAATTTAATTTCACTGATATTCCAGCGATTTTAAAACCTGCTCTCTGCCTCACTCTTCACCTCGATTTCAGAACACTAATAATGTGCAAGTTATGAATCCGCAGAATCGAGCTGTTTGCAGACCCGGGCTAATTCAGCCGCTCGAAATAGAGAGAGAGAGACATACAGAAAGAAATTTATTTCTAATATTTGATGTGGAAAAAACATTGAAAGACTAACTCGGACCATCCCACTTTCCAAAATTTAATCTCACTGATACTCCAACGATTTTAAAACTCTCTATTAAGGTCTCTCTATCTCTCTCTCCCCATGTCTCCATCTCTCTCCCTCGTTTTCTCTCGATGTCTCTTTCTATCTCTCTCTCTGTGAATCTTTCCACAATGGCCCGTTCAATGAACTGTCATGAAATTATTACTTCAGGCGGAAAAGTCGAAATCCATTGCTCCTCAATCAGTCGATTGTCACAATCAGTTGCTAAAAGCTGTTGATCTGACTTCACCCGATGAAGAGCATTATTATCCCGTTATCGATGGAGGGGTGCGGTGGCCAAGTGGCAAAGTGTCGGTTTGCTGAACAAAACCGCGCGGGTTCGATCCGCGTCCCTACCTGTTTTCTGCTTCAAATATTAATGAAATGATCAATTTGATGACAGTTTGTTTAACTTTCCACGGGCCACTGTTGAAAGAAGACTCACTGTTCACATTTTCATCTCTCTTTTTGTTGAGATCCAGAATAAAGTGATGTGGGGTGCGAGGAAAAAAATGATCAAGAGAGACACTCAGAAAGAGACTCTCTCGGTCTGTCTGAGTCTGTGTCACTCTCTCTCCCTCCATCTGTCCAATCCCCGCAGATTTGAAAATCACAGGGTCAAAGAAGGAAACAGATTGGAACACATTGTCCCTGTGTCCTGTTTCAAAACCGACTCCCAGGAAAACGGCTCCGGTTGAATCGTTAAATGGTCAATGGTTTCTCTGTCTTTCTCTCAATATTCCGTTTGCCTTCTGGATTACCTGCTGCACCTGTATTTTGACTTTTTGTGTTTCATGCACGATGATACCCAGATCCCTCTGTACTGCAGCATTTTGTAGTATTTCTCCATTGAAATAATATTTTGCTTTTTTATTTTTCCTGCCAAAGTGGATGAATTCACTTTTTCCCACATGATATTCCATCTGCCAAATTTTTGCCCATTCGCTAAAACTGTCAATATCCCTTTGTAGATACTTTGTGTCACCCTCGCAACTTGCTTTTCCACCTATTTTCGTATCATCAGCAAATTTGGCAACAATACACTGTGTCCCTTCATCCAAGTCATTGATATATATTGTAAATACTTGAGGCCCCGACACTGAGCCCTGCGGCACCCATCAGTTACCGATTGCCATTTTGAAAATGACCCTTTAATCCCAACTCTTTGTTTCATGTTAGTGAGCAAACCCCCAATCTATGAGCTCTTATCTTGTGCCTGTTATTCTCTGCGAGGTAAAGGTCAGAAGCAGTGGCAGGAAGCGGCAGAAGGCACGGGTGTGTGCAAGCGTGGAGAATAACAAGCAGCAGGGATATCACCTTTTCTGTGGCACCTTATCGAATGCCTTTTGGAAATCCAAATATACTGCATCCATTGGTTCCCCTTTATCCACCCTGATCGCTACTTCCTCAAATAACTCTAATAAAATTGTCAGACACGATTTCCCATTCATAAAACCATGTTGAATATTCTAGATTGTATGATGAGTCCGCGAATGTCCTGCTCCGACTTCTTGACAATGGATTTTCATTTTGCACACACTCGCATCGGTTGAAACGCAGAGATAAACGATAAAATGATAACTTTAAACCGTAGTCGGCAGGATTCGAACCTGCGTGGGGAGACCCCAATGGATTTCTAGTCCATCGCCTTAACCACTCGGCCACGACTACTTGCTAAAAGCACAATGCTGCTCACTTAAAATCGTAATAATCCAGCGCTCTGCGACACCGAGCCGCAGAACTGGTGTCGGTCTCAACCGTCGGTCAGGGGATCGGTTGTTCACGCTCGTTGCTCGTTTGGAAAGTGGTGGGTATCCCGACCTATTACATGGTGGACCTGGCTTCAAATACACCTGGACGATGAACTTCTTCTGCCTTTAAAGATATCATTTATCTCGAACATTGGACGTGTGATAAAAAGACTGATAAACGAACTCGGACAATTCCACTTTCCACAATATAATTTCACTGATATTTCAGCGATTTTAAATCTCACTCTCCGCGTCACCTCGATGTCAGAACCACAATAATGAGCAAGAAATGAAAGGCAGAGTCGCGTTGTGAAGAGACCCGGGCTAATTCAGCATCCCGAAGTGGCTGATGGAGGCAGATTCAATGATGGCTTTCAAAACGGAACGGGATAAGTACTTGAAAGGAACAAAAGTGCATTGCTCGGGGGATAGGGCGGGATCGTGGGACGAGCTGGATTGGTGTTGCATGGAGCCGGCACTGACACGATGGGCCAAAAGGCCTCCTTCCGTGCTGTCACCTTTCAATGATTCTGTGATGCAAATTGCAAAAGAGAGTCAATGATCAGTATCAAAATGTAACATTTACCAGGAGTGGGGTTCGAACCCACGCAGGTATAAACCCATTGGATCTTAAGTCCAACGCCTTAACCACTCGGCCATCCTGGTCCTTTCACAATTTTGCTCTATATGTAATGTACTTGAGTGTCACTTCTTCTACGCTTTTCTTTGTCATCAAATGAATGGTTGGAATGGATTCAATGAAATTTGCAGCGTGTCCAACGCCATCTGTGGGGAATGTCCATCAACTGCTCACGCCAGTTCCACGTTGGTGTCGTGCTGAATATCCCCATCTGTCACGCGGTTGATCAGGGTTCAATTCTCCAATGTCGAAGTCACGGTTTTTCTGCCTTTAAAAGCTTCACTTTCATTTATCTCCAATATTTGATGTGGAAAATACACTGAAAGTCGAACTCCGACCATCCCACTTTCCACAATTTAATTTCACTGATATTCCAGCGATTTTAAAACCTGCTCTCTGCGTCACTCTTCACCTCGATGGCAGAACCCGAAAAATGTGCAAGAAATGAAGACGCAGAATCGAGCTGTGAGCAATCCCGGGCTGATTCAGCAGCCCGCAACACAGAGAGAGAGAGAAACAGAAAGAAAGAGAAACAGAGAGCGAGACACAGGAAGAGAGACAGAGAGTGAGAGAGGCACTGATGAGGGCGCAGAGGAGGTTAGCGAGAAATATGCCACATACAACAATGAAATGAATGGCCAGTTAATCTGCGTTTTGGTGGTGTTATTTTAAGAAGGAAGTTTCGCAAATTGTCATCAAATAAATGTTCAAAATCGATTCACTGAAATTTGAAGGGTGTCCAACGCCATCTGTGGTGAGTGTCCATCACCAGATTACACCAGCTCCTCGTTAGTATTGCGTTGAATATCCTCGCCTGTAACTCGAACACCCGCGGTTCAATTCCCCGACCGAAAGTTGAACTTTTACTGCCTTCAAAAGCTTCACTTTTCGTCCTGTGCCAGTTCTTCGTTGGTGTGGTGGTGAGGGACAGAGAGAGAAAGACATCGGAAAGGGCGGAGAGGAGATTCACCAGAAAGATCTCACATCCAGCAATGAAAATGATGGTCAGTTCATCTGCTTTTTGGTGGTGTTCATTATCGTCCAGGTTTGGAAATTTGCGACCAGCAAGGCCCCACAAACAGCAATGACAGAGTAACAGGTGCATGAGGCAGATGGAATAAGAGTTTCAATGAGCAGTATCAAAATGTAACGGAAATAACAGTTATCAGAAATGGGTTTCGAACCCACGCGGGTATAAACCCGTTGGATTTTTAGTCTAATATTTTAACCCCACGCCTCCATGCTTGTCGATGTGTTGAGATGGTGCTGAGTATCCCCGAGTGGTTAAAGCGATGGATCAGAAATCCATTGGGATCTTTCCGCGAAGGTACGGATCCTGCCGACTGCGGATGCCATTATCAGCGGTTGAACATGCAGCAAACTTCTCATTCTTCAGTGAATTAAAAATGCACGGCTTTGAACACTTCGAGTTTAATGCACGTTGGAATTGATCTGCAAGATTTCACGAAATCGACGACAGAAATAGAACAAAGAATGTGCCAAATGACCGATAGTCTGTCTCTCTCTGTGTGTTTGAGTCACCCGATGTGTTTCTGTCTGTTTGTGTGTGTGTCTTGGTGTGTGCGCGCGCCACACATTTTCTCCGTTTTTCTGAAGGGGTCTCTGTCTCTTTCTTTCTCTCCCTCACTCTCTCCCGCGTTCCTCACATAATTTGACTCTGGACATGATCCAACAAAGAGATGGAAAAGTGGTCGTTCATCTTCTTTCACCAGTTGCCCGTGGAAAGATAAATAAAGTGTCATTAAGCACCAGGCCGAGCGGTTAAGGACTGAAGATCCAATTGGTTCACAACCGGGTGAACGCCACTCCAGGCAGCTCTTTAATTTAATCCCGTTACACTTTCATACTGCTCAGTTCCACTCGTTTACCATCTGCATTATGTACCTATTACTTTGTCATTGCGGTTTGTGGGACCTTGCTGTGCGCATGGCTGGAAACCTGGACGATAATCTTTCCTCAAACAATACCACCAAAAAACAGATTAACTGTTGGTTCTGATATCGAGGTGAAGGGTGAGGCAGAGAGCAGCTTTTAAAATCGCTGGAATATGAGTGAAATTAAATTGTGGAAAGCGGGATGGTCCGAGTTTGTCTTTCAGTGTATTTTCCGCATCCAATATTACAGGTAAATTACAAGAGAAATGGAAGTGAATCTATTAAAGACAGCAAAAGTGTAACCTCCCTGTCGGGGAATTGAATCCTGGTCTTTCGCGTGGATTTTTCTCTCTGAATACACAGATTCCAATGTTTAAAACGTGACAGGAACATTCTCTCCAACACGAATTATATATAAGACACTTGGAAATCCATGAACAGACATTGATAGCCTCATGGTAGCACTGGGTCTGGATATGGAATGGCCGGTTCAAATCACTGGAGAATGACAAGAATCCCATCGTTTTAAATCTGTTTGGGAATCAAATAACTTATTTAATTTTTTTAAATAAAACATTAAGCAATATAAGAGCATAAGAACATAAAATAGGAGCAGGAGTAGGCCACTCGGCCCCTCGAACCTGCACCGCCATTCAATAAGATCATGGCTGATTTTCGACCTCAACTCCACTTCCCGCCCGATCCCCATATCCCTTGATTCCCCGAGAGTCGAAAAAATTATCGATCTCAGTCTTGAATATATTGAATGGCTCAGCATCCACAGCCCTCTGGGGTTGAGAATTCCTAAGATTCACAACCCTCTGCGTGAAGAAATTCCTCCTCATCTCAGTCTTGAATGGCCGACCCCTTACGCTGAGACTCTGCCCCCTAGTTCTCGACTCTCCAGCCAGAGAAATCAGCCTCTCGGCATGTACCCTGTCAAGCACCCTCAGAATCTTATATGTTCCAATGAAATCACCTCTCATTCTTCTAAACTCCAGAAAGTATAGTCCCATTCTACTCAAGCTCTCTTCATAGGACAAACCTCTCACCCCAGGAATTAATCTAGTGAACCTTCGTTGCACCGCCTCGAAGGCAAGGATATCCTTCCTTAGATAAGGAGACCAAAACTCTGCGCAGTACTCTGGGTGAGGTCCCACCAATGCCCTATACAACTGTGGTAAGACTTCCTTACTGTTGTACTCCAACCCCCTTGCAATAAGCGCCAACATGCCGTTTGCCTTCCTCATTGCTTGCTGCACCTGCATAATCACTTTTTGTGTTTCTTGTACGAGGACACCCAATTCTCCCTGAACACCAAATTTTACTAATTTCTCAACATATAAAAATATTCTGCTTTTCTATTTTTCATATCGAATTGTAAAACCTCACATTTCCCCACATCATACTCCACCTGGCACCTTCTTACCCATTCACTTAGACTGTCTATATCCCTTTGCAGACTCTTTGTGTCCTCCTCACAGCTTACTTTCCCACCTAGCTTTGTATCATCAGCAAACTTGGATGCATTACACTCGGTCTGTTCATCTAAGCCATTGATATAGATTGTAAATAGCTGAGGCCCAAGCTCCGATCCTTGCGGTACCCCACTAGTTACAGCCTGCCAACCTGAAAATGACCCATTTATCCGCACTCTATTTTCTGTCCGTTAACCAATCCTCTATGCGTGCTAATGGATTATCCCAACTCCATGAACCCTTACATTGTGCAACAACCTTTGATGTGGCATCTTATCGAATGTCTTTTGAAAATCCAAATGTCCGACATCCATTGGTTCACCTTTATCTATCCTGCTAGTTGCATCCTCAAAAAACTCGAATAAATTTGTCAAACACGATTTCGCTTTCATTAAACCATGTTGACTCTGCCGAATCATATTATGATGTTCTAAGTGCCCTGTTACCACTTCCTTAATAATGGATTCCAGCATATTCCCGACGGCAAGAGCTCAGGCTAATTGGCCTGTCGTTCCTTGTTTTTTCTCCCCCTCCCTTCTTGAATAGCGGGATAACATTTGCTGCATTCCAATCCACTGGGACCATTCCAGAATCTAGAGAATTTGGGAAGATCATAACCGATGCATCCACGATCTCTGCAGCCACCTCTTTTCGAACTCACGGATGTTGGCCATCAGGTTCAGGAGATTTGTCGGCTTTTAGTCCCATTAGTTTGTCCAGTACTTTTTCTCCAGTGATATTAATTGTATTAAGTTCCTTCCTCTCATTTACCCCCTGGTTCCCCATTATTTTTGTTGTGCTTTTAGTGTCTTCCACTGTGAAAACAGAGAAAAAAAATATTTTGTTTAACGTATCTGCTACTTCCTGATTACATAAGAACATAAGAACATAAGAAATTGGAGCAGGAGTAGGCCAATCGGCCCCTCGAGCCTGCTCCGCCATTCAATAAGATCATGGCTGATCTGATCCCAACCACAAATCTAAAGAACACAAGAAGTAGGAGCAGGACCCGGCCACACAGCCCCTGTGCCCTCTCCGCCACCCACAGGGCATTGACCGATCTGAACTCAGCTTCATGTCCAATTTCCTGCCCGCTCCCCATAACCCCTAATTCCCTTTACTTCTAGAAACTGTCTATTTCTGTTTTAAATTTATCTAATGATGTAGCTTCCACAGCTTCCTGGGGCAGCAAATTCCACAGACCTACCACCCTCTGAGTGAAGAAGTTTCTCCTCATCTCAGTTTTGAAAGAGCAGCCCCTTATTCTTAGATTATGCCCCCTAGTTCTAGTTTCACCCATCTTTGGGAACATCCTTACTGCATCCACCCGATCAAGACCCTTCACAATCTTATATGTTTCAATAAGATCGCCTCTCATTCTTCTGAACTCCAATGAGTAGAGTCCCAATCTACTCAACCTCTCCTCATATGTCCGCCCCCTCATCCCCGGGATTAACCGAGTGAACCTTCTTTGTACTGCCTCGAGAGCAAGTCTGTCTTTTCTTAAGTATGGAGACCAAAACTGTCTGCAGTATTCCAGGTGCGGTCTCACCAATACCCTATATAACTGCAGAAATACCTCCCTGTTTTTATATTCTATACCCCTAGCAATAAAAGCCAACATTCCGTTGGCTTTCTTGATCACCTGCTGCACCTGCATACCAACTTTTTGATTTTCTTGCACGAGGACCCCCAGATCCCTTTGTGCTGCAGTACTTTCCAGTCTCTCGCCATTAAGAAAATAACTTGCTCTCTGATTTTTCCTGCCAAAGTGCATAACCTCACATTTTCCAATATTATATTGCATCTGCCAAATCTCCGCCCACTCACCCAGACTGTCTATATCCCCCTGCAGGTTTTTTATGTCCTCCTCACTCTCTACTTTCCCTCCCATCTTTGTATCATCTGCAAATTTTGATATGTTGCACTCGGTCCCCTCCTCCAAATCGTTAATATAGATTGTAAAGAGTTAGGGACCCAGCACCGACCCCTGTGGAACACCACTGGATACTGGTTGCCAGTCTGAGAATGAACCATTTATCCCAACTCTCTGCTTCCTGTTCGATAACCAATCCTCCACCCATGCCAGAATATTACCCCCAATCCCGTGATTTTTTATCTTAAGTAATAATCTTTTATGTGGCACCTTGTCGAATGCCTTCTGGAAGTCTAAATACACTGTGTCCACTGGTTCACCTTTATCCACCCTGTACGTTATATCCTCGAAGAACTCAAGCAAATTTGTCAGACATGACTTCCCCTTCATAAAGCCATGCTGACTTTGTCCTATTAAATTATGCTTATCTAAATGTTCCGTTAATGTCTCCTTAATAAGAGACTCCAAAATTTTACCCACCACAGATGTTAAGCTAACTGGCCTATAATTTCCAGCCTTCTGCCTACTACCCTTTTTAAATAACGGTGTTACATTAGCAGTTTTCCAATCTGCCGGGACCTCTCCTGAGTCCAGGGAATTTTGGAAAACTATCACCAAAGCATCCACAATCCCTACTGCCACTTCCCTCAAGACCCTAGGATGGAAGCCATCAGGTCCAGGGGATTTATCCGCTTTGAGTCCCATTATTTTACTGAGTACCATCTCCTGAGTGATTGTAATCGTATTGAGCTCCTCCCCCCGTAGAGTCCCCTGTTTGTCCAGTGTTGGGATATTCTTAGTGTCCTCTACTGTAAAGACTGAAACAAAATATTTGTTCAGCATTTTTGCCATCTCCATGTTTCCCACCATTAATTTCCCGGTCTCATCCTCTAAGGGACCTACGTTTGCCTTAGCCACCCTTTTTCTTTTTATATAACTATAGAAACTCTTGCTATCTGTTTTTATATTTTTTGCTAATTTCTTTTCATAATCTAACTTCCCTTTCTTAATCAATCCTTTAGTTACTTTTTGTTGTCTTTTGAAGAATTCCCAATCTTCTATCCTCCCACTAAGTTTGACTACCTTATATGTCCTTGTTTTTAGTCGGATACTATCCTTGATTTCTTTCCTTAGCCACGGATGGCTGTCATTTCTTTTACACCCTTTTTTCCTCAGTGGAATATATTTATTTTGAAAGTTGTAAAATAACTCCCTAAATGAACACCACTGCTCATGTACCGTCTTACCCTTTAATCTATTTTCCCAGTCCACTTTAATCAATTCCGCTCTCATACCATCATAGTCTCCTTTATTCAAGCTCAGTACGCTTGTTTGAGAATCAACCTTCTCACCCTGTAATTGGATATGGAATTCAACCATGTTGTGGTCGCTCGTTCCAAGGGGATCCTAAACTAGGACATTATTAATTAATCCTGACTCATTACACAGGACCAGGTCCAAGGTTGCCTGCCCCCTAGTAGGATCAGTTACATACTGCTCAAGAAATCCATCCCTGATGCACTCAATGAACTCGTCCTCAAGGCTGCTCTGCCCAATTTGATTTGTCCAGTTAATATGATAATTAAAATCCCCCATAATTATAGCTGTTCCCTTATTACATGCCCCGACTATTTCCTGATTAATTCTTCTTCCAGCAGAGTTGCAACTATTAGGAGGCCTATATAATACGCCCACTTATGTTTTTTTCCCCTTATTATTCCTTATCTCCACCCAAACTGTTTCATTATCTTGATGCTTTGTCCCAATATCATTTATCTGTATTACAGTGATTCCTTCCTTGATTAACATAGCCACCCCACCTCCCCTTCCTTCCTGCCTGTCCTTCCTGATTGTTAAATACCCTGGCATATTTAATTCCCAGTCGTTGTCACCCTGCAGCCATGTTTCTGCAATGGCCACAAGATCATACCCATACGTAGTTATTTGTGCCGTTAACTCGTCCATTTTGTTACGAATGCTACGTGCATTCAGATAAAGAACTTTCAAATCTGTTTTGTGACGCTTAGTTCCTGCTTTTTCCTTTTGTAACACTTTACCTATTACTCCATACCTTCTGTCCCTTCCTGTTACGCTTTCCTCTCTCTCCCTGCTCAGGTTCCCAACCCCCTGCCACTTTAGTTTAAACCCTCCCCAACAGCACTAGCAAATACTCCTCCTAGGACAGCGGTCCCGGCCCTGCCCAGGTGCAGACCGTCCGGTTTGTACTGGTCCCACCTCCCCCAGAACCGTTTCCAGTGTCCCAGGAATTTGAATCCCTCCCCCTTGCACCATTCCTCTCGCCACGTATTCATTTGAAATATCCTCCTATTTCTACTCTGAAGAGCACGTGGCACTGGCAGCATTCCTGAGATTACTACCTTTGAGGTCCGATTTTTTAATTTACCTCCTAACTCCCTATATTCTGCTTTTAGGACCTCATCCCCTTTTTTACCTATATCGTTGGTGCCTATGTGCACCACGACAGCTGGCTGTTCGCCCTCCCCCTCCAAAATGTTCTGTAGCCGCTCCGAGACGTCCTTGATCCTTGCACCAGGGAGGCAACACACCATCCTGGAGTCTCGGTTGCGGCCGCAGAAGCGCCTGTCTATTCCCCTTACAATTGAGTCCCCTATCACTATAGCTCTTTCACTCTTTTTCGTCCCAGCCTGTGCAGCAGAGCTACCCGTGGTGCCAGGAAGTTGGCTGCTGCTGCCTTCCCCTGATAAGTCATCCCCCCCAACAGCATCCAAACTGGCATATCTGTTTGAGAGGGGGATGGCCACAGGGGACCCCTGCACTACCTGCCTGCACCTCTTACTCTTCCTGGTGGTCACCCATTCACTTCCTGCCTGTATACCCTTTACCTGCGGTGTGACCAACTCGCTAAACGTGCTATCCACGAGTTTCTCTGCATCGCGGATGCTCCACAGTGAGTCCACCCGCAGCTCCAGCTCCGAGATACGATCGGTCAGTAGCTGCAGGTGGACACACTTCCCGCACACATGGTCGGCAGGGACACTGGTAGTGTCCATGACTTCCCACATCTTGCAGGAGGAGCATATCACGGGTGCGAGGTCTGCTGCCATGACTTGCCTTAGCTGAGTTACCCCTTTTAAATTACGTTGAAATTAGAAAATGTTAACTGTACTAGGGACCTAGGTTCACTAAAAAAAACACTATCTGCTATAAAATCTGCAGACCTTCCCTTTCTTATTACTTTACTTACAGTAAAATGGTAGAAATACTCACCTGAACCTACTCACCAATCAGCTGCGTCCCCTGTGCCGCGTCACTTTCTGACTGGTGACGTCACCCCGAACTGCCGCTGGTCTCAGAGTCTCGCTCTCAGAGTGAGCTCTGGTCTCACTCTCTCCGCGCTGTTTCTATCCCCGCTCTGGTCTCACTCTCTCCGCGCTGTTTATATCCCCGCTCTGGTCTCACTCTCTCCGCGCTGTTTATATCCCCGCTCTGGTCTCACTCTCTCCGCGCTGTTTATATCCCCGCTCTGGTCTCACTCTCTCCGCGCTGTTTATATCCCCGCTCTGGTCTCACTCTCTCCGCGCTGTTTATATCCCCGCTCTGGTCTCACTCTCTCCGCGCTGTTTATATCCCCGCTCTGGTCTCACTCTCTCCGCGCTGTTTATATCCCCGCTCTGGTCTCACTCTCTCCGCGCTGTTTATATCCCCGCTCTGGTCTCACTCTCTCCGCGCTGTTTATATCCCCGCTCTGGTATCACTCTCTCCGCGCTGTTTATATCCCCGCTCTGGTCTCACTCTCTCCGCGCTGTTTATATCCCCGCTCTGGTCTCACTCTCTCCGCGCTGTTTATATCCCCGCTCTGGTCTCGCTCTCTCTGCGCTGTTTATATCCCCGCTCTGGTCTCACTCTCTCCGCGCTGTTTATATCCCCGCTCTGGTCTCACTCTCTCCGCGCTGTTTATATCCCCGCTCTGGTCTCACTCTCTCCGCGCTGTTTATATCCCCGCTCTGGTCTCACTCTCTCCGCGCTGTTTATATCCCCGCTCTGGTCTCGCTCTCTCCGCGCTGTTTATATCCCCGCTCTGGTCTCGCTCTCTCCGCGCTGTTTATATCCCCGCTCTGGTCTCACTCTCTCCGCGCTGTTTATATCCCCGCTCTGGTCTCACTCTCTCCGCGCTATTTATATCCCCGCTCTGGTCTCACTCTCTCCGCGCTATTTATATCCCCGCTCTGGTCTCACTCTCTCCGCGCTGTTTATATCCCCGCTCTGGTCTCACTCTCTCCGCGCTGTTTATATCTCCGCTCTGGTCTCACTCTCTCCGCGCTGTTTCTATCCCCGCTCTGGTCTCACTCTCTCCGCGCTGTTTATATCCCCGCTCTGGTCTCACTCTCTCCGCGCTGTTTATATCCCCGCTCTGGTCTCACTCTCTCCGCGCTGTTTATATCCCCGCTCTGGTCTCACTCTCTCCGCGCTGTTTATATCCCCGCTCTGGTCTCACTCTCTCCGCGCTGTTTATATCCCCGCTCTGGTCTCACTCTCTCCGCGCTGTTTATATCCCCGCTCTGGTCTCACTCTCTCCGCGCTGTTTATATCCCCGCTCTGGTCTCACTCTCTCCGCGCTGTTTATATCCCCGCTCTGGTCTCACTCTCTCCGCGCTGTTTATATCCCCGCTCTGGTATCACTCTCTCCGCGCTGTTTATATCCCCGCTCTGGTCTCACTCTCTCCGCGCTGTTTATATCCCCGCTCTGGTCTCACTCTCTCCGCGCTGTTTATATCCCCGCTCTGGTCTCGCTCTCTCTGCGCTGTTTATATCCCCGCTCTGGTCTCACTCTCTCCGCGCTGTTTATATCCCCGCTCTGGTCTCACTCTCTCCGCGCTGTTTATATCCCCGCTCTGGTCTCACTCTCTCCGCGCTGTTTATATCCCCGCTCTGGTCTCACTCTCTCCGCGCTGTTTATATCCCCGCTCTGGTCTCGCTCTCTCCGCGCTGTTTATATCCCCGCTCTGGTCTCGCTCTCTCCGCGCTGTTTATATCCCCGCTCTGGTCTCACTCTCTCCGCGCTGTTTATATCCCCGCTCTGGTCTCACTCTCTCCGCGCTATTTATATCCCCGCTCTGGTCTCACTCTCTCCGCGCTGTTTATATCCCCGCTCTGGTCTCGCTCTCTCCGCGCTGTTTATATCCCCGCTCTGGTCTCGCTCTCTCCGCGCTGTTTATATCCCCGCTCTGGTCTCGCTCTCTCCGCGCTGTTTATATCCCCGCTCTGGTCTCGCTCTCTCCGCGCTGTTTATATCCCCGCTCTGGTCTCACTCTCTCCGCGCTGTTTATATCTCCGCTCTGGTCACACTCTCTCCGCGCTGTTTATATCCCCGCTCTGGTCTCACGCTCTCCGCGCTGTTTATATCCCCGCTCTGGTCTCACTCTCTCCGCGCTGTTTATATCCCCGCTCTGGTCTCACTCTCTCCGCGCTGTTTATATCCCCGCTCCGGTCTCACTCTCTCCGTGCTGTTTATATCCCCGCTCCGGTCTCACTCTCTCCGTGCTGTTTATATCCCCGCTCTGGTCTCACTCTCTCCGCGCTGTTTATATCCCCGCTCTGGTCTCACTCTCTCCGCGCTGTTTATATCCCCGCTCTGGTCTCACTCTCTCCGCGCTGTTTATATCTCCGCTCTGGTCTCACTCTCTCCGCGCTGTTTATATCCCCGCTCTGGTCTCACTCTCTCCGCGCTGTTTATATCCCCGCTCTGGTCTCACTCTCTCCGCGCTGTTTATATCCCCGCTCTGGTCTCACTCTCTCCGCGCTGTTTATATCCCCGCTCTGGTCTCACTCTCTCCGTGCTGTTTATATCCCCGCTCTGGTCTCACTCTCTCCGCGCTTTTTATATCCCCGCTCTGGTCTCACTCTCTCCGCGCTGTTTATATCCCCGCTCTGGTCTCACTCTCTCCGCGCTTTTTATATCCCCGCTCTGGTCTCACTCTCTCCGCGCTGTTTATATCCCCGCTCTGGTCTCACTCTCTCCGCGCTGTTTATATCCCCGCTCTGGTCTCACTCTCTCCGCGCTGTTTATATCCCCGCTCTGGTCTCACTCTCTCCGCGCTGTTTATATCCCCGCTCTGGTCTCACTCTCTCAGCGCTGTTTATATCCCCGCTCTGGTCTCACTCTCTCCGCGCTGTTTATATCCCCGCTCTGGTCTCATTCTCTCCGCGCTGTTTATATCCCCGCTCTGGTCTCACTCTCTCCGCGCTGTTTATATCCCCGCTCTGGTCTCACTCTCTCCGCGCTGGTTATATCCCCGCTCTGGTCTCGCTCTCTCCGCGCTGTTTATATCCCCGCTCTGGTCTCGCTCTCTCCGCGCTGTTTATATCCCCGCTCTGGTCTCGCTCTCTCCGCGCTGTTTATATCCCCGCTCTGGTCTCTCTCTCTCCGCGCTGTTTATATCCCCGCTCTGGTCTCGCTCTCTCCGCGCTGTTTATATCCCCGCTCTGGTCTCACTCTCTCCGCACTGTTTATATCCCCGCTCTGGTCTCACTCTCTCCGCGCTGTTTATATCCCCGCTCTGGTCTCACTCTCTCCGCGCTGTTTATATCCCCGCTCTGGTCTCACTCTCTCCGCGCTGTTTATATCCCCGCTCTGGTCTCACTCTCTCCGCGCTGTTTATATCCCCGCTCTGGTCTCACTCTCTCCGCGCTGTTTATATCCCCGCTCTGGTCTCACTCTCTCCGCGCTGTTTATATCCCCGCTCTGGTCTCACTCTCTCCGCGCTGTTTATATCCCCGCTCTGGTCTCGCTCTCTCCGCGCTGTTTATATCCCCGCTCTGGTCTCACTCTCTCCGCGCTGTTTATATCCCCGCTCTGGTCTCCCTCTCTCCGCGCTGTTTATATCCCCGCTCTGGTCTCACTCTCTCCGCGCTGTTTATATCCCCGCTCTGGTCTCGCTCTCTCCGCGCTGTTTATATCCCCGCTCTGGTCTCTCTCTCTCCGCGCTGTTTATATCCCCGCTCTGGTCTCACTCTCTCCGCGCTGTTTATATCCCCGCTCTGGTCTCACTCTCTCCGCGCTGTTTATATCCCCGCTCTGGTCTCATTCTCTCCGCGCTGTTTATATCCCCGCTCTGGTCTCACTCTCTCCGCGCTGTTTATATCCCCGCTCTGGTCTCACTCTCTCCGCGCTGTTTATATCCCCGCTCTGGTCTCACTCTCTCCGCGCTGTTTATATCCCCGCTATGGTCTCGCTCTCTCCGCGCTGTTTATATCCCCGCTCTGGTCTCACTCTCTCCGCGCTGTTTATATTCCCGCTCTGGTCTCTCTCTCTCCGCGCTGTTTATATCCCCGCTCTGGTCTCACTCTCTCCGCGCTGTTTATATCCCCGCTCTGGTCTCACTCTCTCCGCGCTGTTTATATCCCCGCTCTGGTCTCACTCTCTCCGCGCAGTTTATATCCCCGCTCTGGTCTCACTCTCTCCGCGCTGTTTATATCCCCGCTCTGGTCTCACTCTCTCCGCGCTGTTTATATCCCCGCTCTGGTCTCACTCTCGCCACGCTGTTTATATCCCCGCTCTGGTCTCACTCTCTCCGCGCTGTTTATATCCCCGCTCTGGTCTCGCTCTCTCCGCGCTGTTTATATCCCCGCTCTGGTCTCACTCTCTCCGCGCTGTTGATATCCCCGCTCTGGTCTCACTCACTCCGCGCTGTTTATATCCCCGCTCTGGTCTCACTCTCTCCGCGCTGTTTATATCCCCGCTCTGGTCTCACTCTCTCCGCGCTGTTTATATCCCCGCTCTGGTCTCGCTCTCTCCGCGCTGTTTATATCCCCGCTCTGGTCTCACTCTCTCCGCGCTGTTTATATCCCCGCTCTGGTCTCGCTCTCTCCACGCTGTTTATATCCCCGCTCTGGTCTCACTCTCTCCGCGCTGTTTATATCCCCGCTCTGGTCTCACTCTCTCCGCGCTGTTTATATCCCCGCTCTGGTCTCACTCTCTCCGCGCTGTTTATATCCCCGCTCCGGTCTCACTCTCTCCGCGCTCTTTATATCCCCGCTCTGGTCTCGCTCTCTCCGCGCTGTTTATATCCCCGCTCTGGTCTCACTCTCTCCGCGCTGTTTATATCCCCGCTCTGGTCTCGCTCTCTCCGCGCTGTTTATATCCCCGCTCTGGTCTCACTCTTTCCGCGCTGTTTATATCCCCGCTCTGGTCTCACTCTCTCCGCTCTGTTTATATCCCCGCTCTGGTCTCACTCTCTCCGCGCTGTTTATATCCCCGCTCTGGTCTCACTCTCTCCGCGCTGTTTATATCCCCGCTCTGGTCTCACTCTCTCCGCGCTGTTTATATCCCCGCTCTGGTCTCGCTCTCTCCGCGCTGTTTATATCCCCGCTCTGGTCTCACTCTCTCCCGCCGCTCACCGACTGGACTCTCGCTCTCTCCGCGCTGTTTATATCTCCGCTCTGGTCTCGCTCTCTCCGCGCTGTTTTTATCCCCGCTCTGGTCTCGCTCTCTCCCGCCGCTCACCGCTCTCAGGTCCACTACCGCTCTGCAGGAAAAGCAAGGCAAAGCAGCACCTCCTTCCCCCACTTCACCTAACTCCCACACGTACCGAACTCTCAGCACACTGTGTAATATCCGCAGACCGTGGGGCTGATAATGCAATTGTCATTCAGTTCAAATGGGGCTGATAATACAATGGTCAGCAATGCTACATGGGGGCTGATAATACAGTGACCGGTAGGATACCTGGGGACTGATAATACAACGGTCTGTGTGGGTTCACGGGTGCTGATAAAACAATGCAAAATATGGGTACGTGGTGTCATAGGAACATAGGAACAGGAGTAGGCCATTCAGCCCCTCGTGCCTGCTCCGCCATTTGAAAAGATCATGGCTGATCTGTGATCTAACTCCATATATCTGCTTTTGGCCCATATCCCTTAATGCATTTGCTTGCCAAAAAGCTATCTATCTCACATTTAAATTTGCCTGATAAGATAATGGTCAATAAGGGTAAATGGTGCTGATGATACAATGGTAAGTACGGATAAATGGGGGCTGATAATTCAGTGATCACTATGGATACATTGGTGCTGATAATATACTTGTCAGTAAGGATATATGGGGTCTGATAATCAAGTGGTCAGGACGGATACACGTGGGCTGATAATACAATGGTCAGTAAGGATATATGAGGTCTGATAATACAATGGTCAGTAAGGACACATGGGGGCTGATAATACAATGGTCAGTAAGGATATATGAGGTCTGATAATACAATGGTCAGTAAGGACACACGGCGGCTGATAAAACAATGAGTAAAAGGGCTGTCAAAGGAAGCGTGGGATGATTTGGAACAAAAAAGGAGATCTTCTTGTGGAGGCAGTGGTCATGGCTGAGGTACTAAATGAATCCTTTGCATCAGTCTTCAAGAGAGAAGAGGATGCTGCCACTGTCACAGTAAAGGAGGAGGTAGTAGCGATATCAGATAGGGCAAAAATAGGTAAAGAGGAGGTACTTGAAAGTTTGGCAGCTCTCAAAATAGAAATATCACCCGATCCAAACTAGATCCATCCGATGTGACTGAGGGAAGTGAGGATAGAAATTGCAGAGGCTCTGGCCACAATCTTCCAATCCTCCTTAGATACGGAGCAATGCCAGATTATTGGAGGAACGCAATTGCTGTACCCATGTTACTAAAGGGGCGAGTGATAAACCCGGCAATTACAGGCCAATCAGCCTAATGTCAGTGGTGGGGAAACTTTTGGAGACATTAATCCTGGACAAAATTAATTTGCACTTGGAAAAGAATAGGCTAAAAAGTGAATGTCAGCACGCATTTGTCAACGGAACATCGCGTTTGACTAACTTGATTGAGTTATTTGATGAAATAATGGAGAGGGTTGATAAGGGCAGTGTGGTAGATGTTGTGTATACGGACTTTCAAACGACTTTTCATCAAGTACCACTTAATGGACAAAATTGAAGCATATGGGATTAAAGGGACAGTGGCAATGTGGATACAATGTTGGCTTCGGGTCAGAAAGCAGAGAGTAGTGGTGAACGGTTGTTTTACAGACCGGAGGGAAGTATACAGTGGTGTTCCCCAGGGGTTGGTGTTCGGACCATTGCTCCATGAGATCTACATTAAATGGACTGGACTTAGGTACACAGGGTATAATTTCAAAGTTTGCAGATGATACGTAACTCAGGAATGCAATAACCAATGTGGAGGATAGTAACAGACTTCAGGAGGACATGGACAGACTGGTAAAATGGGCAGACACATTGCAGATGAAATTTAATGCAGAGAATGTGAAGTGATCCATTTTGTTAGGAAGAATATAATCTAAATGGTACAATTTTAAAGGGGGTACAGGAACAGAGAGACCTGGGGGATTATGTACACAAATCTTTGACGATGGCAGGACAAGTTGAGAAGGCTTTTGAAAAAGCATATCGGATCCTGGGCTTTATTAACAGAGGCATAGAGTACAAAAGCAAAGAAGTTAAGCTGAATATTTATAAAACACTGGTTTGGCCTCAGCTGGATAATTGTGTTCAATTCTGTGCACCACACAGGAGGAAGGATATGAAGGCCTTAGAGAGGGTGCAGAAGAGATTTACTAAAGTGGTACCAGGGATGAGGGACTTCAGTAATGTTGAAAGACTGGAGAAGCCGGGATTATTCTACTTAGAGCCTAGAAGGTTAAGAGGAGATTTGATAGAGGTGTTCAAAATCATGAACACTTTTGATAGAGTAAATAAGGAGAAACTGTTTCCATTGGCAGATGAGTCGGTAACGAGAGGGCACAGATGTAAGGTGATTGGCAAAAGAGCCAGAGGCGACATGAAGAAACATTGATTTAATGCAGATATTTGTAATGATGTGGAATGCACGGCCTGAAAGGATGGTGAAAGCAGATTGAATCGTAACTCTCAAAAGTGAATTGGACAAATACTGGAAAAGAAAAAAAATGACAGGCTCGAGGGGCTGAATGGCCTCCTCATGTTCCTATGTTCCGAAGCTAACTCCACTTACCCATGATGCCTGTAATAGCCATATTAACATTGTTTAATGCTAAAACCCATATAGAACCACAGTTATGTTCCAACAATGGTAACTTATTTTAACCCTGGCGAATGGTTTTCCTCTTGAACGAACGATTGTCTTTGAAATGTGACACACACTGACCGCCCATTATTCTCCCATCATTGGTCACCGCCCACCAGCCGCCCTCTGTGTCCATGAAGATGAGTCTGACGGACAGATTAATCCCATTTTAAATGATCTTCCTCCAAATTTACCAGGAATACAAGTGTCTGCCGCCTTCCACAAAGAGGCGCGAGGCATTGTCTGTGACTCCGTGCAGCAGCCTCGATGAGAAGTTCAAACCAATGGGAAGTAAGTCTAAAACTGCAGATATATCCTTGTGACTGTGGTGCCTGGATTTCTGTCCCATTCACCAATCACCTGGGGTATGGTAAAGATACATTGATCACCTATTCCTCTATTACCCGGACATTCTTGAAGCTAAGATCCTGCCCAGGTTTGGCTGCTCCCTGGGGAGCTCCTTTGCTCTGCAACTCTATCCTTGACCATCCGTTGCCATCCTTTGCCCTTTCTCCCCCAATCTCCTCTCTTCCACTGTTTAAGTTCCTCTGGCTCCAATAGTGGATGCATTTTAGCCCGAACGACAAGTTCAAGCTACAAGTTCAAAGTTACCTGGGCCCACTGCCCATCTCCCGACCACGCCTGCTCTTTGTTTTCATCACTGAGCGCTGGATCTTTGCTCAAATTTGGATTCCAAATTCCTGGACTTCTCTGCCATCAAGACGACGCTTCGCCACTGGACGACACTGCAAGACTCAGCTGCTGTGACTCTGATCTGCGATTCAGTTGCTTGAGTTTTCAGGTAACTTTGTCTCGCCCACAGCCCAACCCCCACCACTGCTGTTATCTGCTGAGTTGATGACTGTCCTATTTGTCCGACTGTTTTTTCAGTTTTATTTTACTGAAGTGAGAATTCCTGGCCACAATTCACTCTCCTGGGCCGTGGTCCATCTCTCTGCCGCTTCTGGATCTTCTGGTGACCTTCAACTTCGCCACCGTCTTTCTGCCCCTCGAACGATTCTGCACACATCCGGGCTCTTCATTCTCACGGAAATGCCTCCAGAAGTGCGTTCTCTGATACTTCAAATAGCTTCTGGATTCTCTCTCCCTCCACACCTGTCTCCGAACCAGGACATCAGTTCGTTGATGCTCCAAACTGACTCCACCCTATCTACGTCATCTTTATCCCACCACGGGACTTCTAAATGTAACTTTCTTCTCCCTCCTATTGTCTCCTCTATTCCCTGTTTATTGCCAGGAAATTTCTATCCCAATCTTGCTATGTAACCGGGCCTATGTAACCAGAGTTTCCCTGTGTCCATTCACGTGTGTGTTTTTGCGGCCGCTCCAGAACCGAGCCCATCGCATCTATTTCCCCTTTTTTCTTCTTTACTCTTTACCCCTCCTAGGCCCCTCCCTCCTGTCGTCATGCCTCCTTTCATTTCTGCCCTCTCGGGTACTCTGCCCCCCAATCCCTATCCCAACCCTTCAGCACTCCTCCACCTTCCTACTCTCCTACCGCCATCCCAGGCTTGACTCCCTCTTAGATAATCCCACAGCTTCCTTCTGTGCCTCTCTTGACATCCTCTGAAGGGCCCATCGAGACACTCGTCGCGACCTCCTTATGAGCAGCAACCCCAAATGCCCCTTCCGACTCTCTCACCGACATTCCAACCCAACGTATCCGCTGCGGGCTAACCTTCCTGTCCCACTCACCCCTCCCAGCTCTGACACTGTCGATTCTCCCAGCGGATCAGCAATCACCGCCCCTCTCCGCATCTCCCTCCAGAATGTCAGTTCACTTGTGATCGAAGCCCTTGCAATCCATGATCTCACTGTGGATGATTGCATCGATATCATGGCCTTGACAGAAACCTGGCTGACGGGTGATGACACCTTCCCCCTTAATTATGCCTGACGCCTGGGTATATCTATCACTTGACCCGCCCAGACCGCCGCGGTGGCGGTGTGCATCTTATCACCAAATTACACCAATGTCTGACCCCCTAATCCTCTGGCACCTTCTCCTCCTTTGAGCATCTCACGTTGATCCGCTCCACTCACCGCTCCGATAAAATCCTCGTTCTCTACCGCCACCCAAATCCCACGCCACGTTTCTCACCGAGATATCTTCACTGCTTCCCTCCCTCAACCTCTGCACCGAGCGACTTCTCATCCTCGGTGATTTCAATCTCCATCTCAACTCATCATTCTTTCTCTCCTCTGAGTTCACTGCCCTCCTATCCTCCATTAATCTCTAATATGAACATATGAACTGGGAATCCAGGGGGTGTTGTGGGACGTCAGCAGCAGCAGCAGAATTGCATCCCAGCACAATCTGTAACCTCATGGCGCGGCATATTCCTCACTCGTATGAGGCCATTCGGCCCCTCGAGCCTGCTCTGTCATTTGATAAGATCATGGCTGATCTGATTGTGACCTCAACCCTATTTTCCCGTCCACCTACTATAACATTTGACTCCTTTGTTAATCACGATTCTATCCAACTCAGCTTTAAAAATATTCAATGACCCTGCCTCCCCCGCTCTCTGGGGAAGGGAGCTCCACAGACTCACGACCCTCTGAGAGAAAAAAATTCTCCTCATCTCTGTCTAAAATGGGAGACCCCTGGTTTTAAAACTGTGGCCCTAGTCTCTCCAGTCTCTCCCACAAGGGGAAACATCCTCTCAGCAGCTGCCCATTCTAGTCCCCTCATGATCTTATATGTTTCAATAAGATCACCTCACAGTCTTCTGAACTCCAGTGTATACCAGCCCAACGTGTCCAACCTTTCCTCATAAGTTAACCCATTCAATCCAGGAATCAGTCGAGTGAACCTCCTCTGAACCGCCTCCCAAGTAATTATGTCCTTTCTTAAATAAGGAGAACAAAACTGCACACAGTATTCGAGATGTCGTCTCACCAATGCCTGTACAACTGTAGCAAAACATCTCCACTTTTATATTCCATTCCCCTTGCAATAAATGACAACATTCCATTTGCCTTCCGAATCACTTGCTGTACCTGCATACTAACTTTTTGTGATTCATGTGCTAGGACACCCAGATCCCTCTGTACCTCAGAGTTCTGCAATCTCTCTTCATTTAAGTAATGTACTGCTTTTCGATTCCTCTTGCCAAAGTGTACAAGTTCACATTTTCCCACATTATACACCATCTGCCAATTTTTTGCCCACTCAACCTATTTAACCTATTTATATCCCTTTGTAGACACATTATGTCCCCTTCACAACTTACATTCCTGCCCACCTTTGTGTCATAAGCAAATTTAGCAACTACACATTCGGTCCCTTCATCCAAGTCATTGATACAGATTGTAAATATTTGAGACCCAAGCACTGATCCCTGTGGCACTCGACTTCCTACAACTTGTTAAGCTGAAAATGACCTTTTTATGCCTACTCTCTGTTTCCTGTTAGCTAACCAATCCTTTACCATCCGGTCGCTCTCCCTGCATTTAAATTCCCCATTCATATTCAAAGCCACCACCTCGACCTTGCCATCTCACGTGACATCTCTACTCCTATCGTGTCAATCACGGATACGGACATTTCTGACCACGAAGTTGTCTCCCTCTCCAACCGTATCACCACACCCCCTCCCAACTGCACTTCTTTCTGTGTTCGTCCCTGGAACAAACTCTCCACCAAATCACTTATAAAGGCAATTTCATATTCACAACTGTCTCGCCTTTGCCCCTCCATTCACCATGAAATTTCTGTTGCTACTGATCTGCTCAGTCACAACCTCACCTCCACCTTTCTTGCCCTTGTCCCCATTAAAACCATTATTCTCTCTCACCCGGGTCGCTCCCCCTGGTACGGCCCCTGTCTCCGCTCCCTTAAGTCCAGGGGACGCAGACTGGAAAGTTTATGCTGGACAATTCGTTTAGTCATTCATCGCCAGATCTGGCTGGACCACATAAAGCACTATCGGGTCCTGATCTCCTCTGCCAAAACTGCTCACTTTTCCAGGATCACCATTGGCGGCCGTGCCTTCAGCTGCCTAGGTTCCAAGTTCTGGAATTTCCTCTCAAAATCTCTCCGCCTCTCGATCTCTCTCGCCTCCTTTAAGACGATGCTGACAAACTACCTCTTTGCCCAAACGTTTGATCACCTGTCCTAATATCTCCTGATGTTGCTCGGTGTCAAAGTTTGTTTGATGATCGCTCCTGTGAAGCATCTTGGGACGTTTTACCACATTAAAGGCGCCATATAATTGCAAGTTGTTTTTGATGTCGAATATATGCGGGGATTAAAGAGTGGCAGCAGCATTAAATAACGGTAAATTATTGGGGTTAAGAATCTCCACTGGTGCTGCTCACAAGTGAGCTAGAGAACACCCTGGTTAATCTCGTTCCAATATGTAAACTGGCCCACTGATGTACCGCGAGTGAACCAGTCCGACTGTATTTTTATTACAGACTGGTCGACCTCTCGTGGCATTCCTTGTAAGGGGTGATCGGGTGAAGAGGGATGAGATGGCAGAGGATAATGGCACAAGGAGTGCTAACCTCGTTCAACCCTAATTTTAAATTCCCATCATGTGGAGATGCCGGTGATGGACTGGGTTTGACAATTGTAAACAATTTTACAACACCAAGTTATAGTCCAACGATTTTATTTGAAATCTACAAGCTTTCGGAGGCTTCATCCTTCCTCAGGTAAATGTCAGGAACTCCTCGAAGCCTACGCATTTATAAATCACAGAACAATACATGGTGATTACAGACAGCCTTTGCAACTGCCCGTTGCCAAGGCAATCACCGTGTTCAGACAGAGAGGTGTTACCTACAGAACCCCCGAATATACATTCAACAAAAAAAACAAACAGGGAAAAAAAACAGAGAGAGGCAGAAACATCCGGAAGGCACAGAAAGCCAGCAAATGACCCCTTATATTAAAAACAGATAGATATTGTTCGCTGGTGGGCTTACGTGTCGCGTAACATGAACCCAAGATCCCGGTTGAGGCCGTCCTCATGGGTGCGGAACTTGGCCATCAATTTCTGCTCGACGATTTTGCGTTGTCGTGTGTCTCGAAGGCCGCCTTGGAGTACACTTACCCGAAGGTCGGTGGCTGAATGTTCCTGACTGCTGAAGTGTTCCCCGACTGGGAGGGAACCCTCCTGTCTGGCGATTGTTGCGCGGTGTCCGTTCATCCGTTGTAGCAGTGTCTGCATGGTCTCGCCAATGTACCATGCTCTGGGGCATCCTTTCCTGCAACGTATGAGGTGGACAACGTTGGCCGAGTCACAGGAGTATGAACCATGCACCTGGTGGGTGGTGTCCTCTCGTGTGATGGTGGTATCTGTGTCGATGATCTGGCATGTCTTGCAGAGGTTACCGTGGCAGGGTTGTATCGTGCCGTGGACGTTGTTCTCCTGAATGCTGGTTAATTTGCTGCGAACGATAGTCTGGTTGAGGTTGGGTGGCTGTTTAAAGGCGAGCAGTGGCGGTGTGGGGATGGCCATAGCGAGGTGTTCGTCGTCATTGATGACATGTTGAAGGCTGCGGAGAACATGGCGTAGTTTCTCCGCTCCGGGGAAGTACTGGACGACGAAGGGTATTCTGTTGGCTGCGTCCCGTGTTAGTCTTCTCAGGAGGTCTATGCGATTTTTCGCTGTGGCCCGTCGGAACTGTCGATAGATGAGTCGAGCGTCATATCCCGTTCTTACCAGGGCTTCTTTCAGAGTCTGTAGGTGTCCATCGCGTTCCTCCTCGTCTGAGCAGACCCTGTGTATTCGCAGGGCCTGTCCACAGGGGATGGGCTCTTTGACGTGGTTAGGGTGGAAGCTGGAAAAGTGGAGCATCGTGAGGTTGTCCGTGGGCTTGCGGTAGAGTGAGGTGCTGAGGTGCCCGTTTTTGATGGAGATTCGTGTGTCCAAGAAAGAAACTGATTCTGAGGAGTAGTCCATGGTGAGCTTGATGGTGGGATGGAACTTGTTGATGTTATCGTGTAGTCTCTTTATTGATTCTTCGCCGTGGGTCCATAGAAAGAAAATGTCGTCGATGTATCTGGTGTATAGCGTTGGTTGGACTCCTCCGGAGGGTCGCTGCCCAAGCTTTCAGGAAATGCGTCAATGCCAGATTCATCAGGCGCACTCAGAAGACAGTCCAGAATGTCACCCGAGCACAACGCAACGCCATCAACGCTCTCAAGACCAACCACAACATCGTCATCAAACCAGCGGACAAAGGAGGAGCCATCGTCATACAGAACAGAACGGACTATTGCAAAGAAGCATACCGACAACTGGACAACCAGGAACACTACAGACGGTTACCCGCAGATCCGACCAAAGAACACACCCACCAGATCAACAAACTGATCAAGACCTTCGATCCAGACCTTCAAAGCATCCTACGCGCTCTCATCCCACGTACTCCCCGCGTGGGAGACGTCTACTGCCTCCCAAAGATACACAAAGCCAACACACCCGGACGTCCTATCGTATCAGGCAACGGAACCCTGTGTGAGAACCTCGCTGGATACATCGAGGGCATCCTGAAACCCATCGTACAGGGAACCTCCAGCTTCTGTCGCGAAACTTCAGACTTCCCACAAAAACTCAGTACCCACGGACCAGTTGAACCAGGAGCACTTCTCACCACGATGGACGTCTCGGCACTCTACACCAGTATCCCCCACGATGACGGCATCGCTGCGACACCATAAATACTCAACACCATCAACAGCCAATCTCCAGACGCCATCCTACAACTCATCCGCTTCATCCTGGATCACAATGTCTTCACCACAATACGCCAACATTTTCATGCCCAAGTTCGAGCAGGACTTCTTCACTGCACAAGACCTCCAACTAACCAGATACATCGACGACATTTTCTTTCTATGGACCCACGGTGAGGAATCACTAAAGAGACTACACGATAACATCAACAAGTTCCATCCCACCATCAAGCTCACCATGGACTACTCCTCAGAATCAGTTTCTTTCTTGGACATACGAATCTCCATCAAAGACGGGCACCTCAGCACCTCACTCTACCGCAAGCCCACGGACAACCTCACGATGCTCCACTTTTCCAGCTTCCACCCTAACCACGTCAAAGAGGCCATCCCCTGTGGACAGGCCCTGCGAATACACAGGGTCTGCTCAGACGAGGAGGAACGCGATGGACACCTACAGACTCTGAAAGAAGCCCTGGTAACAACGGGATATGAAGCTCGACTCATCTATCGACAGTTCCGACGGGCCACAGCGAAAAATCGCATAGACCTCCTCAGAAGACTAACACGGGACGCAGCCAACAGAGTACGTTTCGTCGTCCAGTACTTCCCCGGAGCGGAGAAACTACGCCATGTTCTCCGCAGCCTTCAACATGTCATCAATGACGACGAACACCTCGCTATGGCCATCCCCACACCTCCACTACTCGCCTTTAAACAGCCACCCAACCTCAAACAGACTATCGTTCGCAGCAAATTGCCCAGCTTTCAGGAGAACAGCGTCTACGACACCACACAACCCTGCCACAGTAACCTCTGCAAGACATGCCAGATCATCGACACAGATACCACCATCACACGAGAGGACACCACCCACCAGGTGCATGGTTCATACTCCTGTGACTCGGCCAACATTGTCTACCTCATACGTTGCAGGAAAGGATGCCCCAGAGCATGGTACATTGGCGAGACCATGCAGACACTGCGACAACGGATGAACGGACACCGTGCAACAATCGCCAGACAGGAGGGTTCCCTCCCAGTCGGGGAACACTTCAGCAGTCAGGGACATTCAGCCACCGACCTTCGGGTAAGCGTACTCCAAGGCGGCCTTCGAGACACACGACAACGCAAAATCGTCGAGCAGAAATTGATAGCCAAGTTCCGCACCCATGAGGACGGCCTCAACCGGGATCTTGGGTTCATGTTACGCGACACGCAAGCCCACCAGCGAACAATATCTATCTGTTTTTAATATAACGGGTCATTTCTGTGCCTTCCGGATGTTTCTGCCTCTCTCTATTTTTTTTTCCTGTTTGTTTTTTTTGTTGAATGTATATTCGGGGGTTCTGTAGGTTAAACCTCTCTGTCTGAACACGGTGATTGCCTTGGCAACGGGCAGTTGGAAAGGCTGTCTGTAATCACCATGTATTGTTCTGTGATTTATAAATGCGTAGGCTTCGAGGAGTTCCTGACATTTACCTGAGGAAGGATGAAGCCTCCGAAAGCTTGTAGATTTCAAATAAAATCGTTGGACTATAACTTGGTGTTGTAAAATTGTTTACAATTAAATTCCCATGGCAAGCTATTCTATCTTGTCCAAAACAGTAGGACCAGCGGGCACGGTCTGCACTTGAAGGGGATAAATTCAAAACTAATCTGCAGAAATAATATTTCAGTGAGCGAGTGGCCAATGTGTGGAACAGATTCCCTTCGGGAGACAGTGGAAGCAGTTGGATCGATTTCTTTCAGAAAATATAGGATCCAGTATAAGAGTGATATGGGACATGACATGTGGTTAGTGTAACATGGTTGGGAGGAACAGGTAACTTTGGACCTATGGTTCCTGAAGCTCTCCATCACTGGGGTTTCCCTCCCCTCATGCCTGGGTCTGATGTAGATTAATTGATAGAGATTGATTGTCATGATGAATCAACAACTCCATTATCATTATATCATGTGACTACCCAGGATGGTAGAAGATCAACTAGATGGACCTTGGTCTTTCTTTCCTTTTGGAATTCCTATGTTCCAAAAAGCACAAGTCCGCTTTTGAAATGGGAACCGCGTCTGTAACTTGTCACGCTGCAATTACACCCTCCCACCAGCAGTGGCACTGCAGCGCCTTCACTGGCAAGAGAATGCAACTGCATCATGCCAAGTTGCATTGGCGTTTCCCATTCTAAATATGGTGCAATGACATTGTTAATGATATTCTTCGGCTCAAATTTGATGATTCTGTGCATATTAACATGCAAACTGTAAATCGACAGTTTTCCTCCTCACTATTAACCACACGGTCAATTTTTATATCATCTGCAAACTTCTTGATCAAGACTTTCATGTAGAAAAACGACCCAAGGCGCTTCACAGATGCATAATCAGATAGAAATGGACACTGAACTACAGAATGAGGTATTATGAGGAGTGGCCGAAAGCTTGGGCGAACAGGTGGGTTCCGAGGAGGGTCTTGAAGGAGGTGTTTAACCATGTAAGTAAAAAAAAACATTAAAAAATCACAATGAACATGTCTGCTTTGGAATATTCAGCCACCGATCTTCGGGTAAGCGTTCTCCAAGGCGGCCTTCGAGACACACGACAACGCAAAATCGTCGAGCAGAAGTTGATAGCCAAGTTCCGCACCCATGAGGACGGCCTCAACCGGGATCTTGGGTTCATGTCACGCGACACGTAACCCCACCAGCAAAAAGGGGAAAAAAAGTTATGTTTTTAATATTCTCTCTCTCTCTCTCTGCCATTTGGGTTTCTTTCTGTCTGTCTGTTAAATTGACACAATGTATATCCAGTGTACTGGGACGTGCCGTTCTCCGTGACTGGCCTGTTTGAACAACAACGACACCTTTTGATTGGTGTGATGCTGTCCCAGCCGAGTCTTAGATATGCGATTTGAGAACCTTTTCACTCATTCACCTGACGAAGGGGATAATCTCCGAAAGCTTGTGATTTTAAAATAAATTTGTTGGACTATAACCTGGTGTTGTAAGATTCCTTACATTTGCTTTGGAATACACAGAGGAAGTCCCGCTCACCCAACACCACTGTCCTCGCTGTCACACATTGTTTTCCAGTTCCCCAACGCCTCCAATTTAAAATTCTCATCCTCGTCTTTAAAACCCTCCATGGCCTCACTTTTCCATATCTCTGTAACATCCTCCAGCCCTACAACCCTCCGAGATCTCTGCACTCCTCTAATTCTGGCGTCTTATCCACTCCCACACTTTTCTTCCAACCATTGGCGGCCGTGCCTCCAGCCGTCTAGGGCCCAAGCTGTGGAATTCCCTCCCTAAACCGCTCCACCTCCTTCAAGACCCACCTTGGAACCCACCTCTTCGCCCAAGCTTCCGGCCGATCCTCACAATACCTCATTCTGTAGTTCAGTGTCCATTTATATCTGATTATGCATCTGTGAAGCGCCTTGGGTCGTTTTTCGACATGAAAGTCTTGATCAAGAAGTTTGCAGATGATATAAAAATTGACCGTGTGGTTGACAGTGAGGAGGAAAGCTGTAGACTGCAGGAAGATATCAATAGACTGGTCAGATGGGGAGAAAAGTGGCAAATGGAATTCAATCTACAGAAGTGTGAGGTAATGCATTTCGGGACAGACAAGGCAAGGGAGTACACAGTAAATGGGAGGATACTGAGAGGTTTAGGGGAACAAAGGGACCTTGGAGTGCATGACCACAGACCCCTGAAGGTAGCAGGATAGGTAGATAAAAAGGTTAAAAAGGCATGTGGAATACATTCCTTCATTCGCCAAGGCATAGCATAGAAGAACAGGGAGTTTATGCCAGAACTGTATAAAACATTGGTCAGGCCACAGCTTGAGTGCTCCGGACAGTTCTGCCCACCATGTTACAGGAACGACGTGATTGAACTCGAAAGAGTACAGAGGAGATTTACGAGGATGTTGCCACTTCTGGAGAATTTTAGCTATGAGGAAAGATTGGATAGGCTGGGTTGTTTTCTTTGGAACAAAGGAGGCTGAGGGGAGATTTAATTGAGGTGTATAAAATTATGACTGGACGAAACAGAGTGGATAGGGAGGACCTATTTCCCTTAGCGGAAGTGCAATTGACCAGGGGCATAGATTTCAAGTGATTGGTAGAAGGATTGGAGGGGAGCTGAGAAGAATCTTTTTCACCCAGAGGTTGGTGGGGTCTGGAACTCAATGCCTGAAAGGGTGGGAGAGGCAGAAATCCTCAACTCATTTAAAAAGTACTTGGATTTGCACTTGAAGTGCCATAACCTACACGGCTATAGACCAAGTGCTGGAAAGTGGGGTTAAGCTGGATAACTCTTTTTAGGCCGGCACGGGCACGATGTGCCGAATGCCCTCCATCTGCGCCTTAACTTTCTATGATTCCATGATTCAGCCCCTCAAATCTGTAACACAGGAACAGTAGGAAGCCTCGTCAGATCCCCTCCCTGTTACATTGGAACAGGAGGATGCCCATTAATCCCCTCGAGCCTGTGACACAGGAACAGGAGGAGTCCATTCTGCCTCTCAAGCTTGTTACACAGGAACTGGAGGAGTCCATTCTGCCTCTCAAGCCCATTGCACAGGAACTGGAGGAGTCCATTCAGCCTCTCAAGCTTGTTACACAGGAACAGGAGGAGTCCATTCTGCCTCTCAAGCCCATTACACAGGAACTGGAGGAGTCCATTCTGCCTCTCAATCCTTTTACACAGGAACAGGAGGAGGCCATTCTGCCTCTCAAGCCCATTGCACAGGAACTGGAGGAGTCCATTCAGCCTCTCAAGCCCATTACACAGGAACTGGAGGAGTCCATTCTGCCTCTCAAGCCCATTACACAGGAACTGCAGGAGTCCATTCTGCCTTTCAAGCCTGTTACAAAGGAACAGGAGGAGGCCATTCTACCACTCGAGCCTTTCCCGCCACTTTATTAAATCTTTGCCGATCTGTATCTCACTCCATTTCCCCGCCTTAACTCCATATCCCTCGATCCCCAGACCAAATAAAAGGGGAGGTTTTATGACTTACGACTTTGTACTGAAAACAGAATCTGATCCTGTTCAGAAACTGGAAACCAGGGAAACAGACAGACTAAGTGAGTGGGCAAAACTGGGGCAGAATTTATGTTTAATGTGGGCAAGTGTGAGACCATCTACTTTGGGTCAGAGAAAAACAAAGGAGTATATTGTCTTAATGGGGCGAGATTAGGAACCGTGGATGAGCAGAGAGATTTGGGGTTCAAGTACACAAATCACCAAAATTATTCAAAAGCCTATTGGGCTGTTGGCCTTTATCTCAAGAGGGCTGGAATACAAAGGGGTGGAAATTATGCTTCAATTGTTTGGAGCTCTGGTTAGACCCCATCAGGAGACTGTCTTAAGTTCTGGGCACCGAACCTCAGGAAGGATATATTGGCCTTGGAGGGGGAGCAGCACAGATTCACCAGAATGATACAGGGCCTTAAATCGCTACATTATAAGGACAGGTTGCATAAAATTTGCTTGTATTCCCTTTAATTTAGAAGGTTGTGGGGAGTTCTGATCGAGGCGTTAAAATGATCAGGGGATTAGATAGGGTAGATACGGAGAAACTATTTCCTCTGGTGGGGGAATCCAGAGCAAGGGTGCTAATCTTAAAATTATAACTAGGCTGTTCAAGGGAGATATCAGAAAGCATTTCTTCTCAAAAAGTGTCGTAGAAATCTGGAACCGTCTCCCCCAAAAGGCTGTGGATGCTGGGGGTCAATTGAAGCTTTAAAGACTGAGATTGATAAGGTTTTTGTTGGGTGAGGGGATCAAAGGATACGGAACAAAGGCGAGTAAATGGAGTTGAGGTCCAGATCAGCCACCATCGAATAGAATGGTGGAACAAGCTGGAGGGTCTGAATGGCCTCCTCCTGTTCCTATGCTCATGAGTGATTAATGTTAGCGGTTTGGCAAGCAGCACAAGTGGGGTCTAATAGCGGCGACCCCGCCCCCCACAACAGCTTGTTACAACAAAAATTTGCACCTGTGCTCGATCCTGCGGTAAACTTTGAAGAGGAGTGGTGTGAAATATTGAATAAGGTAAACAGAACGAGAGAGGAAGTAGTCGAGGGACTGGAATCCTTGATTGTTGATAAGTCAGCAGGGCCGGATGGATTGTTTCCCAGGATATTGAAGGAAGCCAGGGAGGAAATAGCAGATGCTCTGAGGATCATTTTCCAATCCTCACTAAATACAGGGGAGGTTCCGGAGGGATGGAAGATTGCAAACGTAGTACCATTGTTTAAAAAGGGTACGAGGGAAAGGCCGAACAATTATAGGCCGGTCAGTCTTACCTCGGTGGTGGGCAAACTATTAGAATCAATACTGAGAGATAGGATAAACTGTCACTTGGAAAGGCATGGTTTAATCTGTTATCGTCAGCATAGATTTGTTCAGGGAAGGTCATGCCTTACAAATCTGATTAAATTCTTTGAGGAAATGACAAGGAGGATGTTGTCTACATGGATTTTGGTAAGGCATTTGACAAGGTCCCACATGGCAGACTGGTCAGAAAGGTAAAAACCCATGGGATACAGGGAAATGTGGCGAATTGGATCCAAAAATTGGCTTAGTAACAGGAAACAAAGGGTAAAAGTCGATGGATGTCTTTGCGAATGGAAATCCGTTTCCAGTGGTGTGTCACAGGGCTCAGTGTTGGATCACTTGCTGTTCGTGGTATATATTAATGATTTGGACATGAATGTCGGAGGCATAATTGGTAAATTTGCAGACAACACAAAAATTGGCCGTGTAATTGATATCAATGGGTTGGTGGAGTGGGCGGAAGAGTGGCAAATGGAGTTCAACCCAAAGAAGTGTGAGTTAATGTACTTCGGGAGGGCAAACAGTAAAAGGGAATACGCAGTGATTGGGAATATATTGAGAGGGGTCGAGGAAGTGAGAGACCTTGGAGTGCATGTGCACAGGTCCCTGAAGGTGGCAGCACAGGTCGATAAGGTTGTGAAGAAGGCATACGGAATGCTCTCCGTTATTAGAATACAAAAGCAGGGATGTAATGATGGAACTGTATAAAACGCTGGTAAGGCCACAGCTGGAGTATTGTGCGCAGTTCTGGTCACCACATTACAGGAAGGACGTAATTGCTGTGGAGAGAGTGCAGAGAAGATTTACAAGAACGTTGCCAGTGCTTGAAAGTTGCAGCTACGAGGAGAGGTTGGATAGGCTGGGATTGTTTTTCTTGGAGCAGAGGAGGCTGAGGGGTGACATGATTGAGGTGCACAAAATTATGAGTGGCCCAGATAGAGTAGACAGGAAGTACCTGTTTCCACTAGCGGAGAGTTCAAGAACTAAACGACATCGATTTAAGCTGGTTGGCGGAAGGATTAAAGGAGACATGAGGAAAATCTTTTTTACCCAGAGGGTGGTGGGTGTATGGAATTCGCTGCCCGATTTGGTGGTAGAGGCTGGGACCCTCAACTCTTCTAAAAAGTCCCTGGATCTGCAGCCAAAGTGCTGAAAGCTGCAGGGCTCAGACCGGGTGCTGGGAGGTGGGATTAGAATGGGCACCTGGTTGTTCTACGAGCTGGTGCGGACTCGTTGGGCCGAATGGCCCCCTTCTATGCTGAATCTTTTCGATGGATCTATGGTTCTATCCCTTCTCAAAGCACTGACCTTGTCTCTCTTCCCGTTGGGTATTTTCACCGCTGATTTTCATTTGTCCCTTTCTGTAACTGCTTTAATCCTAATTATATTATGATCACTATTACCCAGATGTTCTCCCAATGAAACACACTCCACTTGCCCTACTTCATTCCATAGAACTGGATCCAGCACTGCCTCCTTCCACTTTGGGCTCGAAACATACAGATTAAGAAAGTTCTCCAAAACACATTTTAGGAATTCTTCACCCTCCTTGTCCTATACGTTGTTTTCCCCCCAGTCTTCTCTGTTTCTGCAGAAATAATTCCAATATTGAACCCAGATACAGTTTCCCTTCCTTGGCTTCATTAGAGTGAATCTACACTGTGCTCTCCATGGCGTTAATGTAGTTTCTCTAATGGGATGCACAAAGCTGCACACAATACTCTGGAAATGTGGGCTAACCCATGTTTTGTACAAATTTGTCATTGCTTCTTTATATTTGTACTGTATGACCCTACTTATAAAATTCAACATGCTCTTTGCATTTGTTTATGATTTATGGAGCTGCCGTCACAATTCCATGGAATTACACATTTGAGTACTTAATTCTCACTTTTATTCAACATCATTCGGCGTCTTTTCATTAACTGTATACACAAATTCATTGATTTGCTTCCAATATCGTTCACTTTACATTAAAATACAGCTGCCTCGTGTCTGCTCAATCCAGCCAAGCTGCCTGCATCGTTCTTTAATATTGATATAACCGTCCTCATATTTTGCCAAACTCTGCTGTTGTTTATCAGCAGAATTAGAGATTGCCCTCCGTCGGCCTAAGCCCAAATCCTCTCTACAAACAGTGGGACTTCGTGGGGTTTGGCACATGGACATTCCTTGATTAACCCGAGCACTGCTACCTGCTCCACAGATTTAGATCTAATGATGGATTCTAAGAGTTTCTCCACAAATAAGGTTAGAACCACTGGTCTACACGTATCCAATGGATTTCTCTCTCCCTCCCGTCCCAAAAACAACAATCTAATTTCATACCAAGACAACACAATGTCAGAACATACGGGGTCTTTCTCAATCAGCCCCAGGGAGCAGTGACATCGCAGATTGGATGGCAAAAAAAGTGAATCAGCCCCAAACCGAAGAGAATAACAATTAAAGCTTCATCCCAGTCATCATTCAGGGTGCAGTAAAATGAGTTAAAACCAAAGAGAAAAAAGACAAATAACCAATAAATCTTCATCTTAGTCACTGTAGCTGGTCTCATCTTAGATAGCAGACTCCCTAAATGTTGTCTCACAGAGGGTCAAACCTATTTCAATGCGCTGTCTGTTGACAAACCAACTTATGTTGTTCTAACAAAAAGATTTGTGCGAGTCGTTGCCGAAATTAATGTATCTTATCAAGTCTGCCTATTATAGAAATCTCTTTCTGGTACAAGAATATTAGCCCAGTAATTACTTTTGCTCACACAGTGGACAACTAATGAACACATTCCAATGAAAATCAACAACAACTTGCATTCACAGACCGCCTTTAATGTAATAAACATTCCCAAGGGGATTCACAGGGGCTGGAAGTAAAACAGGCACAAACGGAATAAGGAGGGATGATGAAATCCTTCGGAAAGGAGGGTTTAAGGGGGGTGTAAAACGAGAGACGGAGGGGATAAGGTTGGTTTTAGTTGTGTGAAGGAATGGCCACCAATGGTGGGATGAAGAAAGAGGAGGATGGTAAAGTATAACAATAACTACCTGGATTGATAAAGCGCCTTTAACATGGATAAAAATTAAAGGTGCTTCACAGAGATATAATCAGACAAAAATTGACCCCAGCCAAAGAAGGAGATATCCGTAGAAATGACAAAATATTGGAGCAAGAGATGGATGGAAAGAAAGAAAGAAAGTTGCATTTTTTAGCGCATTTCACTATCTCACTGTTTCCAAAGTGCTTTGCAGCCGAAGAAATACTGTTGTAATGTAAGAAACACAGCTGCCAAACTGCACACAGCAAGATCCTGCAAACAATAATGTGAAATTTAGCAGATCATCTAGTTTTAGTGATGTTGGTTGAGGCAAAAATATTGGCCCAGATCACCGGGGAGAACTTCCCTGCTTTTCTTCCAATAGTGCCATGGGATCTTGTACATCGACTTGAGCGGACAGACAGGTCCTCGGTTTAACGTCTCATCTGAAGGACGGCACCTCTGACAGTGCAGCATTACCTCAGTACAGCACTGAAGTGAAGATTGTGTGTTCAAGTGTCTGGAGTGGGTCTATGAACTCACAATCTTCACAGATTCCAACTCAGAGGCAAGAGTGCCACCCACTGAATCACAGCTGACACCTGAAAGGGAGTAATGGAGATGGGGAGAGTGAGGGAGCACATTCTGGGGCGTGGATGTGGCTGAAGAATAAGCTGCCAAAAGTAGGCCAAAGAGACTGTGGATACACAAGCAGCCAGGGGTGGAGGAGAAGAGAGAGGGCTGTAAAGCTGGGGGCGGTTGCAGAGATACGGAGGGGTGAGGCTCTTATGTATTTAAGTTTCTAAGAAAGAAAAAAATAAAGACTTCGGAGACTGGAAGCCAATGCAGCTCAGTAAGGGCTTGGATGATTGGTGAAGGAGTTCGTAAGGGAAAGGTTACAGACAGCAGAATTTTGGATAAGTCGAAATTTTCGGAGATGCCGGAGAGGAGAACAAAGGCCAGAGAGGGTAGGTTGGCATGGCTAAGGGTTTTAGTAGCAGATTGGCAGGACGAGTGGAATGGGAGTTATTCCGGACCCGGAAGTAGGCGGTCTTTGTGATGGAGAGGATATGGGGTCAGAAGCTCAGCACGGGGTCGAATACGACGTCAAAGTTACGATAAGTGAGGAATCTCAATGGGGCACTTTCAGTCTCCGTCCCTTAATATCACCCACAGTCATTTCTAGGCTGCAATCCTCAACCTGCCCTTTAAATCTCCTCGTGTTGGAGACTCAGAATTCATATTATAACTGGGAAACTGCAGGAAAAGAGTGGAACGGGTCTGGTTGAGACCCTGGATTTAATGTACACGGCGGATAAATCGGTATAAATTTTAAATGAATCGCAAAGAGTGAACATGGACAATACAATTATATGAAAACTGTAAATGAAGCCGCTCATTATTGTTGGATCAGTCCTATATGAGCACAGTTTTTAACTTTATTCCTGAGAGAGGCCTCATTAAGACAATGTCCTGGACTTTGAGATGTTTGTGATATATCCACCGCATTATTTATATCGGAGTCAAAGCTGCTGATGTAATGTGTTTGTTTAAGTGACTGTAACTAATAGCAATGATCAGGAGTATAACCGTGCAGTGGAGTCTTGTCCCCTGTATAAATCAGGGTTCATTGGAATGTATCAGCTCAGAGTACCTGCCAGAGTTATGGTTACCAGAACAACGGAAGTGACTGCTTCTCACAGAAATGGAATATCCAATAATTTATCAGATAGAAGATATTTACTATCCTGCCCTTGCAGTAATTGGAGTGCCGGGTAAGCTGTTATCTCAGCTGTTAATGGTGTAAATCGGTGATAACTGTGCTGCTGTACTTGGCAAAATATTTTTGCTCCCTGAATGTCTCACACAGTCGCCTGTTCTGTTCTACCAGTTGACTGATGGAGTCTCTGCTCTTTCAGTTACAGGACTGAGCAGTAATGATCTTTGTGTATCCAACCCTGACCTTGTCACTGGATAATTGTCTGCACTAAGTGTACTGTTCAATAATGGCATCTCCTCAATAGCAAACATTCGGTCTTTTAGCAATTCCTTTATATCTGTAATGAACTTTTTATGTCCAACCCTGGCATTGTCACTGAATTATTCTCTGTACTAAATGTATTGGAATCAGGTGTCTGGGCTAAGAGCTGGTATCAGACCATCAGGAGCTCGGAACAGTTTCATGTTGTGGAACGAACGTGTCCTGCAGATTTTTTTCAAAAATGTGTTTTGAGTGATTGATAACGAGACAGCTCACGGTCTCAGTGTTACAAGGAGGCAGCGCAATGTCCTCCCTCCCCAATAACATGGTTCAGCTTAACTGGGATTTCAATGTATTTATTGGTTCTCACTCTTATGAAACATTTGTGTGTGTCTGGCGCAGCTCCAAAGTTCTGGCTACTGAACTGAGTTTGCTGCTGACTCTTTCACATCTCCTTCTCTGTGTCACGGTGGATGAGTTCATTGTAAAATGCAATGTTTTGAGGGTATGATAAATCAGTTTGCACTGTATCCATTGGAATCCTGAGCCCTTCTATTTATCTGACGATTCTTTGCAGCAGCGGTGATGTTGGCGTTTTGTGAATTGAACAACAGCTCCATCTAATGGTGCACTTTATAATTACAGGAGAAGGAATTTCAATTATTGTGAGGTCTGTCTGGAAGAGACATTTGATTCTGTTTCTTCCATGATTTGGAGATGAAGCAAACAGTGCAGGCGAACAGGTGGAGACTTAGATGTTCTGTAGTAACATTAAAATATTCCACAGATGATTCACAATTTAACAAACTGACACTGAGAATAGGATCGGTGGAACACGGGACTGGTTAACAGAATAAAGGGACAGGATGTTAGGATTGAATCGGATGTGAAAAGGGGCATTGAGAAAGAGTAGAGATGGCAGAATAATAGATAGAGAAGCGATAGAGACAATGACGGAGACGGAAAACGAGAGGCAGGGAGAGAAAGAACGTGAGAAGAGAGAGAGAAAGAGAGATAATGGGAGAGAGAATTGGAGAGAGACAGAGATAAAGCGGCCATGCGGTGAATCATTCATCGGAATGAACTGTTGAAACTTCCAGTACAAATTAGGAAGAGGAAATGTGACTTGAAGATGTTAATAGGAAGTTGTCAGATTGTGAGAGTTTTATTGCACTCTCGCTGGGTGTGTTTATCGTTTTCAGGTCCTCAGTCTGTTTTGGTGATTGTTACTTTTCCTTATTCACTGACTGAATAAATAAACATGATTCAAATGTATTTAAAGAATAGAATTAGTGATTTCTTGATCCTAATGAATTATTCGGATACTGTATTCAAAAACTCAGAATCAGCAGAATTCACTGAAGAACGAGGTTGATTTAATTCATATATTTTAATTTAGTTTTAATTGAATGTGCAAAGTAAATTTAATGAACACATTTTATACCCAAAGAGCTGTTCCCTGACACCAATAACCACTGAAATGAACCGTTCAATGTATTAGTTGGATTGTGTTAGTGGGACCGATAGATTAGATTTCCTCTCACACTCTGCTGCAGTCTCTCCATGTGAATCCCAGCCTCTCCAACCACCACATTGAATCCTCTGTCTCCTCATCCATTGCTTCAGTTTATCCGCTTTCCCAAACAATCTGTTCCTAACTCCCCTCCTGCTCCGACATGTCCTTTTCCTTGTCTCCCTCCCAATCTCACTCATTACCTCGGTCTCCAGCTGCCTCTTCCAATTCGATCCGAAGCCTCAAACTCACGGCCACCGCTTTCGGCCTTTCCCTGTTTTGTGTCAGCCTCTGTCGGTTCTATTAACCCAGGGCAACAAACCAGCTTCACCTCCCCCTGTCCCCTCACCTTTCCGGCCTTCGCTCTCTTTCCCGTCAGTCTGGAGCCCAAATTCGGCTTAAACCCGTTGGATTCCCGCTCGGTAAAACTCCTTCTCCCTTCCCCACCGGCACTGCGCTCTCACTCGGCCCTTCCAGTGGATCCAGTGCTCATTTATTCACTTTCTTTATCGATTTCACAATTCATTATTGATCATTGAGTTTATAAACATTTCTCTGCCCGAAAGCGCTGCCCAGGTGAATGAATCAGTTTCCACCGTTCGATGCAGCAACAAAGCTGGAAATTTAACCCCAGATCCTATCAAATTGCTGCTTTGGCTCCAGGTCTGATCAGTAATTTCTCTGCTTCCTTTTCTCTCTCTTACAGTTAACTTGTTGGCGATTGTGATCCTGTCCCGAGGAAAGTGCGGGCTCTCCAAGTGTATCAGTCGCTACCTGCTGGGAATGGCAGCGGCCGATCTCCTGGTCGTTATCACTGATCTGAAATTGACACGGGTTGGTCTAAGTTATTTCCCCAATTCATTCTTGTTCATTACTCCCGTGTGTCGTCCCATTATGTTCTTGGGTTCTGCAGCCACGGTGGTTTCTGTCTGGCTCACAGTCGCTTTCACCTTTGATCGATTTGTGGCCATTTGTTGTGAGAATCTTAAAACAAAATATTGCACCGAGAAAATGGCGGCTGTAGTTATAGGAACAGTGAGTGTGTTGGGCTGTTCAGAGAGTGTTCCCTGGTACTTTATATATCAACCTTACCTTATAATTGATGATGTTCCCCGGTATTGTGTCTTTAAAGTGATCTTCCGCACTTCCCCAGTGTGGGCCGCATTTGAGTTATTTCACCTCATTTTAGCCCCTTGTGTCCCGTTCTTTTTGATTTTGCTGCTCAATGTTCTGACGGTCAGACGTATTTTAGCAGCCAGTCGAGTCCGCAGGGGACTCCGGGGCCGCAGCAATGGAGAGAATCACAAGGATCCAGAGATGGAGAACCGAAAGAAATCCATCATTTTACTCTTCAGTATATCGTGCAGTTTTATCCTATTATGGGTGACCCAGGTTGTAAATAACATTTATCGGCGAATTACAGACATTCGGTATTTTAATTCATTCATTGACCCTCGTTATATCACAGAAGCCACATCACGAATGCTGCAGCTTCTCAGTTCCTGCACAAACACGTGTATTTATGTCCTGACCCAGGCTAAATTCAGAGAGGAGCTGAAGAACGCGGTGAAATACCCACTCAATCTAATTGTTAAATTAGTGAAATCATAGAAAGAGCTGAAGGGTTTCAAGCACTAGAACTATTTCTAGCCATTTCATACTCCACCCCCTGCACTTCCCACCGGGTGGAAAGGAGATTTTATATGAGCTGACGTAATCTCAAATCTGATTCTTATATTACATCATATTGATAATCTGACCTATTGAGGCGTGATTCGCTCTGCAGACAACACATGAATTGTTGCTCAAACAGGCGGCACTAAAGAGCTCAGCTGGACTTCAACTAAATGGCCGCCCTGCAAAATGGGCAAACCTGTCAATGAAAGTAGGTGCTGTGGGCCTGATCGGAATAGCTGCACTCCATATAAATGGAGAGATAAAATGACAGAGATAGACAGACAGACAAACCAACAAACAGATAGATTGATAGATAGATAGATCGATAGATAGATAGATAGATAGATAGATAGATAGATAGATAGATAGATAGATAGATAGATAGATAGATAGATAGATAGATGCATGGAGAGGAAGAGACAGGGTTACACATGGAGATAACCTTACAGATAGAGGCAGATAGAAAGGGGAAATGAGAGACCGTTAGAGCCATAAACAGAGAGAAAAGCAGATCATTGAGAATGAAATCGTGAAGAAAGTGAAAGAAAGGAAGACGAAGAGAAAAAGAAATTGAAAGTGATTGAAGAGCAGAAAGGGGCAGAGAGAAAAGGACAGTTAACAAGTTAGAGAAAGACGGAAAGAAACAGAGTAAGAGATTGAGATGGAGAAACAGCTCGAGACAATCAGAAAGAAAAAGAAATAAACAGAAAAGAGGGAGAGAGGGAGAAAGAATAAAGGGCAGAAACGGAGAGGGAACAGGAAGATAAATAGAAAAGACAAGAGAGATGGAAAAAACATGGAAGGAGAAAAATATAATCAGAAAGAAATACAGGGAGAAAAAGCACAAACAGGAAAGGAGCATGCATACATTAGAAAACAGAGACAGGAAATGATTAACACAGATTAAGGGAAAGAGAGGGAGTTTACTAGCGAGAGAAAGTTGAGAGAAACAGGTCGACAAATGGTGAAAGAAACTCAGAGGTGCAGAAGGAAAGTGGACAGAAAGTGAGAGGCACACAGGGAAAATTACAAAGAGAGATTGAAACAGGGCGATCGAGACAAATGAAGTGAAGCAAAGAGAACTGGAGACACAGAAAGAATCAGTGCAGGAGAGAGACAGACAGCAAAAGAGACAAAGTGAGACAACAAAAGAAAGAGGCGGATATTTTCTGGTCTACAAATGGACAATGTAATTCATTAAAACGGAATTTGTACAGTGCCCTTTATATTAACACATCTCAAAACACTTTACACAATGAATTACTTCTGAACAGCGGAGACAGTTATGTAGACATATGTGTAAATGAATTCCTATACATGTATCTGAACAGAAGAAATGGGTGTTTTTATGTTGATATCCAAACATCCAAATGTACTGTTATTTTTTCTTCATTTGTACAAAAGATAATGTTGGACTAATGTGCAAGAATTAATGATGCATTTACGGAGTCTGCCGACAACGAAATTAAAGTTGATTGTGAATTCATAAAAAAGAAAGAGATGGAGAAAGTGAAGAGAGAAATAAAGAAAAGGAGAGACAGAACAGAGAGCGTGAAAGGCAGAGCGAAAGAGAGAGAAAGAGTTGAAAAGGGTGTGAGAAGGCAAAAAAGACAGAGATAGACAGAGAGAGTGGGGAGAGAACGAGCGAGAGGGACAGCGAGGCAAATTGAAAGAAGAGATAAAGATGGAAGACAGAAACCGAGAGATATAACGAGAGAAGCAAAGGGTGACAGAGAAAAAATATAGAAATGGAACAGTGAAACAGAGACAGAAATTAAAAGAGGGTGAAGTAACAAGACAGAAAAATGCCAGAAAGACGACTGAGAAAGATAAATATGTTGACAGAGAGACAGAACCAGTGAAAGACAGACAGATGAAAAAAAAAACAGCAAGGTAGAGACAGGAATGTGATCAACAAACAGAGAGCACGAAATAATCATAAAACAACTCATTGTAATCAGCTTGGAGTGGGTGAGTGCAGAAGCAGAACAGCAGGAGATGAAGCAGGCGAGCCAGTTAATGTCTGCTCTGGGGGAACAGATTTTGGGTTTAATTTTGACAGTTGTAAAGATGATGCCTGGAGGCTGCACAATAAAGTCACTCAGTCTTGTGTAACTGACCCTGCCCTTTATTTACAGCAGGAGTTTTACCAGCTGCTCTGTACAGTGTGTAACTTTCCCAGTGACCTGCTGTATTCTGTATTAAATCAGCCTGTACTCTTACTCCTTCTGCTGTGTCAGTAAACTGGACAGAGTCCCACAGCACTGTAACAAAAAGCAAAATGCTCTAAATCTGAAAGAACAAATGTTATCGTTTCGGGCGTGGAGAATCTTCTTCGTCAAAATTCATCCAATCAGAAAAAATAGACGTGGGATATATACACTTTTCTATAAATTTAAAAAATCAATATTTATGTATGCAAAAAGCACAAAGCAAGAGAGGAATCATGGGTAGAGTGGTGTATCAGATTATCTCTGTCAAATGACCCCATGCAGAATGAGAAAGATAGAAAGTCTTGCGTGTCTATAGCGCCTTTCACATTGTCACGTTGTCTCAAAGCGCTTTACAATCGATGAAATACTTTTAACTGTACTCACTGTTGTAATGCAGGCAGCCAATTTGAGCACAGCAAGCTCCCATAAACAGCAATGAAGAAAATGATGAGATAATCTGTTTTAGGTATTGGTTGAGTGATAAATATTGGCAGGACATCGGGGAGAACTCCACTGCTCTTCTTCGAATAGTACCATGGGATCTTTTACATCCACCTGTGAGGTCCTCAGTTTAACGCCTCATCCTAAAGACGGCATCTCCAACAGTGCAGCGCTCCCTCAGTACTGCACTGGAGTATCAGCCTTGATTTTCTGCTCAAATCCCTGGAGTGTAAACTGTGCCCAGGCAAGGACCATTTTTTACCAATCAAAATATTAAAGTTAAGCGTCCAGCAATCAGGCATCAGCTCATGTAACCTGAACTCCAGGTTACAACAATTCTCTCAAAATGATTGCTGATTTTATTTTCATCCGCCAACTGTACAGTCTCCATAAAATAAGGTAAAGGGAATAAAATGAAAACAAGAAAGATTCTTCATGATAACATGAATCAATACCAGTGGTGGTAATGCAGGGAACGGCATCAAACAGGAAATTAGAGATGCATGTAACAAGGGTACTGTAGTTATCATTGGTGACTTTAATCTACATCTTGACTTGGCCAAACCAAATTAGTAATAATACTGTGGAGGATGAATTCCTGGAGTGAGTCTGAGATGGTTTTTTAGACCAGTACGTTGAGGAGACAACTCGGGAACAGGCTATCCTTAATTGGATATTATGCAATGAGAAGGGGTTAATTAATTATCTTGTTTGCGTGGTCCTTTTGGAAAGAATGGCCATAACATGATAGAATTCTTCATTAAGATGGAAAGTGAAATAGTCCAATCGAAACTAGGGTCCCAAATCTAAACAAAGGAAACTACGAAGAATGAGGAGTGAGTTGGCTGTGATAGATTGGGGATTACCATGATGTTGGATAGGCAATGGTTAACATTCAAGGAGTGAATGCATGAACTGCATCAATTATACATTCCTTTCTGGCGCAAAAACACAAAAGGAAAAGCGGCCCAACCATGGCTAACAAAATAAATTAAGCATAATTTTAGATCCAAAGTGGAGTCATATAAAGTTGCCAGAAAATGGAGCAAGACTGAGGATTGGGATCAGTTTATAATTCAGCAAAAAAGATTACAAGGGGAAAATAGAGCATGAGAGCAAACTTGCAAGGAACAAAAAAGCAGACTGTTAAAGCTTCTACAAGTATGTAAAAAGAAAAAGATTAGTGAAGACAAATGCAGGTGCCTTACAGTCAGAAACGGGAGAATTTATAATGGGGAACAAGGAAATGGCAGAGCAATTAAACAAATACTTTGGTTCTGTCTTCACGGAAGAGGACACAAACATCTTCCCAGTTATGCTCGGGAACCAAGGGTCGAGTGAGAAGGAGGTGTGAAAGGAAATTAGTGTTTGGAAAAAAATAGTGCTGGAGAAATTATTGGGACTGAAAGCCGATAAATCCCCACGGCCTGATAATCTGCATCCCAGAGTATTAAAATAGTTATCTATGGAAATAGTGTATGCATTGGCTGTCATCTTCAAAAATTGCATAGATTTTGGAGACATCCCTGCAGATTGGAGGGTGGCAAAGGTTATCACACTATTTAGAAAATTGGGGGCGGGGGGGGAGAGAGAAAACAGGGAACGACAGACCGGTTAGCCTAACATCAGTAGTAGGGAAAATGCTCGAGTCTATTATAAAGGATATGATAACAGGACACTTCGAAAGTATCAATGGGATTAGACAAAGTCAACATGGATTTATGAAAGGGAAATCTTGTTTGACAAACCTACTGGAGGTTTTTGAGGGTGTAACTGGTCGGATAGATAAGGGGGAAACCAATGGATGTGGTGTATTATGATTTTCAGAAGGCCTTTGAGAAACTCCCACATAAGAGGTTCGTGTGCAAACTTAAAGCACAAGGGATTGGGGGTAACATACTGGCATGGATTGAAAATTGGTTAACAGATAGGAAACAGAGAGTAGGAATAAATGGGTCTTTTTCGGGGTTGCAGGTGGTAACGAGTGGGGTACCGCGGGGATCCGTTCTTTGCCCTCCATATTTGGATGAGGCAACCAAATGTAATATTTCCAAGTTTGATGATGATACCAAACTAGGTGGGGTGGTGAGTTGTGAGGATGATGCAAAGAGGCTTCAAGGCGATTTAGACAAGTTGATGGAGTGGGCAAATACATGGCAGATGCAGTATAACGTGGATAAATGTGAAGTTATCCACTTCGGATGGAAAAACAGAAAGGCAGAGTATTATTTAATTCGTGATAGATTGGGAAACGTTGATATAAAAAAGGACCTGGGTGTCCTTGTACACCAATCACTGAAAGCAAGCATGCAGGTGCAGCAAGCAGTTAGGAAGGCGAATGGTATGTTGGCCTTCATTGCAAGTGGATTTGAGGACAGGAGATAAGATGTCTCACTGCAGTTTTCAGGGCCTTGGTGAGACCACACCTGTTTGTGTGCAGTTTTGGCCTCCTTACCTAAGAAAGAATACACTTGGCATGGAGGGAGTGCAGCGAAGTTTCACCAGATTGAATCTTGGTACAGCAGCGTTGTCGTATGAGGAGATATTGCGTCGACTAAGCCTGTATTCACTAGAGTTTAGAAGAATAAGAGGGGATGTCATTGAAACGTATAAAACTCTGACAGGGCGAGACAGGCTGGATGCAAGGAGGATGTTTACCCTGAATGGGGGGGGGGGGGTCCAGAACGAGGGGTCACAGGCTAGGAAACGGAGCAGGACATTTCGGACTGAGATGAGGAGAAATTTCTTCACTCACAGGGTGGTGAAGCAATGGAATTCTCGACCCAGAAGGCTGGGGAGGCCATGTCACTGAATATATTTAAGAAGGACATTGATAGATTTCTAGACACAGAAGGCATGAAGGGGTATGGGGAGAGAGCGGGAATATGGTATTGAGATAAAGAATCAGCCATAATCATATTGAATGGGAGAGCAGGCTCGAAGGGCCGAATGGTCTACTTCTCCTCCTATTTTCTTTGTTTCCATGTTTCGATGGAAAAAGGAAGAGAGTAGCAAAAGTAAACGTTGGTCCCTTCCAGGCTGAGACAGGAGAAATTAAAATAGGTAATCAGAAAGTGGCAGAGACGTTAAACAAATATGTTTTTCTCTGTTTTCAGAGTGGAAGACACAAAAAGCACAACAAGAATAATGGGGAACCTGGGGGTAAATGAGAGGAAGGAACTTAACACAATTAATATCACTGGATAAAAAGTACTGGACAAACTAATGGAACTAAAAGCCGACAAATCCCCTGAACCCGATGGCCAACATCCGTGGGTTCTAAAAGAGGTGGCTGCAGAGATAGTAGATGCATCGGTTATGATCTTCCCAAATTCTCTAGATTCTGGAATGATCCCCGTGGATTGGAAGATAGCATATATTATCCCGCAATTCAAGAAGGGAGGGGGAGAGAAAACAAGGAACTGCACAGCAATTAGCCTGACCTCTGCCGTTGGGAAAATGTTGGAATCCATTATTAAGGAAGTGGTAACAGGGCACTTGGAACATCATAATATGATTCGGCAGAGTCAACATGGTTTTATGAAAGGGGAATCGTGTTTGACAAATTTATTAGAGTTTTTTGAGGATGCAACTCGCAGGATCGATAACGGGGAACCAATGGATGTCCTATATTTGGATTTTCAAAAGACATTCGATAAGATGCCACATCAAAGGTTGTTGCACAATGTAAGCGTTCATGGAGTTGGGATAATCCATCAGCACGGATAGAGGATTGGTTAACGGACAGAAAATAGAGTACGGATAAATGGGTCATTTTCAGGTTGGCAGGCTGTAACTATTGGGGTGCCGCAAGGATCGGTGCTTGGGCCTCAGCTGTTTACAATCTATATCAATGACTTAGTTGAACGGACCGAGTGTAATGTATCCAAGTTTGCCTATGATACAAAGCTAGTTGTGAAAGTAAGCTGTGAGGAGGACACAAAGAGTCTGCAAAGGGATATAGACAGGCTAAGTGAATGGGTAAGAAGGTGCCAGGTGGACTATAATGTGGGGAATTGTGAGGTTTTACAATTCGGTATGAAGAATAGAAAAGCAGAATATTTTTATATGGTGAGAAATTAGTAAAATTTGGTGTTCAGGGAGAATTGGGTGTCCTCGCACAAGAAACACAAAAAGTGATTATGCAGGTGCATAATGATTATGAGGAAGGCAAATGGCATGTTGGCGTTTATTGCAAGGGGGTTGGAGTACAAGAGTAAGGAAGTCTTACTACAGTTGTATAGGGCATTGGTGAGACCTCACCTGGAATATTGCGCAGAGTTTTGGTCTCCTTATCTAAGGAAGGATATAGTTGCCTCAGAGGCGGTGTGACGAAGGTTCACTAGATTAATTCCTGGGGTGAGAGGTTTGTCCTATGAAGAGAGGTTGAGTAGAATGGGACTATACTTTCTGGAGTTCAGAAGAATGTGAGGTGATTTCATTGGAACATATAAGATTCTGAGGGTACTTGACAGGGTACATGCCGAGTGGCTGATTTCTCTGGCTGGAGAGTCGAGAACTAGTGGTCATAGTCTCAGGGTAAGGGGTCGGCCATTCAAGACTGAGATGAGGAGGAATTTCTTCACGCAGAGGGTTGTGAATCTTAGGAATTCTCAACCCCAGAGGGCTGTGGATGCTGAGCCATTCAATATATTCAAGACTGAGATCGATAATTTTTTCGACTCTCGGGAATCAAGGGATATGGGGATCGGGCGGGAAGTGGAGTTGAGGTCGAAAATCAGCCATGATATTATTGAATGGCGGTGCAGGTTCGAGGGGCCGAGTGGCCTACTCCTGCTCCTATTTTATGTTCTTATGCTCTTATATTGCTTAATGCTTTATTTAAAAAAATCAAATAAGTGATTTGATTCCCAAACAGAATTAAAACGATGGGATTCTTGTCATTCTCCAGTGATTTGAACCGGCCATTCCATATCCAGACCCAGTGCTACCATGAGGCCATCAATGTCTGTTCATGGATTTCCAAGTGTCTTATATATAATTCGTGTTGGAGAGAATGTTCCTGTCACGTTTTCAACATTGGAATCTGTGTATTCAGAGAGAAAAATCCACGCGGAAGACCAGGATTCAATTCCCCGACAGGGAGGTTACATTTTTGCTGTCTTTAATAGATTCACTTTCATTTCTCTTGTAATTTACCTGTAATATTGGATGCGGAAAATACACTGAAAGACAAACTCGGACCATCCCACTTTCCACAATTTAATTTCACTGATATTCCAGCGATTTTAAAAGCTGCTCTCTGCCTCACCCTTCACCTCGATATCAGAACCAACAGTTCATCTGTTTTTTGGTGATATTGCTTGAGGAAAGATTATCGTCCAGGTTTCCAGCCATGCGCACAGCAAAGTCCCACAAACCGCAATGACAAAGTAACAGGTACATAATGCAGATGGTAAACGAGTGGAACTGAGCAGTATGAAAGTGTAACGGGATTAAATTAAAGAGCTGCCTGGAGTGGGGTTCACCCGGTTGTGAACCAATTGGATCTTAAGGCCTTAACCACTCGGCCTGGTACTTAATGACACTTTATTTACCTTTCCACGGGCCACTGGTGAAAGAAGATGAACGACCACTTTTCCATCTCTTTGTTGGATCATGTCCAGAGTCAAATTATGTGAGGAACGCGGGAGAGAGTGAGGGAGAGAAAGAAAGAGACAGAGACCCCCTCAGAAAAACGGAGAAAATGTGTGGCGCGCACACACACCAACACACACACACAAACAGACAGAAACACATCGGGTGACTCAAACACACAGAGAGAGACAGACTATCGGTCATTTGGCACATTCTTTGTTCTATTTCTGTCGTCGATTTCGTGAAATCTTGCAGATCAATTCCAACGAGCATAAAACTCGAAGTGTTCAAAGCCGTGCATTTTTAATTCACTGAAGAATGAGAAGTTTGCTGCATGTTCAACCGCTGATAATGGCATCCGCAGTCGGCAGGATCCGTACCTTCGCGGAAAGATCCCAATGGATTTCTGATCCATCGCTTTAACCACTCGGGGATACTCAGTACCATCTCAACACATCGACAAGCATGGAGGCGTGGGGTTAAAATATTAGACTAAAAATCCAACGGGTTTATACCCGCGTGGGTTCGAAACCCATTTCTGATAACTGTTATTTCCGTTCCATTTTGATACTGCTCATTGAAACTCTTGTTCCATCTGCCTCATGCACCTGTTACTCTGTCATTGCTGTTTGAGGGGCCTTGCTGGTCGCAAATTTCCAAACCTGGACGATAATGAACACCACCAAAAAGCAGATGAACTGACCATCCTTTTCATTGCTGTATGTGAGATCTTTCTGGTTAATCTCCTCTCCGCCCTTTCCGATGTCTTTGTCTCTCTGTCTCTCCCTGTCCTTCACCACGACGCCAACGAAGAACTGGCACAGGACGAAAAGTGAAGCTTTTGAAGGCAGCAAAAGTTCCACTTTCGGTCGGGGAATTGAACCGCGGGTGTTCGAGTTGCAGGCGAGGATACTCACCACAATACTAACGAGGAGCTGGTGTAATCTGGTGATGGACACTCACCACAGATGGCGTTGGACACCCTTCAAATTTCAGTGAATCTATTTTGAACATTTATTTGATGACAATTTGCGAAACTTCCTTCTTCAACTAACACCACCAAAACGCAGATTAACTGGCCATTCATTTCATTGTTGTATGTGGGATATTTCTCGTAAACCTCCTCTGCGCCCCGATCAGGGCCTCTCTCACTCTCCGTCTCTCTTCCTGTGTCTCGCTCTCTGTTTCTCTCTCTCTCTCTGTTGCGGGCTGCTGAATCAGCCCGGGAATGCTCACAGCTCGATTCTGCGTCTTCATTTCTTGCACATTATTCGTGTTCTGAAATCGAGGTGAAGAGTGAGGCAGAGAGCAGGTTTTAAAATCGCTGGAATATCAGTGAAATTAAATTGTGGAAAGTCGGATGGTCCGAGTTCGACTTTCAGTGTATTTTCCACATCAAATATTGGAGATAAATGAAAGTGAAGCTTTTAAAGGCAGAAACACCGGGACTTCGACATTGGAGAATTGAACCCTGATCAACCGCGTGACAGATGGGGATATTCAGCACGACACCAACGTGGAACGAGCGTGAGCAGTTGATGGACATTCCCCACAGATGGCGTTGGACACGCTGCAAATTTCATTGAATCCATTCCAACCATTTATTTGATGACAAAGCAAAGCGTAGAAGAAGTGACACTCAAGTACATTACATATAGAGCAAGATTCTGAAAAGACCAGGATGGCCGAGTGGTTAAGGCGTTGGACTTAAGATCCAATGGGTTTATCCCCACGTGGGTTCGAACCCCACTCCTGGTAGATGTTCCATTTTGATACTGATCATTGACTCTCTTTTGCAATTTGCATCACAGAATCATGGAAAGTTGACAGCACGGAAGGAGGCCTTTTGGCCCATCGTGTCCGTGCCGGCTCCATGCAAGACCAATCCAGCTAGTGCCACGACCCCGCCCTATCCCCCGAGCAATGCACTTTTGTTCCTTTCAAGAACTGATCCCGTTCCGTTTTGAAAGCCATCATTGAATCTGCCTCCATCAGCCACTTCGGGATGCTGAATTCGCCCGGGTCTCTTCACAACGCGACTCTGCCTTTCATTTCTTGCTCATTATTGTGGTTCTGACATCGAGGTGACGCGGAGAGTGAGATTTAAAATCGCTGAAATATCAGTGAAATTATATTGTGGAAAGTGGGATTGTCCGAGTTCGTTTATCAGTCTTTTTATCACACGTCCAATGTTCGAGATAAATGATATCTTGAAAGGCAGAAGAAGTTCATCGTCCAGGTGTATTTGAAGCCAGGTCTACCATGTAATCGGTAGGGATACCCACCACTTTCCAAACGAGCAACGAGCGTGAACAACCGATCCCCTGACCGAAGGTTGATACCGATACCAGTTCTGCGGCTCGGTGACGCAGAGCGCTGGATTATTGCGATTTTAAGTGAGCAGCATTGTGCTTTCAACAAGTAGTCGTGGCCGAGTGGTTAAGGTGATGGACTAGAAATCCATTGGGGTCTCCCCGCGCAGGTTCGAATCCTGCCGACTACGGTTTAAAGTTATCATTTTATCTTTTAATCTCTGAGTTTCAACCGATGCGAGTGTGTGAAATGAAAATCCATTGTCAAGAAGTCGGAGCAGGACATTCGCGGACTCATCATACAATCGAGAATAGTCAACATGGTTTTATGAATGGGAAATCGTGTCTGACAATTTTATTAGAGTTATTTGAGGAAGTAGCGATCAGGGTGGATAAAGGGGAACCAATGGATGCAGTATATTTGGATTTCCAAAAGGCATTCGATAAGGTGCCACATAAAAGGTGATATCCCTGCTGCTTGTTATTCTCCACGCTTACACACACCCGTGCCTTCTGCCGCTTCCTGCCACTGCTTCTGACCTTTACCTCGCAGAGAATAACAGGCACAATATAAGAGCTCATAGATTGGGGATTTGCTAACTCACAGAAAACAAAGAGTCGGGATTAAAAGTCATTTTCAAAATGGCAATCGGTAACTGACGGGTGCCGCAGGGATCAGTGCTGGGGCCTCAACTATTTACAATATGCATCAATGACTTGGATGAAGGGACAGAGCGTATTGTGGCCAAATTTGATGATGATACGAAAATAGGTGGAAAAGCAAGTTGCGAGGGTGGCACAAAGGATCTACAAAGGGATATTGACAGGTTAAGCGAATGGGCAAAAATTTGGCAGATGGAATATAAGGTGGGAAAATGTGAATTCATCCACTTTGGCAGGAAAAATAAAAAAGCAAAATATTATTTGAATGGAGAAATACTACAAAATGCTGCAGTACTGAGGGATATGAGTGTCATCGTACATGAAACACAAAAAGTCACCATGCAGGTGCAGCAGGTAATCCAGATGGCGAACGTAATATTGGACTATTGAGAGAAAGAAGAAGAAAATATTGACCATTTAATGATTCAACCGGAGCCGTTTTCCTGGGAGTCGGTTTTGAAACAGGACACAGTCTCAATTTGTTCCAATCTGTTTCCTTCTTTGACCCTGTGATTCTCAAATCTGCGGGTATTGGACAGATAGAGGGAGAGAGACTGACACAGACTCAGACAGACCGAGAGAGTCTCTTTCTCTCCCAGTGTCTCTCTCTCTTTCTGAGTGTCTCTCTTTCCCACTCTTTTCCTCGCACCCCACATCACTTTATTCTGGATCTTAACGAACAGAGAGATGGAAATGTGAACAGTGAGTCTTCTTTCAACAGTGGCCCGTGGAAAGTGAAACAAACTGTCATCAAATAGGTCATTTCATTAAAAGTTAAAGCTGGAAACAGGTACGGACGGGGATCGAGCTCGCGCTTTTCTATTATAATGAGACCAACGCTTTTCCAATTGGCCACCGCACCCCACGAGCCAAACACGGATGATAATGTTCTTCATCGGGTGAAGTCAGATCAACAGCTTGAAGCAACTGATTGCGACAATCGACTGATTGAGGAGCATTGGATTTCGACTATTCCGCCTGAACTAATAATTTCATGACAGTTCATTTAACGGGCCATTGTGGAAAGATTCACAGAGAGAGAGATAGAAAGAGACAGAGAGAGAAAACGAGGGAGAGAGATGGAGACATGGGGAGAGAGAGATAGAGAGACCTTAATAGAGAGTTTTAAAATCGTTGGAGTATCAGTGAGATTAAATTTTGGAAAGTGGGATGGTCCGAGTTAGTCTTTCAATGTTTTTTCCACGTCAAATATTGGAAATAAATTCCTTTCTGTATGTCTCTCTCTCTCTATTTGGAGCGGCTGAATTAGCCCGGGTCTGCAAACAGCTCGATTCTGCGGATTTATAACTTGCACATTATTCGTGTTCTGAAATCGAGGTGAAGAGTGAGGCAGAGAGCAGGTTTTAAAATCGCTGGAATATCAGTGAAATTAAATTGTGGAAAGTCGGATGGTCCGAGTTCGACTTTCAGTGTATTTTCCACATCAAATAGTGGAGATCAATGAAAGTGAAGCTTTTAAAGGCAGAAACACCGGGACTTCGACATTGGAGAATTGAACCCTGATCAACCGCGTGACAAATGGGGATATTCAGCACAACACGAAGGAGGAACTGGCGTGAACAGTTGATGGACACTCCCCACAGTTGGCGTTGGACACGCTTCAAATTTCATTTAATCCATTCCAACCATTTATTTGATGACAAACAAAACCGTAGAAGAAGTGACTCTCAAGCACATTACACATAGAGCAACATTATGAAAGGACCAGGATGGCCGAGTGTTTAAGGCGTTGGATTTAAGATCCAATGGTTTTATACCCGCGTGGGGTCCGAACCCCACTCCTGGTAGGTGCGGTTTGCGTTACATTTTGATACTGATCATTGACTCTCTTTTGCCATTTGCATCACAGAATCAGAGAAAGGTGACAGCACGGAAGGAGGCCTTTTGGCCCATCGTGTCCGTGCCGGCTTTATGCAAGACCAATCCAGCTAGTCCCACTCCCCCGCGCTATCCCTCCAGCACTGCAACCTTTTTCCTTTCAAGTACTTATCCCGTTCCGTTTTGAAAGCCATCATTGAATCTGCCTCCATCAGCCACTCGGGATGCTGAATTAGCCCGGGTCTGTTCACAACGCGACTCTGCCTTTCATTTCTTGCTCATTATTGTGGTTCTGACATCGAGGTGACGCGGAGAGTGAGATTTAAAATCGCTGAAATATCAGTGAAATTAGATTGTGGAAAGTGGGATTGTCCGAGTTCGTTTATCAGTCTTTTTTATCACACGTCCAATGTTCGAGATAAATGATATCTTTGAAGGCAGAATAAATTCATCGTCCAGGTGTATTTGAAGCCAGGTCGACCATGTAATAGGTAGGGATACCCACCACCATACAAACGAGCAACGAGCGTGAACAACCGACCCCCTCACCGACGGTTGATACCCACACCAGTTCTGCGGCTCGGTGTCGCAGAGCGCTGGATTATTACGATTATAAGTGAGCAGCATTGTGCTTTTAGCAAGTAGTCGTGGCCGAGTGATTAAGGCGATGGACTAGAAATCCATTGGGGTTTCCCCGCGCAGGTTCGAATCCTGCCGACTACGGTTTAGAGTTATCATTCTATCCTTTTATCTCTGCGTTTCAACCGATCCGAGTGTGTGCAAAATGAAAATTCATTGTCAAGAAGTCGGAGCAGGACATTCGCGGACTCATCATACAATTAGAATCGTCAACATGGTTTTATGAATGGGAAATCGTGTCTGACAATTTTATTAGAGTTATTTGAGGAAGTAGCGATCAGGGTGGATAAAGGGGAACCAATGGATGCAGTATATTTGGATTTCCAAAAGGCATTCGATAAGGTGCCACATAAAAGGTGATATCCCTGCTGCTTGTTATTCTCCACGCTTACACACAACCGTGCCTTCTGCCGCTTCCTGCCACTGCTTCTGACCTTTACCACGCAGAGAATAACAGGCACAAGATAAGAGCTCATAGATTGGGGTTTTGCTCACTAACAGAAAACAAAGAGTTGTGATTAAAGGGTCATTTTCAAAATGGCAATCGGTAACTGACGGGTGCCGCAGGGCTCAGTGTTGGGGCCTCAACTATTTACAATATGTATCAATGACTTGGATGAAGGGACAGAGCGTATTGTGGCCAAATTTGATGATGATACGAAAATAGGTGGAAAAGTAAATTGCGAGGGTGACACAAAGTATCTACAAAGGGATATTGACAGTTTTAGCGAATGGGCAAAAATTTGGCAGATGGAATATAAGGTGGGAAAATGTGAATTCATCCACTTTGGCTGGAAAAATAAAAAAGCAAAATATTATTTCAATGGAGAAATACTACAAAATGCTGCAGTGCAGAGGGATCTGGGTATCATCGTGCATGAAACACAAAAAGTCAAAATACAGGTGCAGCAGGTAATCCAGAAGGCAAACGGAATATTGAGAGAAAGACAGAGAAACCATTGACCATTTAACGATTCAACCGGAGCCGTTTTCCTGGGAGTCGGTTTTGAAAGAGGACACAGGCTCAATGTGTTCCAATCTGTTTCCTTCTTTGACCCTGTGATTTTCAAATCTGCGGGGATTGGACAGAAGGAGCGAGAGACACTGACACAGACTCAGACAGACCGAGAGAGTCTCTTTCTGAGTGTCTCTCTTGATCATTCTTTTCCTCGCACCCCACATCACTTTATTCTGGATCTCAACGAACAGAGAGATGAAAATGTGAACAGTGAGTCTTCTTTCAACAGTGGCCCGTGGAAAGTGAAACAAACTGTCATCAAATTGATCATTTCATTAATATTTGAAGCTGAAAACAGGTACGGACGCGGATCGAACCCGCGCGGTTTTGTTCAGCAAACCGACGCTTTGCCACTTGGCCACCGCACCCCTCGATCGATAACGAGATAATAATGCTCTTCATCGGGTGAAGTCAGATCAACAGCTTTTTGCAACTGATTGTGACAATCGACTGATTGAGGAGCAATGGATTTCGACTTTTCCGCCTGAAGGAATAATTTCATGACAGTTCATTTCACGGGCCATTGTGGAAAGATTCACAGAGAGAGAGATGGAAAGAGACAGAGAGAGAAAACGAGGGAGAGAGATGGAGACATGGGGAGAGAGAGATAGAGAGACCTTAATAGAGAGTTTTAAAATCGTTGGAGTATCAGTGAGATTAAATTTTGGAAAGTGGGATGGTCCGAGTTAGTCTTTCAATGTTTTTTCCACATCAAATATTCGAATATAAATTCCTTTCTGTATCTCTCTCTCTCTATTTAGAGCGGCTGAATTAGCCCGGGTCTGCAAACAGCTCGATTCTGCGTATTCATAACTTGCACATTATTAGTGTTCTGAAATCGAGGTGAAGAGTGAGGCAGAGAGCAGGTTTTAAAATCGCTGGAATATCAGTGAAATTAAATTGTGGAAAGTCGGATGGTCCGAGTTTGACTTTCAGTGTATTTTCCACATCAAATAGTGGAGATAAATGAAAGTGAAGCTTTTAAAGGCAGAAACACCGGGACTTCGACATTGGAGAATTGAACCCTGATCAACTGCGTGACAAATGGGGATATTCAGCACGACACGAACGAGGAACTGGCGTGAGCAGTTGATGGACACTCCCCACAGATGGCGTTTGACACGCTTCAAATTTCATTGAATCTATTCCAACCATTTATTTGATGACAAAGGAAAGCGTAGAAGAAGTGACACTGAAGTACATTACACATAAAGCTAGATTGTGAAAGGACCAGGATGGCCGAGTGGATAAGGCGTTAGATTTAAGATCCAATGGGTTTCTACCCGCATGGATTCGAGCCCCACTCGTGGTCGATATTGTTTCCGTTATATTTTGATACTGATCATTGACTCACTTTTGCCATTTGCATCACAGAATCATAGAAAGGTAACAGCACGGAAGGAGGCATTTTGGCCCATCGTGTCCGTGCCGGCTCCATGCAAGACCAATCCAGCTGGTCCCACTACCACGCCCTATCCCCCGAGCACTGCAATTTTTTTCCTTTCAAGTGCTTATCCCGTTCCGTTTTGAAAGCCATCATTGAATCTGCCTCCATCAGCCACTTCGGGATGCTGAATTAGCCCGGGTCTGTTCATAACGCGACTCTGCCTTTCATTTCTTGCTCATTATTGTGGTTCTGACATCGAGGTAACGCGGAGAGTGAGATTTAAAATCGCTGAAATATCAGTGAAATTAGATTGTGGAAAGTGGGATTGTCCGAGTTCGTTCATCAGTGTTTTTTCACACGTCCAATTTTGGAGATAAATGAAAACTTTAAATGTCGAAGAAGTTCATCTTCCAGGTGCATTTTAAGCCAGGTCGACCATGTAACAGGTCGGGATACCCACCACGAAACAAACGAGTAACTTGCGTGAACAATCGACCCCCTGACCGACGGCTGACACCGACACCAGTTCTGCTGTTCTGTGTCGCAGAGCGCTGGATTATTGCGATTTTAAGTGAGCAGCATTGTGCTTTTAGCAAGTAGTCGTGGCCGAGTGGTTAAGGCGATGGACTAGAAATCCATTGGGGTCTCCCCGCGCAAGTTCGAATCCTGCCGACTACGGTTCAGAGTTTTCTTTTCCGACCTTTCATCTCTGCGTTTCAACCGATCCGAGTGTGTGTCAAATGAAAATGCTCGAATCCATTATTCGGAAGTAGCAGCAGGACATTCGCGGACTCATGATACAATCTCGAATAGTCAACATGGTTTTATGAATGGGAAATCGTGTCTGAAAATTTTATTGGAGTTCTTTGAGGAAGTAACGATCAGGGTGGATAAAGGGGAACCAATGGATGCAGGATATTTGGAGTTCCAAAAGGCATTCGAAAACGTGCCATATAAAAGGTGGTATCCCTGCTGCTTGTTATTCTCCACGCTTGCACACACCCGTGCCTTCTGCCGCTTCCTGCCACTGCTTCTGACCTTTACCTCGCAGAGAATAACAGGCACAAGATAAGAGCTCATCGATTGGGGATTTGCGAACTTACAGAAAACAAAGAGTCGGGATTAAAGGGTCATTTTCAAAATGGCAATCGGTAACCGATAGGTGCCGCAGGGATCAGTGCTGGGGCCTCAACTATTTACAATATATATCAATGACTTGCATGAAGGCACAGAGTGTATTGTTGCCAAATTTGCTGATGATACGAAAATAGGTGGAAAAGCAAGTTGCGAGGGTGACACAAAGGGATATTGACAGGTTCAGCGAATGGGCAAAAATTTGTCAGATGGAATATAAGGTGGGAAAATGTGAAGTCATCCACTTTGGCAGGAACAATAAAAAAGCAAAATATTATTTCAACGGAGAAATACTACAAAATGCTGCAGTACAGAGGGATCTGGGTGTCATCGTACATGAAACACAAAAAGTCACCATGCGGGTGCAGCAAGTAATCCAGAAGGCAAACGGAATATTGGACGATTGAGAGAAAGACAGAGAAACGGACACACACAGAAAAGCTGAGAAAAAATGAGACACACACACATTGCACACAGAGGCATGGTCGTTCTTGGTGCCCGTCTGTTGCAGCGCGATGGATGGTTGCAATTTTAAGTGAGCAGCATTCAGCTGAGCTCTCGCAGACGTGGCCGAGTTGTTTCGGGCGATGGATAAAAAATTCAATGGGGTCTCCCCGTGCAGGTTCAGAGCTTTGTTTTCAGACCCTTCACGTCTGCGTTTCAACCGACATGTGTGTGTCTGTCTGTCAGTGTGTGTACCTGTGTGTTTGAGTATCTATCTGTGTATCAGTGTCTGCTGAGTCAGCGTGTGTGTATTGTGTCTGTCCGTGTGTGTCTCACTTATTCAACGCTTTTCAGAGTGTCTCTCTGTCACTCTTTCCCCCGCTCCCCACATCATTTCATTCTGGACTTTGACTAACAAAGAGATGGAATATGTGAAAGACAAGCCTTCTTTCAACACATTGTGAGCTAGTTGCCAAGACTGATGCCCACTGAGCGACGGCTGATAACTATACCAGTCATGCGGCTCTGCGTCAATTGTTTGTCCGATTACGCTGGTGTGAAGCGCCTTGGGGCGTTTTGCTGCGTTAAAGACTCGATATCAATGCAAATTTTTGTTGTGGGCAATTGTGATAGCATCAAACTGAGATAGTTGAGGGGAGAGCTGCACCGCCACCACTGGAGACGATTGGTATTGCAGGCATCTCCTGTTTTGTGAGTTTCACCGGCCTCCCTCTTCTCAGACCCCTTGCGAACCTTGTCCGGTTCCCGGTTTGGGAACCTCTGCTCTGCTCAGCTCTCTGGTGGGGTGGGGCTTGAAACCACAATCTTCAGACTCAAAGGCCAGAGTGGAGCAGATTAGAGAGATCTGAGATTCGCTGGAATATCAGTGCAATTAATTTCGGGAAGGTGGGAACATTTTATCAATAGATTTTCTGCATCCAATATTGCAGATAAATAGCCAGAAACATAAAAGTGAGACTTTTAATGCCACAATTGAACCTCGGTCTTCCGCGTGCTCCCACTAACGGAGAACTGATGCACGAAGTGAATGTCCTCTCACCACAGATGGTCTGAGACATGTTTTATGTTTTATGTTCCAGTCAATCTTTTTAAACTATTTATTTGATGATAGTTTGTTTAACTTTCCATGGGTCTCTGTTGAAAGAAAACTTACCTTTCACAATTCCATCACTTTGTTGGTCAAGGTACAGAGCAAAATGATGTGGGGAGCTGGGGACAAAATGACAGGGAGAAAGAAAGACTGTGAGACACTCAGAAAAGCGTGGAAGTGACACTCAGGCACGTTGCACACAAACTTTCCACGGGCCTCTGTTGAAAAAAAACTTACCTTTCACATTTCCATCTCTTTGTTAGTCAAGGTGCCAGAATAAAGTGATGTGTGGAGCGGGAAAGAGTGACAGAGAGAGAGAGAAAGGCAGAGAAAGAGGAGACCCACTCACAAAAGCTTAGAACAAGTGAGACAAACATACACATTACACACACAGGCCTAGTGAACCTTGGTGCCCGTGTGTTGCAGAGCGATGGGTCGTTGCCATTTTAAGTGAGCAGGTTTTAGTTGAGGTTAAGTCGTTGTGCTGAAGGCAATGGACCAGAAATCTATTGGGGCCTCCCCGCAGCTTCGAATCCTGCCGACAACGGTTCACAGCTTTCTTTTCAAAACTTCCATATCTGCGTTTCAACATACACGTGTGTGTCGGTCTGTCAGTGTGTGTAACTGTATGTGTGATTATCTATCTGTGTATCAGTGTCGGTTTGTACATGGCTGCGTGTGTGTAATGTGTCTGTGCGTGTGTGTCTCACAGCTGAGTGCAGTGGATACAACAAAAGCTACGGGCCCCGACAACATCCCGGCTCTCGTGCTGAAGACTTGTGCTCCAGAACTAGCGGCGCCTCCAGCCAAACTGTCCCAGTACAGGTACAACACTGGCATCTACCCGACAATGTGGAAAATTGCCCAAGTATGTCCGGTCCATAAAAAGCAGGACACAACCAATCCGGCCAATTACCGCCCAATCTGTCTACTCTCAAACATCAACAAAGTGATGGAAGGTGTCGTAGACAGTGCTATCAAGCGGCACCTGCTCACCAATGCTCAGTTTGGGTTACGCCAGGACCACTCGGCTCCAGACCTCATTACAGGCTTTGTCCAAACATGGACAAAAGAGCTGAATTCCAGAGGTGGGGTGAGCGTGACGGCCCTTGACATCAAGGCAGCATTTGACCGAGTGCAGCACCAAGGAGCCCTCGTAAAATTGAAGTCAATGGGAATGATGGTGAAAATTCTCCAGTGGCTGAAGACATACCGAGCACAAAGGAAGATGGTTAGTGGTTGCCAAAGGCCAATCATCTCAGCCCCAGGACACTGCTGCAGAAGTTCCTCAGGTCCATCCACCACCCTAAACATTCACTCCCTCCACCACCGGCGCACAGTGGCTGCAGTGTGTACCATCTACAGGATGCACTGCAGCAACTCGCCAAGGCATCTTCAACAGCACCTCCCAAACCCGCGACCTCTACCACCCAGAAGGACAAGGGCAGCAGGCGCATGGGAACAACACCACCTGCACGTTCCCCTCCAAGTCACACACCATCCCGACTTGGAAATATATCGCCGTTCCTTCATCGTAGCTGGGTCAAAATCCTGGAACTCCCTTCCTAACAGCACTGTGGGGGAACCTTCACCACACGGACTGCAGCGGTTCAAGAAGGCGGCTCACCACCACCTTCTCGAGGGCAATTAGGGATGGGCAATAAATGCTGGTCTCTCCAGCGACGCCCACATCCCATGAACGAATAAAATTAAACAACGCGACTGTTTCTTTCATTTCTTGCTCATTATTGTGGTTCTGTCATCAAGGTGACGCAGAGAGGAAGGTTTAAAATCGCTGGATTGTCAGTGAAATTATATTGTGGAAAGTGTGATAGTCCGAGTTAGTTTATCAGTGTTTTTTCACGCATCCAATGTTGAAGATAAATTGCAAGAGAAATGAAAGTGAAGCTTTTAAATGCAATAAGATTTGATATATTTCGTCGGGGAATTAAGCCCCGGTCTCTCGCATAACAGGCGGGGATATTCACCACAAAACGAACGAGGAACTGCCGTGGGCTAATTAAGGACTCTCACCACAGATGGCGTCAGACACGCTTCAGGTTTCAGTGAATCTATTTTAACCATTTATTTGATGACAATTTGCTTAACTTTCCACGGGCTACTGTTGAAAGAAGTCTTACCTTTCACATTTCCATATCTTTGTTCATCAAGGTCCAGAATAAAGTGATGTGGGGAGTGCGGGAGAGAGTGACAGAGCGAAGAAAGGCAGAGGAACGGAGACTCACTCGGAAAAGCTTCGAAAAAGTGAGACACACAAATACAGGTACATTACACACACAGGCAGCCCGATTCTTAATGCTCGTCTGTTACAGAGCGATGGGTCTTTGTAATTTTAATGTGAGCAGCATTTAGAACAGGTTCAGTCGTCGTCCCGAAATCCATTGGATTCTCCCCGCGTATGATCGAGTCCTGCCGACTCCGGTTCAGAGCTTTCTTTTCAAACCTTTCATCTCTCCGTTTCAATCTGCACGAGTGTGTGTGTGTCTCACTTTTACAACGCTTTTCAAAGTGTTTCTCTGTCTTTCTCTCTCTCTGTCTCTCTTTCCCCCGCTCCCCACATCATTTCATCTTGACTGACAAATTGATGGAAATGTGAAAGACAAGTCTTCTTTCAGCAGATTGTGTGCTCGCTGCCGACAGTGCTGCCCACTGAGCGACTGCTGACACCTCGACCAGTTCTGCGGTTTGAAGCCCACTCCTGGTCGCTTTTTAATTTACACTTTCATACTGTTCAGTGACACACTTTTTACATCTGCATTATGTACCTGGTACTTTTTCATTACTATTAATGGGACCTTGCTGTGCGCAAATTTGGAAACCTGAACGGTAATCCTTCCTCCCTCAACGAACACCACCAAAAAGCAGATTAACTGGCCATCCATTTCATTGTTGTATGTGGGATCTTTCTGCTAATCATCCTCTGCGTCCTTATCAAGGCTTCTCTCACTCTCCATCTCTCTTCTTGTGTCTCGCTCTATGTTTCTCTTTCTTTCTGTATCTCTCTCTCTCTCTCTGTCTGTTTCGAGCTGCTGAATTAGCCCGGGTCTGCTCACAGCTCGATTCTGCGTATTCACCACTTGCAAATTATTGTGGTTCTGACATCGAGGTGAAGGGTGCGCCTGTCTGTCAGTGTGTGTACCTGTTTGTGTATCAGTGTCTGGGTGTGTAGGTCGCTCTATATGTGTGTATGTAATGTGTCTCACTTCTTCAACGTTTTTCAGATTGTCTCTCTGTCTTTTAAAGGCAGTTAAAGTTGGGTATCCCCGGTCTCCCGCTAGACAGACGATACTAACGAGGAACTGCCGTGAGTCGGTCAAGGACAATCACCACGGATGGCGTTAGATGCGCTTCAATTTTCAGTGACTCTATTTCAACCATTTAGTTCATTACAATTCGCTAAATTTAGTGGTGCTCCCGAGCCACTCTTGGTGATGGACATGGAAGTTCCCCACCCAGAGTGCCCCTGCTCCCGTCAGTGCCTCCTCTAAGTGCTGCTCAACATGGAGGAGGACTGATTCATCAGCTGAAGGAGGGCGGTAGGTGGTAATCAGCAGAAGGTTTCCTTGCCCATGTTTGACCTGATGCCATGAGATTTCATGGGGTCCGGAGTCAATGCTGAGGTCTCCCTCCTGACTGCATATCACGATACCCCCACCTCTGGTGGGTCTGTCCTGCCGGTGGGAGTGGACATACCCAGGGATGGTGATGGAAGAGTCTGGGACGTTGGCCGAAAGGTATGATTCTGTGAGTATGGCTATGTCAGGCTATTCTTGGGACAGCTCTCCCAATTTTGTCACAAGTCCCAAGATGTTTGTGAGGAGGACTTTGCATTGTCGACTGGGCTTGGTTTGCCTTTGTTGTGTCCGGTGCCTCGTGGTCCGTGATAGCCTTTCAGTGTATTTTCCGCATCAAATATTAGAGATAAATTGCAAGAGAAATGAACGTGAAACTTTTAAAGGCAGCGAAAGTGCAACCTCCCCGTTGGAGAATTGAACCCCCGGTCACTTGCGTGATAAGCGGTGATACTCACCAGTACACGAACGAAGAACTGGTGTGGGTCAGTAAAGGACACTCACCACAGATGGCGTTAAACATGCTTCAAATTTCAGTGAATCTATTCTAACCATTTATTTAATGACCTTTCATCTCTGCGGTTCAATCTACACGTGTGTCTGTCTGTCAGTGAGTGTACCTGTGTGTGTGTGTGTGTGTGTGTTAGTATCTGTCTATGTATCAGTGTCTGTGTGTGTACATGGCTGTGCATGTGTGTGTCTAAAATGAAAATGCTAGAATCCATTATTAAGGAAATTATCCTTCCTCCCTCAACTAACAAAACCAAAACGCAGATTAACTGGCCATCCATTTCATTGTTGTATGTGGGATCTTTCTGGTAAACCTCCACTTGGAGATAAATTGCAAGAGGAATGAAAGTGAAGCTTTTAAAGGCAATAAAAATGTAACCTCCCGGTGGGGAAATTGAACCCTGGTTTCCACGGGCCACTGTAGAAAGAAGACTGACCTTTCACATTTCCATCTCTCTGTTCGTCAAGGTCCAGAATAAAGTGATGTGGGGAGAGCGGGAGGGAGTGACAGAGAGAGAAAGACAGAGAAAGAGAGAACCACTCAGAAAAGCTCAGCAAAAGTGAGACATACACACATATTTAGGCACATTACACACACAGGCATAATCGTTAAATCTCTCTCTCTCCCTCTCCCCCCAATATTTCAAGGTGTCTCTCAGGATCAGTCTTTCTCTCTCTCTCTCTCTGTTTCAGTCTCTCTCTCTCTCTCTCTGTTTGTCTCTCCCCCTCCCTCTCTCTAATTCCCGCAGATCTGAGAATCACAGGGTCAAAGAAGGAAACAGATCGGAACACATTTGTGCTCTGCAACAGACGGGCCCCAAGAATTCAGTCCCCAAACAGTCTCCGCTCAATAATATTCTGAAAGTGACAATCACCTGTTTCATTCTTTTTCTGTTCTATTTTTCTGTCGTTTTTGAAGAAGAAGTGAGGCAAAGAAGTAACATTTGTAGTTAGCGTCTTAAAAATGCTTCCTCCCTATCGGGGAATTGAATCCCTGGCTAAGGGGGGATATCTCACCACGATGGAGAATATCCAATTGGAAGTTATTTTTCCGAAGACTTTTAATCGCCCCACGTCCCCGTGTCTCGCCATCTCAGGGAGGAGGTCAAACTCGCCGGAAAAACTTGAACCATTTAACGATTCTAGCGGAGCCGTTTTCCTGGGAGTCGGTTTTGAAACAGGACACAGGCTCAATGTGTTCCAATCTGTTTCCTTCTTTGACCCCGTGATTCTCAAATCTGCGGGTATTGGACAGATGGAGGGAGAGAGACTGACACAGACTCAGACAGACCGAGAGAGTCTCTTTCTGTCCCAGTGTCTCTCTCTCTTTCTGAGTGTCTCTCTTTCCCACTCTTTTCCTCGCACCCCACATCACTTTATTCTGGATCTGAACGAACAGAGAGATGGAAATGTGAACAGTGAGTCTTCTTTCAACAGTGGACCGTGGAAAGTTGAACAAACTGTCATCAAATCGGTCATTTCATTAAAAATTCAAGCTTGAAACAAGTACGGACGGGGTTCGAACCCGCGCTTTTCGGTTTACAAGACCGACGCCTTTCCACTTGGCCACCGCACCCCACGAGCAAAAACCCGATGATAATGCTCTTCAGCGGGTGAAGTCAGATCAACAGGTTTATGCAACTGATTGCGACAATCGACTAATCGAGGAACAATGGATTTCTACTATTCCGCCTTAACGAATAATTTCATGACAGTTTATTTCACGGGCCGTTGTGGAAAGAGTCACAGAGAGAGAGATAGAAAGAGACAGACAGAAAGAGAGAGAGAGAGAGAGAGAGATAGAGACAGATGGAGATACGGGGAGAGAGATGCAGAGAGAGAGACCTTAATAGAGAGCTTTAAAATCGGTGGAATATCAGTGAAATTAAATTCAGGAAACTGGGATGGTCCGAGTTCGTCTTTCAATGTATTTTCCACATCAAATATTGGAAATAAATTTCTTTCTGTATGTCTGTCTCTCTCTCTCTTTCTCTTCGTTTAGAGCGGCAGAATTAGCCCGGGTCTGCAAACAGCTCGATTCTGCGTATTCATTACTTGCACATTATTCGGGTTCTGAAATCGAGGTGAAGAGTGAGGCAGAGAGCAGGCTTTAAAATCGCTGGAATATCAGTGAAATTAAATTGTGGAAAGTGGGATGGTCCGAGTTAGATTTTCAGTGTATTTTCCACATCTAATATTGGAGATCAATTGCAAGTGAAAGTTTTTCGGACGGAGGGAGGTGTACAGTGGTGTTCCCCTTAGGTCGGTATTGGGACCATTGCTTTTTTGACATATATTAATGACTTGGACTTGGGTGTGCAGGGCAAAATTAAAAAAATTGCAGGTGACTCAAAACTTGGAAGTGTAGTGAACAGTGAAGAGGATAGTGAAAGACTGCAACAAATATATATTCCTTAAGGCACAAAAACCCAACAGGAAAAGTGGTCCAACCGTGGCGAACAAGATAAATTAAAGATAGTATTAAATCAAAGGAAGAGGCAAATAAAGTTGCCAGAAAAAGCAGTAAACCTGAGGATTGGGAGCATTTTAGAATTCAACAAAGGAGGACCAAGAAATTGATGATGAAAGGGAAAATAGAAAATGAGAGTCAACTGGCAAGAAACATAACGGACTCTAAAAGCTTCTGTAGGTATGCAAAAAGCTAAAGAATAACGATCGTTAGTGCTTAAGGCGTTGGATTTAAAATCCAATTGTTTTATATCAGCGTGTTTCCACACTCCTCGTAGCTGTTTCATTTTGATACTGCTCATTGTCACTCTTCATCCATTTGCATCAGAGAAAGGTTACAGCACGGAGGGATCGTTGCAATTTCCAGTGAGCAGCATTTAACTGAAATCAAGTCGTCGTCGCCAAGTGGTTAAAGCGATCGATTAGAAATCCATTGGGATCTCCCCGCGCAGCTTTGAATCCTGCCGACAACGGTTCAGAGCTTACTTTCCAAAGATTTCATTTCTGCGTTTCAACCTGCACATGTGGGTACCTGTCCGTGTATGTGTATGTGTAATGTGTCACTTCTTCAACGCTTTTCAGAGTGTCTCTCTTTCCCTGCTCCCGACATCATTTCATTCTGGACCTTGACTGACAAAGAGATGGAAGAAATAACACTCAAGCACATTATATAAAAACACAGTAAACAGGATGGCCGAGTGGTTCAACCGTTTTACTTAAAATCCGCTGGGTTTATGTTCTCGTGGGTTCGAACCGCACTCCAGTGCGTTGTTATTTCGGTTACATTTTGACAGTGCTCATTGTCACTCTTCTCCCATTTACATCATACCGTCTGATAAAGGTTTCAGCACGAAAGGAGGCCATTCGTCCCATCGAGTCTGTACCGGCCCTGTGCAAGAACATTCCAGCTCGTCCCTGTCCCCGTGGCCCTGCATTTTTTCAGCCATGATTGAATCTGCCTCCACCACCCCCTCGGGCAGTGCATTCCAGATCCAAACCACTCGCTGTGTAAAAAAGTTTTTCACCTTTGGTTCTTTTGTCAATCGTCTTAAAGCCATGTCCTCTAGTTCTTGACCCTTCCACCAATGGGAACACTTCTTCTCTATCGACTCTGTCTGGACCCTTCATGATTTTGAATACCTCGATCAAATCTCCTCTCAACCTTCTCTGTTTCAAGGAGAACAACCCCAGCTTCTCCAGTCCATTCAAGTAACTAAAGTCCCTCATCCCTGGAATCATTCGAGTAAATCTCTTCTGTACCCCCGCCAGGGCCTTCACATCTTTCCGAAAGTGCGGTGCCCAGAATTGGACACAATACTCCAGTTGTGGTCAAACCAGTGTTTTATAACGGTTCATCATGACTTCCATACTTTTGTACTTGTGCCTCTATTTATAAAGCCAAGGATCCCATTGCTTTTTTAAACGGTTTCTCAACATGCCCTGCCACCTTTCAAGATTTGTGCACATAAAGCCCCCGATCTCTTTGTTCCTCTACCCGTTTTAGACTTGTGCCCTTTAGTTTATATTGCGTCTCCTCATTCTTCCTAATAAAATGTATCACTTCGCATTTTTCTGCATTAAATTTCACCTTCCACGTGTCCGCCCATGCCACCAGCCTGTGTATATCCTCTTGAAGTCTATCACTATCCTCCTCGCTGTTTACGACCATTCCAAGTTTTGTTTCATCTGCAAATTTTGAAATTGAGCCCTGCACGCCCAAGTCCAAGTCATTAATATATATCAATAAAAGCAGTGGTCCCAGGACCCACACTGGGGAACACCACTATCCACCTCCCTCCAGTCCTAAAACAACCGTTCAGCACTTCTCTCTGTTTCTTGTCCCAAATTCAATTCTATATCCATGCTGCTACTGCCCCTTTTGTTCCATGGGCCGCAATCGTGATCATAAGCCGACCGTGCGGCACTCTATCAAACGCCTATTGAAAGTCCATATACACCACACCAACCACATTGTTATCGGAAGAGATATCTGTGTGGAGACTTCGTTTTAGCAAGGAGGCAATCGGCCGCCTCTATGAGATGTTACAAGAGGACCTTCAGCCACCTTCTACTTCCTGCAGGGCCTCGTCAGTGGCATGTGGGTCATTTCAGTCAGGCCCTGGTGACATGTGTAACATCACCAGAGCCCTGTGAGAGTCTGAATTCATCAGGTCACAGATACACCATCACCCAGAGCCCTGTGAGAGTCTGAATTCATCATGTCACACATACACCATTACCCAGAGCCCTGAGGGAGTCTGTATTCATCAGGTCACGGATACACAATCACCCAGAGTCCTGTGAGAGTGGATTCATGAGGTCACGGGCGCGATATTCCGCGCGGTTTCCCAGTTGATCAAACTTGACATGTCCCCAGCGCGGTAAAGGGAGAGGTCGACCGTGTTCCACAGGATCGCTGGATTCCCCAATGGGAGAGGTCTACCGCGTTCCACACGATCGCTGGATTCCCCAAAGGGAGAGATCTACCGTGTTCCACACGATCGCTGGATTCCATAAAGGGAGAGATCTACCGTGTTCCACAGGATCGCTGGATTCCCCAAAGGGAGAGATCTACCGTGTTCCACACGATCGCTGGATTCCCCAAAGGGAGAGATCTACCGTGTTCCACAGGATCGCTGGATTCCCCAAAGGGAGAGATCTACCGTCTTCCACACGATCGCTGGATTCCCCAAAGGGAGAGATCTACCGTGTTCCACACGATCGCTGGATTCCCCAAAGGGAGAGATCTACCGTGTTCCACAGGATCGCTGGATTCCCCAAAGGGAGAGATCTACCGTGTTCCACAGGATCGCTGATTTCCCCAAAGGGAGAGGTCGACCGCGTTCCACAGGATCGCTGGATTCCCAGATTACAGGGGGCTGTCGACGGATTCAATGTGACGTTCAAGGCACCCAATGAGGCACCTGTCACTAACATCAACAGGAAGAGGTTTAATTGGTTAAATGTGAGGTTCCTTTGCGATGCCGACCGGTGGATCATGAGTGTAAATACAGATCACAAGGGAAGTGCCCATGATGCCTTCGTCCTTCGCCACTCAGACTTGCAATGATACATTCACCGGAGAGCAGCAAGGATCTGGATGGATTTCAGGTGACAAGGGCGACACGCTAAAGCCGTGGCTGATGACACCCTACCACAGGACCAATAGTACAGCACAGGAGAGGTACAACCGTGCCCACGTGTGCTCGCGCCAAGTCGTGGAGAGGAAAATCGGGGAGCTGAAATCACGCTTTCGATACTTGGACAGGTCGGTGGATCCTTGCAATACTCACCTGTCAAGGTGTCCAGGGTTATGGTTGTCTGCTGTGCATTGCACGACTTTGTCTGCGGGAAGGACTGAACTTTGACCAGGAAGAAGAGATTTTGCTGGGAATGGATGAGATGCAGGATGACAACCCGGATGTTGCTGGGGCCTTGGTTGGACCCCAATCCCCACCCCCGAGGAAACCGTGGCTGCAGGGGACAGGGCAGCGAGAGAGCACCCAGTGGCTGATGCTTTTAGACATCGATGAAAGTGACTAATTGCCTCCCCACTCCCTTCCAGGAAAGCAGATAACAGGACAAGCAAGATTGAAAGTGAAACAGTGAGCTTGAATTGCCGCATCAAAAAAATAGTGCAAAACTTTACATTAACATTTTGAGGTAGTTCGCAATTGCAAAACTTTATTGTGAACATTGAGTTGTGTGGTGCAAAATTTTAAATAACAATTGCGTTAGCTTATTAATTTTCTGGTTCGAAATCAGTTGTGATGTTAACATGGTTTACATTAATAAATTTTTCGAACAATTACAAATGACTTCTGACTAAGATTGAAGGGCAGCAGCAGCAAACAAAATTATCGCACAAACAATCAGGAGAGATTCATTACATCACAAAATATCAACAGGCGAATAAAAACAAACAACCAAAACACCAACCGAACAAACAGCAATAAGATTTACAGACGCCCCCTAGCGTCATGCTCGAGGGTCGCTGTGACACTCTGAATAAGAGGAGGTGAACTCTGTACAAGAGGAGGATCCTATTTCCTCCTGGCCCCCATCCCTCCCTGTGATCCAGCCCCTCTTCAGCCTCTGTGTCTTGTAAAATGGCTGAAATCAGGGAGCTCGGAGCTGGGGTGCTGCTGTTCCATGGGGACATGAGTAAAAGTAGCGTCAGGTGCAGGAATAGCTCCTGGCTCTTGGGCCTGTAATCTGTCTTCGGCAGAAGGTGGCACGGAGGGTGTCACGGGCTTCAGGTGCAGCACATCCGTGCTCGCATTCAACTCCATGAAATTTACGACAGCCTGGTGAATATTGCCAGCTCAGCAAAGTTCTGTCCAGTATGTGCCATCTGGACAATGTTCTGTCCAGTGTGGGCCAGCTGGGCAATGATCTGTCCACTATGGGCCAGCTGGGCACTAATGCAGAAAGGAAATGGGTGACCGCCAGGCAGAGGAAAAGGACCAGGCAGGCAGAGCAGGAGTCCCCTGGGGCCATCTCCCTCTCTGCTTTGGATACTGTTGGGGGAGATGGCTTATCAGGATAAAGCAGCAAGTGCCAAGTTCGTGGCACCACGGGTGGCTCTGCTGCACTGGAGGGGAGGAAGAAGAGTGGCAGGGCTATACTGATACGGGATTCAATTGTAAGGGGAACAGATAGGCGTTTCTGCGGCCGTAAACGTGACTCCAGGATGGTATGTTGCCTCCCTGGTGCTAGGGTCAAGGATGTCATGGAACGGCTGCAGGACATTCTGGAGGGGGAGGGTGAACAGCCAGTAGTCGTGGTCCATATCGGTACCAACGACATAGGTAAGAAAAGGGATGAGGTCCTGCAAGGTGAATTCAAGGAGTTAGGAGATAAATTAAAAAGCAGGACCTCAAAGGTAGTGATCTCAGGATTACTACCAGTACCACGTGCTAGTGAGTACAGGAACAGGAGAATAGCCAGGATGAATGCGTGGCTGCAGGGATGGTGTAGGAGGGAGGGATTTTGATTCCTGGGACATTGGGACCTGTTCAGGGGAAGGTGGAACTTGCAAAAGCGAGACGGGTTACACCCGAGCAGGACCGGGACCAATGTCCTCGCGGGGGTGTTTGTTAGTGCTGTTGGGGAAGGTTTAAACTGGAGTGGCAGGGGGATGGGAACCTTAGCGGGGAGTCAGAAGGGAATAAAGTTGAGAGCAGCAAGAGATTGGAAGCCCAAGGCAGATTTACAATACAAATAGTACAAACAGTTGTTCAAGAACAAGTGAAAGGGAAAAGCGTAGAGCAGCGGAAATAAATTGTACTTTAGACACTACAGATAATGTGAAAACTAGAAGGCGTAACGCGATTATCCCAGCATCAAAGCTGAAGGTCAGACTAGGGTGTGTGGCCCACCTAAAAGTTCTATACACAAATGCACGGAGTATAAGGAATAAATTAAATGAACTACAGGTTCAAATTCAAATTGGAGGGTATGACATGATAGCTATTACTGAGACATGGCTGCAGGATGGTCAGGATTGGGAACTAAATATACCAGTTTATAAGGTCTACAGGAGAGATAGGGAAAATGGAAGAGGGGGAGGGGTAGCCTTAGTGATTAGAGATTAAATCAATTCAATGATAAAGGAGGATATAACGAGAGGTAAGCAGCCAACAGAGACCTTATGGGTTGAATTGAGAAAAAGGAAAAGATCTAAGACTATAGTGGGAGTTGTGTATAGGACCCCTGGCAGCAGCTCTGACGTGCTAGATTGTATAAATGGAGAGATTAGACAAGCGTGTAAGAAAGGCATGGTGGTCTTAATGGGGGACTTTAACCTTCACATAGATTGGGGAAAGCAGACTAGCAACTGTCAGAAATGTAGTGAATTTCTTGAGTGTGTCCGGGATAGTTTTCTACAGCAGTAGGTCCCAGAGGTAACAAGGGGGCAAGCCATACTAGCTTTAGTAATGAGTAATGAACCAGATTTAGTTAACATCTTAACTATGCGTGAACATCTATCCAAAAGCGATCATAACATGATCGAGTTCAATGTAGTAATGAAAGGGAAAAAAGTGAATCAGCTGCTAAGATTCTGGACTTGGGCAAGGCCGACTTCAATAGGATGAGGCAGAGACTGTCCACAGTAAACTGGACAAATCTGTTAATGGGTAAAACGACTGATGATCAGTGGGAAATGTTTAAAGAAACATTTAAGGAGATACAGAACTGGTTTATACCCCTGAGGGGCAAGAACTCTACTTGCCAAAAAAAAACAGCCATGGACAACTAAAGAGGTAAGGGACAGTATATGATGTAAGGAAAGGGCATACAAAAAGGCAAAGATTATACAGATCCTGGCGAATGGGAAAGATACAAAGATCAACAAAGGGTCACAAAACAGACAGTAAGAGTTACAAAAAGAGATTATGAAAAGAAACTTGCAAGGGATATCAAAACCAATACAAAGAACTTTTGTAGTTATATTTGGAAAAAGAGGGTGGTCAGGAGCAGTGTTGGCCCCTTAAAAACTGAAAGTGGGGATATTGTCATTGACAATGGGGAAATGGCGGACATGTTGAACAATTACTTTGCGTCAGTATTTCAAGTAGAAAAAGAGGAAAGCATGCCAGAAATCCGAAGAAAACTAATGTTGAATCGGGGAAAGGGACTCGATAAAATTAACATAAGTAAAGCAACAGTAATGAAGAAAATAATAGCACTGAAGAGTGACAAATCGCCAGGACCAGATGGTTTCCATCCCAGGGTTTTAAAGGAAGTAGGTGAGCACATTGCAGATGCCCTAACTATAATCTTTCAAAGTTACCGAAATTCAGGAACTGTCCCCCTCGATTGGAAAATTGCACATGTCACTCCGCTTTTTAAGAAAGGAGAGAGAGGGAAATCGGGGAATTATAGACCAGTTAGCCTAACATCTGTTGTGGGGAAATTGCTGGAGTCTATAATTAAGGATATGATGACTGAACGCCTCGAGAATTTTCAGTTGATCAGGGAGAGCCAGCATGGATTTGTGAAAGGTAGGTCGTGCCTGACAAACCTAATTGAATTTTTTGAAGAGGTGATTAAAGTAGTGGTCAGGGAAATGTCAATGGATGTTATTTATATGGACTTCCAGAAGGCATTTGATAAGGTCCCACATAAGAGACTGTTAGCTAAGTTAGAAGCCCATGGAATCGAGGGAGAAGGACGGACTTGGTTAGGAAATTGGCTGAGCGAAAGGCGACAGAGAGAAGGGATAATGGGTAGGTACTCACATTGGCAGGATGTGACTAGTGGAGTCCCGCAGGGATCTGTCTTGGGGCCTCAATTATTCACAATATTTATTAACGACTTAGATGAAGGCATAGAAAGTCTCATATCTGAGCTTGCCGATGACACAAAGATTGGTGGCATTGTAAGCAGTGTAAAGAAAAGATACATTTACAAAGGGATATTAATAGATTAGGTGAATGGGCAAAACTGGCGAATGGAATTCAATGTGGACAAATGTGAGGTCATCCACTTTGGATCAAAAAAGTATAGAACAGGTTACTTTCGAATTGGTAAAAAGTTAAAAACTTTGGATGTCAAAAGGGACTTAGGGGATCAGGTACTGAGATCATTGAAGTGTCATGAACAGGTGCAGAAAATAATCAAGAAGGCTAATGGAATGCTGGCCTTGATATTCAGAGGACGAGAGTACAAGGGGGCAGAAGTTATGCTGCAGCTATACAAAACCCTGGTTAGACCGCACCTGGAGTACGATGAGCAGTTCTGTGCACCGCACCTTCGGAAGGACATATTGGCCTTGGAGGGAGTGCAGCGTAGGTTTACTAGAATGATACCAGGACTTCAAGGGTTAAGTTACGAGGAGAGATTACACAAATTGGCGTTGTATTCTCTCGCGTTTGGAAGGATAAGGGGTGATCTGATCGAAGTTTATAAGATATTAAGGGGAACGTATATGGTGGATAGAGAGAAACTATTTCCGCTGGTTGGAGATTCGAGGAGCAGGGGACACAGTCCAAAAAATAGAGCCAGACCTTTCAGGTGAAAGATTAGAAAACATTTCTACACACAAAGGGTGGTAGAAGTTTGGAACTCTCTTCCGCAAACGGCAATTGATACGAGCTCAATTGCTAAATTTAAATCTGAGATAGATAGCTTTTTGGCAACCAAAGGTATTAAGGGATATGGGCCAAAGGCAGGTATATGGAGTTAAATAACAGATCAGCTATGATCTTATCAAATGGCGGAGCAGGCACGAGGGGCTGAATGGCCTACTCCTGTTCCTATCTTCCTATATTCCGAATGTTCTGTCCAGTATGGGCCAGCTGGGCACTAATGTTCTTTCCAGTATGAGCCAGCTGGGCAATGTTCTGTCCAGTATGAGCCAGCTGGGCAATGTTCTGTCCAGTATGGCCAACTGGGCACGAATGCTCTGTCCATCGTCCTTGATCTCCGGTCTCATGGGGACGAAACAGTCACGGTATTTGTCGCTCTCATCAGCCGTTAATCATATCACTTGTTGAACATTGATGTCTTCTCCGAAGTCACCACACACATGGGGCGAGGGGAGAGGCAGGGGCGATGACGTCTACGCCCTCTCACGCGGGACTGGGGCGCATCTGCCCCAACTCGCATCGGTCCTTCACACCTCGACAGGTCGGACTCAGCTTGACGGCTGCCTGTGAGAGGGGGATTGTGTGTGTCTCGCACAGAGCCAGAGGGGCCGGGAGTTGGAGAGGCGGTGAGGTGAGTCTCCTCATGGTCAAGAGCTTCCCCCACATCAACACCCTGAGGTTGACAGGTGGGCTCAGGAGTGACGACACCACTTCGCCTGGCCTGCGCCCCCCACAGTGTCCACACCCTCCTCATGCTCCAGAAATCGTCAACGTTCTTCCTCCTCCCGCTCACGAAACGTCACAAATCTCTGCAGCGCAAACATCCTCACCCTCTGCAGCCCAAACACCATCACTCTCTGCAGCACAAATACCATCACCCTCTGCAGCACAAACACCATCACTCTCTGCAGCCCAAACACCATCACCCTCTGCAGCCCAAACACCATCACTCTCTGCAGCACAAACACCATCACTCTCTGCAGCCCAAACACCATCGCTCTCTGCAGCCCAAACACCATCATTCTCTGCAGCCCAAACACCATCACTCTCTGCACCACAAACAAAGTCACCCTCGACAGACCAAACACCATCACTCTCTGCAGCCCAAACACCATCACCCTCTGCAGCACAAACACCATCACTCTCTGCAGCACAAACACCATCACTCTCTGCAGCACAAACACCATCACTCTCTGCAGCCCAAACACCATCACTCTCTGCAGCCCAAACACCATCACTCTCTGCAGCACAAACACCATCACCCTCTGCAGCACAAACATCATCACTCTCTGCAGCACAAACACCATCACTCTCTGCAGCACAAACACCATCACTCTCTGCAGCACAAACACCATCACTCTCTGCAGCACAAACACCATCACCCTCTGCAGCACAAACACCATCACCCTCTGCAGCACAAACAAAGTCACTCTCTGCAGCCCAAACACCATCACCCTCTGCAGCTCAAACACCATCGCCCTCTGCAGCACAAACACCATCACCCTCTGCAGCCCAAACACCATCACCCTCTGCAGCTCAAACAGCATCACTCTCTGCAGCCCAAACACCATCACTCTCTGCAGCCCAAACACCATCACTCTCTGCAGCCAAAACACCATCACCCTCTGCAGCACAAACACCATCACTCTCTGCAGCCCAAACACCATCACTCTCTGCAGCCCAAACACCATCACTCTCTGCAGCCAAAACACCATCACCCTCTGCAGCACAAACACCATCACTCTCTGCAGCCCAAACACCATCACTCTCTGCAGCCAAAACACCATCACTCTCTGCAGCCCAAACACCATCACCCTCTGCAGCACAAACACCATCACCCTCTGCAGCACAAAGAAAGTCACTCTCTGCAGCACAAACACCATCACCCTCTGCAGCACAAACACCATCACCCTCTGCAGCCGAAACACCATCACTGTCTGCAGCCCAAACACCATCATTCTCTGCAGCCCAAACACCATCACTCTCTGCAGCACAAACACCATCACCCTCTGCAGCACAAACACCATCACTCTCTGCAGCACAAACACCATCACTCTCTGCAGCACAAACACCATCACTCTCTGCAGCACAAACACCATCACTCTCTGCAGCCCAAACACCATCACTCTCTGCAGCGCAAACACCATCACTCTCTGCAGCATAAACACCATCACTCTCTGCAGCCGAAACACCATCACTCTCTGCAGCACAAACACCATCACTCTCTGCAGCCCAAACACCATCACTCTCTGCAGCACAAACACCATCACCGTCTGCAGCACAAACACCATCACACTCTGCAGCGCAAACACCATCACTCTCTGCAGCCCAAACACCATCACGCTCTGCCGCCGCCGACTCACCACCTTCTGCAGCCCGAGTGTCCTCAGACGGCTGTTAACTTGTGGGAAGGAAGAACAAAATGTTCCACTGGTGAAGCATGTTCATCGGTCACATCACAGACGCCCACACGCTGCACGACCATGGTCAGACTCTAATCTCCTTTTCCCATCCTTCAGACAACACGCAGGTTTTAAACATGCAGCTGGCCAATAGAGGAATGTCAAACTCACCTTTCCTCGCTCCAGTGTCTGATCGGACACCAGGCACTAAACTGGAAGTGTTGCCCTGCAGCTGAGTGGCCCTTTCTTCATGCTCGGTCATCTCCCTCATAAAGGCTGAACCGGCGCCGGTCTTCGACCTCTCACGGTTGTTAAATGCCATTTTACTCGACAGGATATTTAACAATAAAAATCAGATTGTGCTTGTTTGTGTGAGAGAGATAAGTTGGGGGTTTGGAGACGGGGTCTTATTCACTAATTGTAATTCAACACCTCAAATCTCTGGAGTTGGGATAAAAGATCCCTAAAAGCATTCAGTGAGGGCCGTCCACAATGGCAACTGAGTTTTACGACCAGTTGCCATTGGATTGAACCTTGACCACACCACCCAGAAACAACCTGTGTTTGTGCATTAGTTAAACAAAGCTCATTTAAATCTGAAATTTTGAATTTCAAAAACTCTCTATGTATCCGAGCCGACTGTATTAAATCATTGATTTTTTGCGGCCCTGTTCCGCTCTCCGTGACACGGTGCTGTTAGTGCTCAGAACCTGTGCCACCTCCTTCCACACCAACACGCTAACTTTCTGTGCCGCCCGAGACTTCCGTTCCCCAGAAGCCGCCGAAGCCTCACCTCAACCGCATTGAGGAGTGTGGAGAGGTCTTCATCACAACATTTGTTTCACCTCTTCTCATTCATCTTTTGCTGTCCCATCATTTTTCTCAGTGTAAAAACAGCCTTTTCAAAAACAGTTCATTTTATTTTACACTCCTTTTTAAAGACTGTTAATTTAAGTTTCCATTGCTTTTTAAAAATGCATTTAAATTCGGCTTTTTATAAAAAGTTTATTTTGAATTTACAATTACATGAAGAACACTAACTTTCAATGAGAAGTCTGCTCACCTCTTTGAGCAATGAAGGCTGGAGCTGTGGGCGTGACTTCACTTCCTGACAGATTTTGTGGGCGTGTCTTCTCCTCTCACAGACATTTCCAGCCGCGGCAACCAACGCTGCTCAGATGCTCGGGGGACAGAGCAGGATTGGATTCATGGTCCAATTCAAACAATTCGACGCCGAAGAGCCCGCGAGAAGGAATTTCGTTAATTTAAATCGAAGGAGCGGCGGTGAACGTTGATTCGACGCTCCGAACAATTTCTGGCAAGATCTGCCTCATGCTTCCTCACTGACCATTGCATTATCAGACTCCATGCACACTTACTGACCATTGTATTATCACTCCCATGTATCCTTACTGACCATTGTATTATCAGTCCACGTGTACACTTACTGACCATTGTATTATCAGTCCACATGTACACTTACTGACCATTGTATTATCAGTCCACATGTACACTTACTGACCAGTGTATTATCAGTCCACATGTACACTTACTGACCAGTGTATTATCAGTCCACATGTACACTTACTGACCATTGCATGATCAGCCGCGGCGTATACTTATTGACCATTTTATTATCAGCCCCCATGTATACTTACTGACCATTGTATTATCAGCCCCCATGTATACTTCCTGACCATTGTATTATCAGCCCCCATGTATACTTACTGACCATTCTATTATCACTCCCATGTACACTTAAAGACCATTTTATTATCATCACCCATGTATACTTAAAGACCATTGTATTATCAGCCCTCATATGTACTTACTGATCATGATATTATCAGCCCCTATGTATCCTTACTGACCATTGTATTATCAACCCCCATGAAAACTTACTGACCATTGTATGATCAGCCGCCATGTATACTTACTGAGCATTGTATTATTATCCCCCATGTATACGTACGGACCATTCTATTATCACTCCCATGTATCCTTACTCACCATTATATTATCACTCCCATGTGTACTTCAAGACTATTGTATTATCAGCCCCCATGTATACGTACTGACCATTGTATTGTCAGCCCCCGTGTACACTTACTGACCATTCTATTATCAGCCGCCGTGTAAACTTACTGACCATTGTATTATCAGCCGCCGTGTATACCTACTGGCCATTGTATTGTCAGCACCCTTTTATACTTATTGACCATTGTATTAATATTCCCCGTGGATAATTACTGACCATTGTATTATCGGCCCCATGTCTACATACTGACCACTGTATTATCGGCCCCCATGTATCCTTAGTAACCATTGTACTATCAGGCCCCATGCATCCTTACTGACCATTGAATTATCAGGCCCCATGTATCCTTCGTAACCATTATATTTTCAGGCCACATGCATCCTTTGTAACCATTATATTATCAGCCCCCATGTATCCTTGGTAAATATTGTATTATCAGGCCCCATGTATCCTTACTGACCATTGCATTATCAGCCCTCATGTATACTTGCTGACCGTTATATTATCAGCTCCCATGTATACTTCCTGACCATTATATTATCAGCCCCCATGTATCCACACTGACCATTGTATTATCGGCCCACACGTATCCTTACTGAACATTGTATTATCAATCCCCATCTTTACTTACGGGCCATAGTATTATCAGCCCTCATGTATCCTTACTGACCATTGTATTATCAGTCCCCATGTATCCTTACTGACCATTGTATTATCAGTCCCCATGTACACTTACTGGCCATTGTATTTTCAGCCACCATGTATCCTTACTGACCATTGTAATGTCAGACCCCATGTATACTTACTGACCATTATATGATCAGTCCCCATGTATACGTACTGACCATTATATTATCAGCACCCATCTTTACTTACTGACCATTGTATTATCGGCCCCGTGTATACTTACTGGCCATTGTATTTTCAGCCCCCATGTATCCTTATTAACCATTGTATTATCAGGCCCCCTGAATTCGTGGTAACCATTGAATTATCAGCCCCCATGTATACTTGCTGACCACTGTATTATCGGCCCCCATGTATACTTACTGACCACTATATTATCAATCCCATGTATCCTGACTGACGATTGTATTATGAACCGTCATGTATTCTTACAGACCATTGCATTATCACTCACATGTATTCGTACTGTCAATTGTAATATCTGTGTCGAATTATCTTTACTGACCATTGTATTACCACCACCATGTGTTCTTAGAGACCACTCCATTATCAGCCCCTGTGTCTTCTTACTGACCATTGCATTATTTGCCTAAAATATCCAAAATGAGCATGTAAATGTCAGATCCCATGTATTCTAACCGACTGTTGAATTAACGGCCCCATGTTTCCTTAATGAATAGTGTATTATCACCCCCGTGTATTTTTATGGATCATTGTGTTGTCACCCCCGTGTATTTTTACTGATCATTGCATTATTACCACCGATGTATCCTTATTGCCATTGCATTATCACACCCCATGTATAATTACTGACCATTGTATTATCAATCCCATCTCTCCTTGCTGACCATGACATTATCAGCCCCCAAGTATCCATACTGCCCATTGTATGATAACCCCCATGTATCATAATTGACCATTGTATCATCTGCATCCAAGTATCCTTATCGACCATTGCATTATCACATCTCAAGTATCCGTGCTGACCGTTGTATTATCACCCCTACACATTATTAGTGAGCAGTATATTATCTGCCCCATTTACAGTTACTGACCATGGCAGTATCACACCCCACGTATCCTAACTGACCATTGTCGGATAAACACCAGGTGTTCTTCCTGACTGCTGTATTATCATCCCGCTGTGTTCATACTGACCGTTACATTATCACACAAATGTGTTCTTTCTGACCATTGCATTAGCAAACCCCGTGTTTCCTTACCATTGCATTATCTGCATTCAAGAATCCTTACGGAACATTCAGTTGTCACCCACATGTATCCTTACAGGACATTGCATTATAACACCAAATGTGTTCTTACTGATCATTATATTATCAGCCCCCGTGTACCCTTACTGACCATTGTATTATCAGTCCCCCTGGACCCGAACTGACCATTGTATTATCAGTCCCCATGTATCCTTACTGACCATTGTATTATCAGTCCCCATGTATCCTGACTTACCATTGTATTATCAGCCCCCATGTATCATTACTGACCATTGTATTATCAGTCCCCATGTATCCTTACTGACCATTATATTATCAGCCCCCATGTATCATTACTGACCATTATATTATCAGCCCCCATGTCTCCTTACTGACCATTACTTGATCTGCTTCAATCTATCCTTGTTGTCTTTTGCACTTTTGTTAACTCCACCCCAGAAAACGTATTTGAAACATTCTGAAATTGCCGGCTGAATTCAAATCACAGAAATAATCTGAACTCTGTCAGTGAAGCTGCTCTCTCTTCACATCAGCACTGTAAGACTGCGGGATTCATATTTTCTTTTTTCCGTCATTTTCTTTCAGTAATATTCAGAACTTTCGGTAGCTTCACTCCACATTAGTAAAATGCTTGTTTACCTGTAATTTTCAATATGGAGTGACGGTGTTAAGGGATTAACCGAACCTGTTTGTTCACTGACCTTAATTAATGTCAACGTGTCGTTTCATTGTCTCACTGGAGAGTTCCCTCTGGGCCATAAATAGGGACTGTTTTCAAGGCGTCACAGCAGAGTGTTTGATGCAGCTTTGCCTCCAGTACAAACAGTGATCATTGGATCTCAGAGATAATGAAGTCATGTTCTGGTATATTCCAACTGAGCTTCGGATTCTGTGGGCAATTTTTGATGTACAAAAGATTTACTATCCGCTCCTCGCTGCTGTTGGTGTTCCTGGTAAGTCATTATTTCAGCAATTAATTCTGTAAACCATATTTAACTGTATTTACTGTCCTTGTCCTTTAGACCCGGTTATTAATTGTATTCAGTGTAATCCTCTTGTTCAGTGTCTGTTAATGCACCTTGTTTCCTTCATTTAACTTGTGAACAGTTGCCGATTCATTGGTCCCAGTCCAATGAACAGTCTGTTCTTTTTATGACTTTCTTCAACTGATGGTCATTTTTTTGGATTTGCCTGTTATTTGAGTCTCGTACACAAGGAATGTTGGTGGACGATTCTCTTTATTGAACAGTTTGCCGTCTGCTCTCTGCACTGAACCCTGGTATCGGATCAGAAATATGTGTTCATAGAGTAAGACAGCTGCCTGGAGCTGAATCATTATTGGATATTGTCCAATATTTCAGAGTGTATTGGTGACCTATCTGTAAGCGCTGGTTTCCACAGATCAGTGTCATTAACTATAACCAGCAGACCTTAAAACTCCTGTTACCTGTGAACAAGTAACTTGAATTGTCTTTCCCAGGGGTTTCTAACTGTTTCAGCATTGTTTTTTCCAAGTTGTTATCTGTTAAGGTTCTTAGTTGTTTTGAGAACCAGAAGCCAGTTCGAAGCTTTTCGAAGCTTCTACTCATCGTTGCTTTCATTCTTATCAGTTGTTGTTGAAAACCGAAGCTTCTCAAAGTTTCTGCACATTGCTGCCTTTGCAGTTTAAACTTACAATGTCCAAATCTAATGTCCAAAGGGGGAAAGTTAACCCTTTTATTCACGGTTCTCTCTCGTCTCCTCTTCAAATCTGCCGTCATCACCCCATCCTCAAAAAAAAATCCATGACCCCTCGGTCCTTGTAAATTACCGCCCCCATCTCCAACCTCCCTTTCCTCTCCTTGAACGTGTTGTCGTTTCCAAAATCTGTGCCCATCTTTCCTGCAAATGCATTAGCAACCTCTCCAATCAGGTTTCCACCGCTGGCACAGCACTGAGACGGCCCGAATCAAAGTTACAAATGAAATCCCATGTGACTGACCGTGGAAAACTATCCCTCCTCTTCCTTCTTGGCCTGTCTGCAGCCTTTGACACGGGTGTCCGCACCAGCCACATCCAACGCCTCTCTTCCGTTGTCCAACTGGGTGGGACTGCCCTCGCCTGCTTCCATTCCTATCAATTCAGGATTAGCTAGGGAATCTCCTGCAATGATTCATCTTCCCGCCCCCGCACCGTTATCTCTGGTGTCCCACAAGGAACAATCATTGACCTCCTCCCATTTCACAAATTGAAGCTTCCCCTCAGCGACATCATCCGAAAACACAAAGTCAGATTCCACATGTAACTGACACCCAGCTGTTTCTCACCACCGCCTCTCTCGACCCCTTCACTGCGAATCCAACGTCCAGTCCTGGATGAGCAGAAATTTCATCCATTTAAACATTAGAAAGACTGAAGCCATTGTCTTCAGCCCCTATCACAAATTCCGTTCATTCACAACTGATTCCATCCCCCTCCCTGGTCACAGTCTGAGGCTGAACCGGACTAGTAGGCGTTCTATTTGACCCTGAGCTGAGCTTCTGTCCCCATGTCCTCTCCATCACCAAGATCGCCGACTTCCACCTCCCTAACATCATCGTCTCTGCCCCAGCCTCAGCCCATCTTCTGCTGAAATCCTGATCCGCGGTTTTGTTACCTCCGGACTCGACTATTCCAATGCTCTTCTCGCCGGTCTTCCCACCACGCTCCATAAACTTGAGCTCATCCAAAACTCTGCTGCCCGCATCCAAACTCGCACCAAGTCCCGTTCACCCATCACCCCTCTGCTTGCTGACCTACATTGGCTCCCGGTCGAGCGAAGCCTCTATTTAAAAATTCCTAAACTCAGGTTACATAGAATTACATAGAATTTACAGCTCACAAACAGGCCATTCGGCCCAACTGGTCCATGCCGGTGTTTACGCTCCACACGAGCCTCCTCCCATTCTACTTCATCTCACCCTATCAGCATATTCTTCCATTCCTTTCTCCCTCTTGTACTTCGTGAACTTCTCCTTAAATGCATCTATTCTATTCGCCTCAACTATTCCTTGTGGTAGCGAGCTCTACATTCTAACCAGTCCATGGGTAACTCAGTCTCTCCTGAACTGCTTATTGGATTTGTTGGTCATTATCTTATATTTATGACCACGAGTTTTGTCCCTCCACTCCACCACAAGTGAAAAAAAAGGAGAGAAAAGAGTCCCAGCCTGTTCAGCCTCTCCTGATAAGTATATCCTCTCAGTTCTGGTATCATCATTGTAAATCTGTTTTGCACTCACTCCAGTGCCTTTAAACCATTGTTATTAATGGAGATCACAACGGTGCACAATACTCCAAGAGTGGACTAACCACTGGTTATAAATCACTGGTCAGGCCTCAGCTGTCCAATTTTCTCCAATTATGGGCATCACACTTCAGGAAGGATTTCAAGGCCTTGGAGAGGGTGCAGAGGAGATTTAGTAGAATGTTCCCAGGGATGAGCGACCAGGCTGCTGCTTTTACTCTCAGTCTGATGTACAATTCTCTGTTTTTCTCTTCCTTACAGTGAACTTAGTAACGATTGTGATCCTGTCTCGAGGAAGGTGCGGTCTCTCCAAATGTGTCACTCGTTACCTGGTGTCCATGGCAGCGGCGGATCTACTGGTCGTTATCACTGATCTGATATTCAGGCAAATTCCTATTCTTTATTGGACTCAGTTTCAGTTCATTTGGGGCTTTAAAGTGTGTAATATCCACGCCGTCCTGCTTTACGCAGCGACAGACTGTTCTGTCTGGTTCATAGTCACTTTCACCTTTGATCGATTTGTGGCTATTTGTTGCCAGAAGCTGAAAACAAAATATTGCACCGAGAAAACGGCGGCTGTGGTTCTGGGAACAGTGAGTGTGCTGTTCTGTGTGAAGAACACTTTCTGGTACTTTATGCTTGGAGGTGAATATTGGATTAGTAATTCTCCCTGGTTTTGTTTTGCATCAGATTATGTTCGTTATTCACAGGTGTGGACAGCAATTGAATTCCTTCATTATATTGTAACCCCATTTGTTCCATTTGTTCTGATTCTGCTGCTCAATGCTTTCACCGTCAGACACATTTTAGTGTCGAGCAGAGTCCGCAGGAAACTCCGGGCCCACAGCAGTGGGGAGAGTCCCAGTGACGCAGAGATGGAGAAGAGAAGGAAATCAATCATTTTACTGTTTGTTATATCGGGGAATTTTATCCTGTTATGGGCGGTGTTTCTGTTGTTTTCTGTATGGAAACGATTATATGTGTTCGACTTTATTCCTGTGATTCTACCTAAATTTGTACAAGAACTGGGATTTATGCTCCAGCTCCTGAGTTGCTGCACCAACACGTGTATTTATGCCGTGACCCAGACTAAATTCAGAGAGGCGTTGAAGAATGTGGTGAAATATCCCTTTACTGGAATTGTTAAATTCATTAAATAATGAGAAGACTTTCCATCATCACAAGGTGTTGGTCTGGTGTTCTGCCCAATCCCCTCATCTCTGTGATCCAAACACAGTGCGGCAGGTTTTCATCTTTCACCGCCCTGATTTAGTGACGAACAGGGACGGTGGAGGTGGGGAAGTCCGCGGAGATCAGTCCCGCTTGATTCCTGCTGGTTTTTAGCCCCGTTAAGTCCTCTGGTGCGGCCTGGGGCGGGTGGATGAAGCTCCCTTCCGCCAGGCTCTTGTTTCATGTGTTTACACAAAGCGGGCGGGCGGGGCACACATGCAGCCCGTGGTGTGAGGACCAGAGAATCATATTTTAAGAATAATATTACTTCACCTTTGGAACAGAGGAACAGGAGTCGGCCATTGAAACCCTCGAGCGTGTTCCCCCATTCTATTCGATCAAGTTCGATCTGTATATTAACTCAATTTACCCGCCTTGGATTTGTAACACTTAATACCCTCGACTAACAAAAATCGATCAATCTCAGTTTTGAAATTTTCAATTGATCCCCAGCCTCAACAGCTTTTTGGAGGAGAGGGTTCCAGATTTCCACTGCCCTTTGTGTGAAGAAATGCTTTCTGACATCACCCCTGAACGGACTGCCTTTAATTTTAAGGTTATGCCCCCTTGTTCTGGACTCCCCCACCAGAGGAAATAGTTTCTCTCCATCAAATCCTTTAATCATCTTAAATACGACCATTAGATCAGGCCTTATTCTTCTATATCAAGGGAATACAAGCCTGGTCTGTGCAGTCTGTCCTCATAATTTAATCTTTTTATCCCCGGTATCATTCTGATGAATCTTTGCTATACCCCCTCCAAGGCCCATACATCCTTCCTGACGTGCGCTGCCCAGAAGTGAATTCAGTCTCCAGATGGGGTCGAACCAAAGCTCAGCACAGCTTTAACATAACTTCCACCCTTTGTGTTCCAGCCCTTTTTGATCAGGCTCAAAGTTCCATTCGATTTTCAATTATTTTTTGTACCTGTCCTTCAGCTTTTCGTGATTTCTGGACTTGGACCCTGCAATCTCTCTGCTCCTCCACAGTCCCGAGCATCTCACCATTTCGAAACCCTGATCTATCTTTCTGAGGTCGAAAGCGGATGACCTCACACTTTTCCACATTGAACTCCATCTGCCACAGTTTTGCCCGTTCATTTAATCTTTCAACGTCCCTTTGCAACTATCTGCTCCCATCTACAATATTTATTGTGCTTCCTAACTTACTGTCGTCAGAAAACTTAGATATACGGCTCTCTATTCCTTCATCCAAGTCATTGAAAAACATAGTAAAAAGCTGAATCCCCAGTACAGATCCCTGGGGACACCACTAGTCACATCCTGCTGATTTGAGTCCATATCCATTATCCCCACACTCTGTCTCCTACCTCCTAACCAATTCCCTGTCCAAGCCAATGGGTTGTCTCCAATTCCATGCACTCTCGATTTTGTCAACGGACTCTTATATGGAACCTTGTCGAACGCCTTCTGGAAGTTCATATAAATAACATCCATAGACACTCCTAATCTACCACATTAATTAGCTCCTCAATAAAATCAACTAGCTTCGTTCGACATGGTAGCAGGAGAGGTCGATAAGGTGGTTGAGAAGGCAGATGGAATGCTTTTCTTTTGTTAGCTGAGGCATGGAACATGAAAGCAGGGATGTTATGCTGGAACTGTATAAAACACTAGTTAGGCCATAGCTTGAGTACTGCGCACAGTTCTGGTCAACACATTACAGGAAGGATGTAATTGCACGAGAGAGGGTGCAGAGGAGATTTACAAGGTTGTTGCCAGGATTGGAGAATTTTAGCTGTGATGACAGATTGGATAGTCTGTGGTTGTTTTCCTTGAAACAGAGGAGGCTGAGGGGTGATTTGATTGAGGTGTACAAAATTATGTAGGGCCTAGGTAGAGTGGATCAGAAGGACCTATTTCCCTGAGTGGAGGGATCAATAACCAGGGGCATAGTTTTAAAGTGATTAGTCGAAGGATTAGAGCGAAAATGAGGAAAATATTTTCAACCACAGGGCGGTGGGGGCCTGGAACTCACTGCCTGAGAGGGTGGTAGAGGCAGAAACCCTTCACTCATTTGAACAATACCTGGATGTGCACCTGAAGAGCCGTGACTTGCAGGGCTACGGACCAAATGCAGGAAAGTGGGATTAGGCTGGGTGGCTCGTTTCTCAGCCGGCGCGGACAAGATGGGCCGAATGGCCTCCTTCTGTGCCGTAAATTTTCTATAATTCTATGATTCTAAGAGGTCCAGGATCAATTTACAGCTTATTGAGTAAGACTTGTCACTGTCCCTGAAACTCCCTGTCCCTCAGTATCTGTGTCCGGGGAGAAGCTGATGGATTTGTGTTACTTTCTTCAGGTGAATCTTTGTGCTCATCGAGGTGATGGATGTCAGAGCCTGGAAATGGGACATTTAATCAGTCCGAGCACCTCTTGTCAGTATCCGGGACTCCCAGGTCAGGCACAGAGCAGTTCGCATACAGCAACGACAACTTGCATTTATGTAGCGCCTTTAACATAATAAAAGGTCCCAAGGTGTTTCACAGGAGCGATTATCAAACAAAATTTGACTCCGAGCCACAGAAGGAGATATGAGGACAGGTGAACAAAAGCTTGGTCAAAGAGTTAAGATTTAATGAGCGACTTAAAGGAGGAGAGAGAGGCGGAGATGCGGAGAGGTTTAGGGTGGGAATTCCAGGGATTCGGGTCAAGGCAGCTGAAGGCACGGCCGCCAATGGTGGAGTGATTTCGGACAAGGGCAGAAATCTCGGAGGGTTGTCGGGCTGGAGGAGGATACAGAGATAGGGAGGGGCGAGACCATGGAAGAATTTGGAAACAAGGATGAGAATTTTAAAATCGAAATGTTCCCAGACCGACCAAAAGCAAGCACAGGGGTGATGGTTGAACAGGAATTGGTGCGAGTTGGAATACGGGGAGCAGAGTTTTGGATCAGCTCAAGTTTATGGAGGGTGGAAGATGAGAGGCCGGCCAGGAGATCATTGGAATAGTCAAGTCTAGAGGTAACAAATGCATGGATGAGGGTTTCAGCAACAGATGAGCTGAGGTGAGCTGGCGATGCGCAATGTTACGGAGGTGGAAGGAGGCGGTCTTGGTGATGGAGAGGATATGTGAGTAAATCTCTCTCTACACTGTCCTAACAAACACTCCCAGGGCAGGTACAGCATGGGTTAGATACAGAATAAAGCTCCTTCTGCACTGTCCCATCAAACACTCCCAGGGCAACGACAGCACGGTTTACATTTTTTTTTCGTTCATAGGATGTGGGCATCGCTGGCAAGGCCAGCGTTTATTGGTCATCACTAACTGCCCTTGAGAAGGTGGTGGTGAGCCGCCTTCTTGAACCGCTGCATTCCGTCGGGTGAAGGTTCTCCCACAGTACTGTTAGGTAGGGAGTTCCAGGATTTTGACCCAGCGACGATGAAGGGACGGCGATATATTTCCAAGTCGGGATGGTGTGTGACTTGGAGGGGAACATGGAGGTGGTGGTGTTCCCATGGGCCTGCTGCTCTTGTCCTTCTAGGTGGTCAAGGTCGCGGGTTTGGGAGGTGCTGTCGAAGAAGCCTTGGCGAGTTGCTGCAGTGCATCCTGTGGATGGTACACACTGCAGCCACAGTGCGCCGGTGGTGAAGGAAGTGAATATTTAGGGTGGTGGATGGGGTGCCAATCAAGCGGGCTGCTTTGTCCTGGATGGTGTCGAGCTTCTTGAGTGTTGTTGGAGCTGCACTCACCCAGGCAAGTGGAGAGTATTCCATCACACTCCTGACTTGTGCTTTGTTGATGGTAGAAAGGATTGGTGGAGTCAGAAGGTGAGACACTCGCCGCAGAATACCCAGCCTCTGACCTGCTCTTGTAGCCACAGTATTTATGTGGCTGGTCCAATTTGATTCTGGTCAACGGTGACCCCCAGTATGTTGATGGTGGGGGATTAGGCGATGGTAATGCCGTTGAATGTTAAGGGGAGGTGGTTAGACTCTCTCTTGTTGGAGATGGTCATTGCCTGGCACTTGTCTGGCGCGAATGTTACTTGCCACTTATGAGCCCAAGCCTGGATATTGTCCAGGGCTTGCTGCATGCGGGTTCGGCCTGCTTCATTATCTGAGGGGTTGTGAATGAAACTGAACACTGTGCAATCATCAGCGAACATCCCCAATTCTGACCTCATGATGGACTATAGTGGAATCAACGGATATGGGGATCGGGCGGGAAAGTGGAGTTGAGGAAGAAGATCAGCCATGATCATATTGAATGGCGGAGCAAGCACGAGGGGCCGAATGGCCTACACCTGCTGCTATTTCTTATGTTCTTATCTTCTTATACAAAATCACAGATGGCGGAATGAATGTTGATTTCAGATAGTAAGGATGGAGGAAGGAGGGAGAGTGTGTTGAATGGGGAATTTACAGCTGAGAATGGACAGGAGACGACCGAATATTCTACAGAAAGACCAACAACTTGTATTTATACAGAGCATTTAACAAAGTAAAACATCCCAAGGTGCTTCACAGGAGTGAAATCAAATAAAATTTGATGGTAGAATTTGAAACTGGAGACATGAAACGAGAATTGTCTGTTCTGAAATTCTATCCTGTAATTAAAGTAGGAACTTTGGTAAACTCCTTTTACAGGATATTAGAAGGGGAGGATTTACAGATGGGAAACTCAAACCAAACATCACGTCAAGGTCTGACAGTCACTCGATTCATCAGGACCTGAATATCATCGGCCTTTGGATGTAGAAGGAAAAATCACCAATCACAGCAGTGAGAAACTGTACACGTGTTCTGTGTGTGAACATCCTTTCAGCCAATCGTCCAGCCCATGAGACACAAACACAGACGTGCCGGGAATCAACAGTGCAAATCTGGGGACTGTGCGAAGGGGTTCAGTTGCTGGAAACTCATCGACCCAGTCACACGGGGAGAGGCCGTTCGCCAGCTGAGTGTGGGAATGGATTCACTCGCTCATCTCACCTACTGCCACACCAGAATCTTCGTAATGGGGAGAATCCGTTCACCAGCTCTGTGTGGAAAGGGATTCACTCGATCATCCCATTTACTGACACACCGGCACAGTCACACCGGAGAGAGACCGGTTAGAGAAAAAGTACGAGGTAAACTAATGGGTCTTAAGGCTGACTAGTCCCCGGGAACTGATGGCTTGCATCCAAGGGTCTTAAAGGAAGTGGCTGCAGAGATAGTGGATTGGAAAACCGCAAACGTAACGCCCCTATTCAAGAAGGGAGTGAGACAGAAAGCAGGTAACTATCGACCAGTTAGCATAACATCTGTCATTGGGAAAATGCTAGATTCCATTATGAAGGAAGTAGTAGCAGGACATTTGGAGACTCATAATACAATCAAGGAGCGTCAACGTGGTTTTATGAAGGGGAAATCATGTCTGACAATTTATTAGAGTTCTTTGAGAATGTAACGAGCAGGGTGGATAAAGGGGAACCAATGGACGCAGTATATTTGGATTTCCAAAAGGCATTCGATAAGGTGCCACATAAAAGGTTACTGCACAAGATAAGAGCTCATGGTGTTGGGGGTAATATACTGGCATGGATAGAGGATTGGCTAACAAACAGAAAACAAGGATAAAAGTGTCATTTTCAAAATGGCAATCTGTAACTCGTGGGGTGCCGCAGGGCTCAGTGCTGGGGCCTCAACTATTTACAATATATATCAATGACTTCAATGAAGGAACAGAGTGTCTTGTGGCCAAATTTGATGATGATACAAAGATAGGTGGAAAAGCAAGTTGAGATGAGGACACAAAGTGTCTGTAAAGGGATATTGACGGGTTAAGTGAATGGGCAAAAATTTGGCAGATGGAACATAATGTGAGAAAATGTGAAGTCATCCACTTTGGGAGGAAAAATAAAAAAACAAACGATTATTTGAATGGAGAAATACTACAGAATGCTGCGGTACAGAGGGATCTGGGTGTCCTTGTACATGAAACACAAAAAGTCAACATGCAGGTGCAGCAAGCAAACAGAAGATTGGCCTTTATTTCGAGGGGGATGGAGTATAAAAGCAGGGAAGTCATGCTACAACTGTACAGGGTGCTGGTGAGACCATACCTGGAGTACTGCGCACAGTTCTGGTGCCCTTATTTAAGGAAGGACATACTTGCATTGGAGACAGTCCAGTCTGCCAGGATAAAGAGAGAGTTTTTGAAATACAAAAGTTCAGATTTAAATTAGCTGAGTTTTACGAATGCATGAACACAGGTTGTTTCTGGGTGGTGTGGTCAAGGTTCAATTTAATGGCAACTGGTCGGAAAACTCAGTTGCCATTGTGGACGGGCCTCACTAAATGCTTTTTGAGATCTTTTATCCCAACTCCAGAGATTTGAGATGTTAAATTACAATTACTGAATTAGACCCTTTCTCCAAACCCCCAATTTATCTCTCTCACACAAACAAGCACAAACTGATTTTTATTGTTTCATGTCCTGTAGTGTAAAATGGCTTGTAACAACCGTGAGAGGTCGAAGACCGGCGGCGGTTCAGCCTTTATGAGGGAGATGACCGAGCATGAAGAAAGGGCCACTCAGCTGCAGGGCATCACTTCCAGTTTCGTGCCTGGTGCCTGATCAGACACTGGAGCGAGGAAAGGTGAGTTTCACATTCCTCGATTGGCCAGCTGCATGTTTAAAACCTGCGTGTTGTCTGAAGGATGGGAAAAGGAGATTCGAGTCTGACCATGCTCGTGCAGCGTGTGGGCGTCTGTGATGTGACCGATGAACATGCTTCACCAGTGGAACATTTTGTTCTTCCTTCCCACAGGTGCACAGCCGTCTGAGGACACTCGGGCTGCAGAAGGTGGTGAGTCGGCGGCTGCAGAGCTTGATGGTGTTTGTGCTGCAGAGAGTGATGGTGTTTGGGCTGCAGAGGGTGATGGTGTTTGGGCTGCAGAGGGTGATGGTGTTTGTGCTGCAGAGAGTGATGGTGTTTGTGCAGCAGAGAGTGATGGTGTTTGTGCTGCAGAGAGTGATGGTGATTGGGCTGCAGAGAGTGATGGTGTTTGTGCTGCAGAGAGTGATGGTGATTGGGCTGCAGAGAGTGATGGTGTTTGTGCTGCAGAGAGTGATGGTGTTTGTGCTGCAGAGAGTGATGGTGTTTGGGCTGCAGAGAGTGATGGTGATTGGGCTGCAGAGAGTGATGGTGTTTGTGCTGCAGAGGGTGATGGTGTTTGGGCTGCAGAGAGTGATGGTGTTTGTGCTGCAGAGAGTGATGGTGATTGGGCTGCAGAGAGTGATGGTGTTTGTGCTGCAGAGAGTGATGGTGTTTGGGCTGCAGAGAGTGATGGTGCTTGGGCTGCAGAGGGTGATGGTGTTTGAGCTGCAGAGGGTGATGGTGTTTGTGCTGCAGAGGGTGATGGTGTTTGGGCTGCAGAGGGTGATGGTGTTTGTGCTGCAGAGAGTGATGGTGTTTGTGCTGCAGAGGGTGATGGTGTTTGGGCTGCAGAGAGTGATGGTGTTTGGGCTGCAGAGAGTGATGGTGATTGGGCTGCAGAGGGTGATGGTGTTTGAGCTGCAGAGGGTGATGGTGTTTGAGCTGCAGAGAGTGATGGTGTTTGTGCTGCAGAGGGTGATGGTGTTTGAGCTGCAGAGGGTGATGGTGTTTGGGCTGCAGAGGGTGATGGTGTTTGTGCTGCAGAGGGTGATGGTGTTTGGGCTGCAGAGGGTGATGGTGTTTGTCCTGCAGAGGGTGATGGTGTTTGTGCTGCAGAGGGTGATGGTGTTTGTGCTGCAGAGGGTGATGGTGTTTGTGCTGCAGAGAGTGATGGTGTTTGGGCTGCAGAGGGTGATGGTGTTTGAGCTGCAGAGAGTGATGGTGTTTGTGCTGCAGATGGTGATGGTGTTTGAGCTGCAGAGGGTGATGGTGTTTGGGCTGCAGAGGGTGATGGTGTTTGTGCTGCAGAGGGTGATGGTGTTTGTGCTGCAGAGGGTGATGGTGTTTGGGCTGCAGAGGGTGATGGTGTTTCAGTTCCTGACTCCACCTGCCACCCTCAGGGTGTTTATGTGGGGGGAGCGCTTTACTATGAGGAGCCTCACCTCACCGCCTCTCCAACTCCCGGCCCCTCTGGCTCTGTGCGAGATACACACAATCCCTGAGTCCGACCTGTCGGGGTGTGAGGCACCGATGCGAGTTAGGGTAGATGCGCCCAAGTCCCCCGTGAGTCGACGTTGACGTAATCCCCCCTTCCCCCTCGCCCCCCATGTAGATGATGAATTGGGAGAGGACATCAACGGTCAACAAGTGAGACGATTGACGGCTGATGAGAGCGACAAGTGCCGTGACTGTTTCGTCTCCATGAGACAGGAGATCAAGGATGCTGGACACAACATTCGCGCCCAGCTGGCCCATACTGGACTGAACATTGCCCAGCTGGCCCATACTGGACTGAACATTGCCCAGCTGGCCCATACTGGACAGAACATTGCCGAGCTGACAAATATTCACAAGGCTCTCGTACATTTCATGGAGTTGAATACGAGTACGGCTATGCTGCACCCGAAGCCCGTGACACACCCCGTGCCACTTCCTGCCGCAGACAGAGTACAGGCCCAAGAGCCAGGAGCTGTTCCTGCACCTGACGCTACTTTTATTCATGTCCCCGTGGAACAGCAGCACTCCAGCTCCGAACTCCCTGATTACAGCCATTTTGTAAGGCACAGATTTCGTGCCCTTGGCTCAAGAGGGGCTCGATCACAGGGAGGGATGGGGGCCAGGAGGAAATAGGATGCTCCTCGAGTGAAGAGTTCGCCTCATCTTGTTCAGAGAGTCACAGCGACCCTCGAGCATGCCGCAAGGGGGCGTCTGTAAATCTCATTGCTGTTTGTTCGGTTGGTGTTTTGGTTGTTTGTTTTCATTCGCTTGTTGATATTTTGTGATGTAATGAATCTCTCCTGATTGTTTGTCTGATAATTTTTGTTGGTGCTGCTGCTGCCCTTCAAACTTAATCAGAAGTCATTTGTAATTGTTCGAAGATTTTCTGAATATAAACCATTTTAACATCACAAATGCTTTCAAACAAGAAAATTAATAAGTTAACGTAATTTTTATTTAAAGTTTTGGACTACACACCTCAATGTTCACAATAAAGTTTTGCAATAACTAACGACCTCAAAATGTTAATGTAAAGTTTTGCACTAATTTTTTGATGCTGCAATTAAAGCTCACTGTTTCACTTTCAATCTCGCTTGTCCTGTTATCTGCTTTCCTGGGAGGGGGCGGGGAGACAATTACCCATTTTCATCGATGTCAAAAGCATCAGCCACTGGGTGCTCTCTCTCTGCCCTGTCCCCTGCAGCCACGGTTTCCTCGGGGGTGGCGGTGGGGGAACCAACAATGGCCCCAGCAACATCCGGGTTGTCATCCTGCATCTCATCCATTCCCAGCGGCATCTCGTCTTCCTGGTCAAAGGTCAGTCCTTCCCGCAGGGTAAAGTTGTGCAATGCGCATCAGACAACCACAACCCTGGACACCTTGACAGGTGAGTACGGCAAAGATCCCCCGACCTGTCCAAGTATCGAAAGCGTGATTTCAGCTCCCCGATTCTCCTCTCCATGACTTGGCGTGAGCACACGTGGGGACGGTTGTTCCTCTCCTGAGCTGTACTATTGGTCCTGTGGTAGGTTGTCATCAGCCACGGCTTCAGCGGGTAGCCCTTATCACCTGAAATCCATCCAGATCCTTGCTGCTCTCCGGTGAAGGTATCATTGCAAGTCTGAGTGGCGAAGGACGAAGGCATCATGGGCACTTCCCTTGTGATCTGTATTTCCACTCATGATCCACAGGTCGGCATCGCAAAGGATCCTCACATTTCACCAATTAAACCCCTTCCTGTTGATGTTAGTGACAGGTGCCTCATTGGGTGCCTTCCATGTCACATGGGTTCCAACGACAGCCCGTGCGCTCTTGGGAATCCAGCGATCCAATGGAACACGGTTGACCTCTCCCTTTGGGGAATCCAGTGATCCTGTGGAACACGCTTGACCTCTCCCTTTGGGGAATCCAGCGATCCTGTGGAACACGGTAGACCTCTCCCTTTGGGGAATCCAGTGACCCCGAGGGGAATCCAGCGATCCTGTGGAACAAGGGAGACCTCTCCGTTTGCCGCGGTGGGGACATGTCAAGGTTGATGAACTGGGAAATCCTGCGGAATATCGCGCCCCTGACCTCATGAATTCACTCTCACAGGTCTCTGGGTGATGGTGTATCTGTGACCTGATGAATACAGACTCTCGCCGCGCTCTGGGTGATGTTGCACATGTCACCAGGGCCTGACTGAAATGACCCACATGCAACTGACGAGGCCCTGCAGGAAGTAGAAGGTAGCTGAAGGTCCTCTTGTAACATCTCACAGAGGCGGCCGATTGCCTCCTTCCTGAAACGAAGTCTCCACACAGATATCTCTTCCGATAACAATGTGGTTGATGTGGTGTATCTGGACTTTCAAAAGGCGTTTGATAAAGTGCCGCACGGTAGGCTTATCATCAAGACTGCGGCCCATGGAATAAAGGGGGCAGTAGCAACATGGATACAGAATTGACTGGGGAACAGAAACAGAGAGAAGTGGTAAACGGTTGTTTTTCGGGCTGGAGGAAGGTGTACAGTGGTGTTCCCCAGGGTCAGTGCTGGGACCACTGCTTTTCTTGATATTTATTAATGACTTGGACTCGGGTGGACAGGGCACAATTCCAAAATTTGCAGATGACACAAAACTTGGAAGGGTCGTAAATAGTGAGGAGGACAGTGATAGACGTCAAGAGGAAACAGACAGTCTGGTGGAATGGGCGGACACGTGGCAGATGAAATTTAAAGCAGAAAAATACGAATTGATACATTTTGGTTGGTAGAATGAGAAGACGCAATGTAAACTGGAGGGCACAACGCTAAAAGGGATACAGGAACAGAGAGATCTGGGGGTTTATGTGCACAAATCGTTAAAGGTGGCAGGGTATGTTGAGAAACCGTTTAAAAAAGCAAAGGGATACTCGGGTTTATAAAAAGAGGCACAAGTACGAAAGTATGGAAGTCATGATGAACCTTTATAAAACACTGGTTTGACCACAACTGGAATATTTTGTCCAGTTCTGGGCACCGCACTTTAGGAAAGATGTGAATGCCTTAGAGAGGGCGCAGAAGAGATTTACTGGAACGATTCCAATGATGAGGGACTTTAGTTACGTGGATAGACTGGATAAGCAGGCTTTGTGGTTCTTGGAACAGAGGTGGTTGCGAGGAGATTTGATAGAGGTGTTCAAAATCATGAAGGGTCCAGACAGAGTAGATAGAGAGAAACTGTTCCCATTTTAGTGGAAGGGTCAAGAGCTAGAGGACGTAGCTTTAAGGTGATTGGCATAAGAACCAAAGGTGACGTGAGGAAAAACTTTTTTACACAGCGAGTGGTTGTGATCTGGAATGCACTGACTGAGGGGGTGGTGGAGGCAGATTCAATCATGGTTTCAAAAGGGAACTGGATAATTACTTGAAAGGAAAAAAATGCAGGGCTACAAGGAAAGGGACGAGCTGGAATGAACTTGCACAGACGAGGCACAGACTCGATGGGCCGAATGGCCTCATTTCGTGCTGTCACCTTTCTCTGACGGTCTGATGAAAATGGGAGAAGAGTGAAAATGAGTCAAAATACGACCGAAATAACAAGTACCTGGAGTGGGGGTCGAGCCCACGCTGGTATAAACCCATTGGATTTTATATCTAAATTCATAACCACTCGGCCATCCCGCGTTTTGAATTTGTATGTAATGTGCCTGAGTGTCATTTCTTTCATATCTTCGTCAGTCAAGGTCCAGAATGAAATGATGTCGGGAGTGGAGAAAGAGGAACAGAGAGGCAATTTGAAAAGCGTTGAAGAAGTGACAGACGCACACAGACAGATCCACACATGTGTTGGTTGAAACACTCGATGGAAGCTTTGAGAAAGAAAGCTCTGAACCGGAGTCAGCAGGCTTCAAACCTGCGCGGGGAGACCCCAATGGATTTCCAGTCGATCGCCTCAACCACTTGTCTGCGACTACTGGATTTCAGTTAAATGCTGCTCACTTAAAATTGTAACGATCCTTCCGTGCGGTAACTTTTCTGTGATGCCAATGGAAGACGAGTGACAATGAGCAGCATCAAAATGTAACCGAAGTAACAGCTGCGAGGAGTGGGGTTCGGAAACACGCGGGGATAAATCCAGTGGATCTTAAATCCAAAGCCTGAACCACTCGGTCATCCTGGTCCTTCCAGCACGACCGCTCGTCTTTAGCTTTTTCCATTCCAACAGAAGCTTTTAGAGTCCGTTCTGTTTCTTGCTAGTTTACTCTCATTTTCAATTTTCCCTTTCTTTATCAATTTCTTGATCCTCCTTTGCTGAATTCTAAAATGCTCCCAATCCTCAGGCTTACTGCTTTTTCTGGCAACTTTATTTGCCTCTTCCTTTGATTTTATACTATCTTTAATTTATCTTGTTAGCCACGGTTGGATCACTTTTCCTGTTGGGTTTTTGTGCCTTAAGGAATATATATTTGTTGCAGTCTATCACTGTCCTCCTCACTGTTCACTACACTTCCAAGTTTTGTGTCATCTGCAATTTTTAACATTTTGCCCTGTGCACCCAAGTCCAAGTCATTAATATATATCAAAAAAACAGTGGTCTCAGTACCGACCCCTGGGGAACAACACTGTACACCTCCCTCCGTCCGAAAAACTTTCACTTGCAATTGATCTCCAATGTTTGATGTAGAAAATACACTGAACGTCGAACTCGGACCATCCCACTTTCCACAATTTAATTTCACTGATATTCCAGCGATTTTAAAACCTGCTCTCTGCCTCACTCTTCACCTCGATTTCAGAACACGAATAATGTGCAAGTAATGAATACGCAGAATCGAGCTGTTTGTCGACCCGGGCTAATTCAGCCGCTCCAAACAGAGAGAGAGAGACATACAGAAAGAAATTTATTTCCAATATTTGATGTGGAAAATAGATTGAAAGACTAACTCGGACCATCCCACTTTCCAAAATTTAATTTCATTGATATTCCAACGATTTGAAAACTGTTTATTAAGGTCTCTCTCCCTGTCTCTTTCTCCCCGTGTCTATCTCTCTCTCTCTCTCTCTCTCTTTCTATCTCTCTCTGTGACTCTTTCCACAATGGCCCGTTAAATAAACTGTCATGAAATTATGACTTCAGGCGGAATAGCAGAAATCCATTGGTCCTCAATCAGTCGATTGTCGCAATCAGTTGCAAACACCTGTTGATCTGACTTCACCAGCTGAAGAACATTATCATCCGCTTTTTAAACATGAGGTGCGGTGGCCAAGTGGAAAGGCGTCGGTCTCGTAAACCGAAGAGCGCGGGTTCGATCCCCGTCCGCACCTGTTTCGCGTTTCAATTTTTAATGAAATGACCTATTTGATGACAGTTTGTTTAACTTTCCACGGGCCACTGTTGAAAGAAGACTCACTGTTCACATTTCCATCTCTCTGTTCGTTAAGATTCAGAATAAAGTGATGTGGGGTGCGAGGAAAAGAGTGATAAAGAGAGACACTCAGAAAGAGAGAGAGACACTGGGACAGAAAGAGTCTCTCTCGGTCTGTCTGAGTCTGTGTCAGTCTCTCTCCCTCCATCTGTCCAACACCCGCAGATTTGAGAATCACAGGGTCAAAGAAGGAAACAGATTGGAACACATTGAGCCTGTGTCCTGTTTCAAAACCGACTCCCAGGAAAACGGCTCCGCTAGAATCGTTAAATGGTCAAAGTTTTTCCGGCGAGTTTGACCTCCTCCCTGAGATGGGGAGACACGGGGACGTGGGGCGATTAAAAGGCTTCAGAAAAACCAGTTCCAATTGGATATTCTCCATCGTGGTGAGATATCCCCCCTCAGCCGATGGGGAGGAAGCATTTTTAAGAGGCCAACTACAAATTTTACTTCTTTGCCTCGCTTCTTCTTCAAAAACGACAGAGAGAAATAGAACAGAAAAAGAATGAAACAGGTGATTGTCACTTTCAGAATATTATTGAGCGGAGACTGTTTGGGGACTGAATTCTTGGGGCCCGTCTGTTGCAGAGCCCAAATGTGTTCCGATCTGTTCCCTTCTTTGACCCTGTGATTCTCAGATATGCGGGTATTAGAGAGAGGAAGGTGGAGAGATAAACTGACAGAGAGAGAGAGCGAGAGGGAGATATGGAGAAACAGAGACTGTGAGAGAGAGAGAGAGAGAAAGAGAGAATCAGAAAGAGAGAGAGAGAGAGAGAGAGACATAGACTGATCCTGAGACACACATTGAAACATAGAGGGAGGGGGCGAGAGAGGTTTAACGATTTTGCCTCTGTGTATAATGTGCCTAAGTGTGTGTGTGTGTGTCTCACTTGTTCTCAGATTTCTGAGTGAATCTCTGTTTCTCTGTCGTTCTCTCTCTGTCACTCTCTCCCGCTCTCCCCACATTACTTTATTCTGGACTTTGACTAACATCGAGATGGAAATGTGAAAGGTCAGTCTTCTTTCAACAGTGGCCCGTGGAAACCAGGGTTCAATTTCCCGACCGGGAGGTTATTGTTTTTTTGCCTTTAAAAGCTTCACTTTCGTTCCTCTTGCAATTTATCTCCAAGTGGAGGTTTACCAGAAAGATCCCACATACAACAATGAAATGGATGGCCAGTTAACCTGCTTTTTGTTGGTGTTAGCAAGGTCACATTAATAGCAATGACAAAATACCAGGTACATAATGCAGGTGTAAAAAGAGTGTCACTGAACAGTATGAAAGTGTAAATTAAAAAGCTACAAGGAGTGGGCTTCAAACCGCAGAACTGCTCGAGGTGTCAGCAGTCGCTCAGTGGGCAGCACTCTCGGCAGCCAGCACACAATCTGCTGAAAGAAGGCTTGTCTTTCACATTTCCATCTCTTTGTCAGTGAGGATGAAATAATGTGGGGAGCGGGGGAAAGAGAGACAGAGAGAAAGAAAGACAGAGAGACACTCTGAAAAGCGTTGTGAAAGTGAGACACACACATAACACACAAAAGCAGACACACACACACACACACACACACACAGACTCGTGTAGGTTGAAACGCAGAGATGAAAGTTTCGAAAAGAAAGCTCTGAGCTGCAGTCGGCAGGATTCGAAGCTGCGTGGGGAAACCCCAATTGATTTCCAGTCAACGACTTGACTTGCTCCAAACGCTGCTCACAGTAAAATTACAAAGATCCATCGCTCTCGAACAGACGAGCATTAAGAATCAGGATGCCTGTGTGGGTAATGTACCTGTATTTTTGTGTCTCACTTTTTCAAAGCTTTTCTGAGTGGGTTTCCGTTTCTCTGCCTTTCTCTCTCTCTCTCACTCTCTCCCGCTCCCCACATCACTTCATTCTGGACCTTGAGGAACAAAGAGATGGAAATGTGAAAAGTAAGTCTTCTTTCAACAGTTGCCCGTGGAAAGTCAAGCAAATTGTTAGCAAATAAATGGTTAAAATAGATTAAGTGAAACTTGAATTGTGTGTAACGCCATCTGTGGTGAGTGTCCTGGAGCAGCGCACTTCAGCTCCTCGTTAGTACAGTGGTGAGTTTCCCCACATATCACACTCGAGGCCGGGACTCAATGACCCGATAGAAAAAATCAACTTCTGCTGCTTTTAAAAGCTTCACTTTAATTTATCTGCAACGTTGGATGCGTTATCAGCCGTCGCTCAGTGGGCAGCACTCTCGGCAACCCGCACACAAACTGTTTAAAGAAGGCATGTCTTTCACACATTCCATCTCTTTGTTAGTCAAAGTCCAGAATGAAATGATGTGAGGAGCGGGGGAAAGAGTGACAGAGAGACACTCTGAAAAGCGTTGAAGAAGTGAGATACACACGCACAGACACAATATACACACACACTGACACAGCAGACACTGATACACATGCAGACTCTCACACACACAGGTGCACCACTGACAGACAGATATACACGTGTACGTTGAAAGGCAGACGTGAAGGGTCTGAAAATAAAGCTCTAAACCATAGTCGGCAAGGCTCGAACCTGCCCGGGGAGAGCCCAATTAAATTGTTTATCCATCGCCCGAAACAACCCCCGCCACGACTGTTTGAGTTTAGCGAAATGCTGCTAACTTAAAATTGCCACGATCCATCGCTCTGCAACAGACGGGCACCAAGAACGACCATGCCTCTGTGTGTAATGTGTGTGTGACTCACTTTTCCTAAGCTTTTCTGTGTGAGTGTCCGTTTCTCTGTCTTTCTCTCAATAGTTCAATATTCAGTTTGCCTTCTGGATTACCTGCTGCACCTGTATGTTGACTTTTTGTGTTTCATGTACGAGGACACCCAGATCCCTCTGTACTGCAGCATTTTGTAGTATTTCTCCATTCAAATAATATTTTGCTTTTTTATTTTTCCTGCCAAAGTGGATGAATTCACATTTTCCCACATTATATTCCATCTGTCAAATTTTGCCCACTCGCTTAACCTGTCAATATCCCTTTGCAGACACTTTGTGTCACTCTCGCAACTTGCTTTTCCACCGATCTTCGTATCATCAGCAAATTTGGCCACATCCTTCATCCAAGTCATTGATATATATTGTAAATAGTTGAGGCCCGAGCACTGATCCCTGCGGCACCCACTAGTGACAGATTGCCATTTTGAAAATGAACCTTTTATCCCAACTCTTTGTTTTCTGTCAGCCAATCCTCAATCTATGAGCTCTTATCTTGTGCCTGTTATTCTCTGCGAGGTAAAGGCCAGAAGCAGTGGCTGCAGCGTGGCAGGAAGCGGCAGAAGGCACGGGTGGGTGCAAGTGTGGAGAATAACAAGCAGCAGGGATACCAACTTTTATGTGGCATCTCATCGAATGCCTTTTGTAAATCCAAATATACTGCATCCATTGGTTCCCCTTTATCCACCCTGCTCGTTACTTCCTCAAAGAACTCTAATAAAATTGTCAGGCACGATTTCCCATTCATAAAACTATGCTGACAATTTAGATTGTATTGTGAGTCCGCGAATGTCCTGCTGGATTCGAGCATTTTCATTTCACACACACGAAAATGTTGAAACGCGGTGGTGAAAGGTCTGAAAAGTGAAATCTAGACCGTAGTCGGCAGGATTCGAACCACTCGGCCACGACTACTTGGCTCCAATGCAACGCTGCTCCCTTAAAATAGCAATAATCCAGCACTCTGCGACACAGAACCGCAGAACTGGTCCAGGTATCAGCCGTCGCTCAGGGGGTCGGATGTTCACGCTCGTTCCTCGTCAGTCCGGTGGTGACTATCCCTGGCGATTACACGGTAGACCTGGGTTTAAGTACACCTGGACGATGAACTTCTTCTACCTTTAAAGATATAATTTATTTCCAACATTGGACGTGTGAAAAAACACTGATAAACGAACTCGGACAATCCCACTTTCCACAATATAATTCAACTGATATTTCAGCGATTTTATATCTTGCTCTCTGCGTCACCTCGATGTCAGAACCACAATAATTAGCAAGAAATTAAAGGCAGAGTCGCGTTGTGAACAGACCCGGGCTAATTCAGCATCCCGAGTGGCTGATGGAGGCAGATTCAATCATGACTTTCAAAACGGAACAGGATAAGTCCTTGAAAGGAAAAAAATGCAGTGCTCCGGGGATAGGGCTGGGGAGTGGGCCGAGCTGGGTTGGTCTTGCATCGAGCCGGCACGGACACGATGGGCCAAAAGGCCTCCTTCCGTGGTGTGACCTTTCTATGATTCTGTGATGCAAATGGAAAAAGAGAGTCAATGAGCAATATCGAAATGTAACGGAAATAAAACCTACCAGGAGTGGGGGTCGAACCCACGCGGGTATAAACCCATTGGATCTTAAGTCCAACGCCTTAACCACTCGGCCATCCTGGTCTTTTTGCAATTTTGTTCTATGTGTAATGTGCTTGATTGTCATTTCTTCTACGCTTTTCTTTGTCATTAAATACATGGTTCGAATCGATTCACTGAAACTTGAAGCGTGTCCAACGCTATCTGTGCGGAATATCCATCAGTGGCTCACGCTAGTTCCTCGTTCGTGTAGAGTTTAGTATCCCCATCTGTCAAGCGGTTGATTATGGTTCAATTCGCCAATGTCGAAGTCCCATTGTTGTTGCCTTTAAAATCTTCACTATTTCATGTGGAAAATACACTGAATGTCGAACTCGGACCATCCCACTTTCCACAATTTAATTTCACTGATATTCCAGCGATTTTGGAACCTGCTCTCTGCGTCACTCTTCACCTCGATGTCAGAATCGAGCTGTGAGCAGACCCGGGCGAATTCAGCAGCCCGAAACAGAGAGAGAGAGAGAGACGGAGAGTAAGAGAGGCCCTAATAATGGCGCAGAGGAACTTTTCCAGAAATATCCCACATACAACAATGAAATTAATGGCCAGTTAATCTGCGTTTTGGTGGTGTTAGTTGAAGAAGGAAGTTTCGCAAATTGTCATCAAATAAAAGTTTAAAATAGATTCACTGAGATTTAAAGGGTGTCTCACGCCACCTGTGGTGAGTTTCCTTCACCAGACTGCACCAGCTCCTCGTTACTTTCCTGGTGAGAATCCTCGCCTGTCACTCAGGCACCCGCGGTTCAATTCCCCAAGCGGAAGTGGAACTTTTGCTGCCTTCAAAAGCTTCACTTTCCGTCCTTTTCCAGTTCCTCGTTAGTGTCGTGGTGAGGGACAGAGAGAGAAAGGCATCGGAAGGGGCGGAGAGGAGTTTTACCAGAAAGATCTCACATACAGCAATGAAAAGGATGACCAGTTTATCTGCTTTTTGGTGGTGATGATTATCGTCCAGGTTTGGAAATTTGCGATCAGCAAGGTCCCACAAACAGCAATGACAGAGTAACAGGTCCATGAGGCAGATGGAACAAGAGTGTCAATGAGCAGTATCAAAATGTAAGAGAAATAACAGCTGTCAGAAGTGCGTTTCGAACCCCCCGCGGGTAAAAAGCCGTTATATTTTGAGTCCAATGTTTTAACCACGCTGCTATCCTAGTCGCTAAGTGTTTATGGCGGTGAGTATTCCCGAGTGGTTAAGGCGATGGACTAGAACTCCATTCTCCACGCAGATTCGGATCCTGAGGACTGGGGATCCCATTATCTGCGTTTTAATTGCAGCAAACTTCTTGTAGAATTACTAATTCTTCAGTGAATTAAAAATGCACGGCTTTTAACACCTCGAGTTTTACGCTCATTGGAACTGATCTGCAAGATTTCATGAAATCTAAGATAGAAATAGAACAAAGAATGTGCCAATTGACCGACAGTCTGTCTCTCTCTGGATGTTTGAGTCACTCTGTGTGTATTTGTACGTGTGTATGTGTGTGCGCGCGCCTCACATTTTCTCCGTTTTTCTGAATGGGTTTCTGTCTCTTTCTTTCTCTCCCTCACTCTCTTCCGCGTTCCTCACATAATTTGACTCTGGACATGATCCAACAAAGAGATGGAAAAGTGGCCGCTCAGTCTTCTTTCACCAGTGGCCCGTGGAAAGTTAAATAAAGTGTCATTAAGCACAGGGCCGAGTGGTTAAGGACTTAAGATCCAATTGGTTTACACCCGGGTGAACCCCACTCCCGGTAGCTCTTTAATTTAATCCCGTTACACTTTCATACTGCTCAGTTCCACTCGTTTTACATCTGTATTATGTACCTGTTACTTTGTAATTGCGGTTTGTGGGACTTTGCTTTGCGCATGGCTGGAAACCTGGACGATAATCTTTCCTCAAACGACACCACAAAAAAAAAACAGATGAACTGTTGGTTCTGATATCGAGGTGAAGAGTGAGGCAGAGAGCAGCTTTTAAAATCGCTGGAATATCAGTGAAATTAAATTGTGGGAAGTGGGATGGTCCGAGTTTGTCTTTCAGTGTATTTCCCGCATCCAATATTGCGGATAAATTACAAGAGAAATGAAAGTGAATCTATTAAAGACAGCAAAAGTGTAACCTCCCTGTCGGGGAATTGAATCCCGGTGTCCCACATGGATTCTTCTCTCAGAATAAATAGACTTCAATGCTGAAAACGAAACATGAACATTCTCTCCAACTCGAATTTGATAAAAAGCACAGTTGGAAATCCATGAACAGACATTGATAGCCTCATGGTAGCACTGGGTCTGGATATGGAATGGTCGCTTCAAATCACTGCAGAATGACAAGAATCCCATCGTTTAATGCTGTTTGGGAAACAAATCCTTCTTTTTATTTTTTAAAATATAGCATTGAGCAATATAAGAACATAAGAACGTAAAATAGGAGCAGAAGTCGGCCATACGGCCCCTCGAGCCCGCTCCGTCATTCAATCAGATCATGGCTGATCTTCGACCTCAACTCCACTTTCCTTCCCGATTCCCATATCCCTTGATTCCCCGAGAGTCCAAAAAATTATCGATCTCAGTCTTCAATACATTGAATGACTCAGCATCCACAGCCATCTGGGGTGAAGAATTCCAAAGATTCTCAACCCTCTGCGTGAAGAAATTCCTCCTCATCTCAGTCTTGAATGGCCGACCGCTTACCCGGATAATATGCCCCCTAGTTCAAGACTCCCCAGCCAGGGAAAACAGCCTCTCAGCATTTACCCTGTCAAGCCCTCTCGGAATCAAATATGTTTCAATGAAATCATCTCTCATTTTTCTAAATTCCAGAGAGGATATCCCCATTCTACACAACCTCTCTTCATAGGACAATCCTCTCATCCCAGGAATGAATCTAATGAACCTTCATTGCACCGCCTCGAAGGCAAGTTTTTCCTTCCTTAGGTAAGGAGACCAAAACTGTATGCAGTACTCCAGGTGAGGTCTCACCGATGCCTTGTACAATTGTAGGAAGATTTCTTTACTCTTATACTCCAAGCCCCTTACAATAAACGCCAGCATCCGATTTTCCTTCCGAATTGTTTGCTGCCCCTGCATACTCATTTTTTCTGTTTCTTTTACGAGAACACCCCATTCTCCCTGAACACCAACATTGAAAAGTTTCTCACCATTTAAAAATACTCGGTTTTTCTATTCTTCCTACCTAAGTGAATAACCTCACATTTCCCCACATTATACTCCACCTGCCACCTTCTTGCCCATTCACTGAGCCTGTCTATATCCCTTTGCAGACTCTTTGTATCCTCCTCACAGCTTACTTTCACACCTAGCTTTGTATCATCAGCAAAATGGATACATTATACTCGGTCCCTTTATCAAAGTCATTAATATAGATTGTACATAGGTGAGGCCCAAGCACCGATCCATACGGGACCCCACGAGTTACAGCCTGCCAACCCGAAAATGACCCGTTTATCGTTGCTCTATTTTCTGTCCCTCAATCAATCCTCTATCCGGGCTAATATGTTACCCCGTCGCCATGAATCCTTACATTGTGTAACAACCTTCAATGTGGCACCTTATCGAATGCCTTTTGAAAATTCAAATATACGACATCCATTGGTTCCCCTTTATCTATCCTGCTAGTTGCATTCTCAAAAAACTCTGATAAATTGGCAAACACGGCTTCCCTTTCATAAAACCATGTTGACTCTGCCTAATTATATTGTGATGTTCTAAGTGCCCTGTTGCCACTTCCTTAATAATGGATTCCACCATTTTCCCAACGGCAGAGGTCAGGTTAACTGGCCTGTAGTTCCCTATTGTCTCTCTCCCTCCCTTCTTGAACAGCGGGATAACATTTGCGATCTTCCAATCCACTGGGACCGTTCCAGAATCTGGAGAATTTTGGAAGATCATAACCAATGCATCCACTATCTCTGCAGCCACCTCTTTTAGAACACTTGGATGTAGGCTATCAGGCCCAGGGGATTTATTGGCTTTTACTCCTTTAACTTATCCAGTACTTTTTCTCTAGTGATATTAATTGTTTAAAGTTGCTCCCTCTCATTTACCCCTTGGTTCCCCATTATTTTTGGTATGATTTTTGTGTCTTCGACTGTGAAGACAAAGAAACAATATTTGTTTAACGCATCTGCAATTTCCTGATTCCCCCTCATAATTTCTCCTGTCTCAGCCTCTAAGAGTCTAACGTTTTCTTTTGCTAATCTATTCCTTTTTACAAAAAACATGGAAAATAGGAGCAGGAGTAGGCCATTCAGCCCTTCGAGACTGCTCCACCACTCAATATGATCATGGCTGATCCTCTATCTCAGTACCATATTCCCGCTCTCTCCCCACACCCCTTGATGCCTTTTGTGTCTAGAAATCTTTCTAACTCCTTCTTAAATATATTCAGTGACTTGGCCTCCACAGCCTTCTGTGGTAGAGAATTCCACAGGTTCAACACCCTCTGAGTGATAAAATTTCTCCTCATCTCAGTCCTAAATGTCCTCCCTCGTATCCAAAGACGGTGACCCCTCGTTCCAGACCCCCCAGCCAGGAGAAACATCGTCCTTGCATCCAGTCAGTCTAGTCCTGTCAGAGTTTTATACATTTCAATGAGATCCCCTCTTATTCTTCAAACTCACGTGAAAACAGACATAGTCGATCCAATCACTCCTCATACGACATTCCTGCCATCCCAGGAATCAGTCTGGTGAACCTTCGCTGCACTCCCTCTATGACAAGGATATCCTTTCTTAAAGAGACAAAAACTGCACTGAATACTTCAGGTGTGGTCTCACCAAGGCCCTGTATAACTGCAGTAAGACATCCCTGCTCTTGTACTGAAATCCTCTTGCAATGAAGGCCAACATATCATTTGCCTTCCTAACTGCTTGCTGCACCTGCATGTTTGATTTCAGTCACTGGTGTACAAGGACACCCAGGTCCCTTCGTACATCAACATTTCCCAATCTATCAACATTTCAATAATACTCTGCCTTTCTGTTTTTCCTTCCGTAGTGGATAACTTCACATTTATCCACATTACACTGCACCTGCCATGTGTTTTCCCACTCACTCAACTTGTCTAAATCGCCTTGATGCCTCTTTGCATCATCCTCACAACTCACCATCCCACCGAGTTTTGTATCGTCAGCAAACTTGGAAATATTACATTTGGTTCACTCATCCAAATCATTGATATAAATTGTGAATAGCTGGGGCCCAAGCACTGATCCCTGTGGTACCACACTAGTCACCGCCTGGCAGCCCAAAAAAGACTCTTTTATTCCTATTCTCCGCTTCCTGTTTCCTTGCCAGCATATTACCCCCAATCCAATGTGCTTTACTATTGCACACTAACCTATCATGTGGGACTTTATCAAAGGCCTTCTGAAAATCCAAATGTACCACATCCACTGGTTCTCCCTTATCTATTCTAACATTTACATCATCAAAAATCTCCAGTTGGTTTGTCAAACACGATTTCCCTTTCATAAATTCATGTTGACTTTGTCTAATCCCGTTGATATTTTCGAAGTGCCCTGTTATCACAGCCATTATAATAGACTCCAGTATTTTCCCCACTACTGATGTTAGGCTCACCGGCCTGTTCTTCCCTGTCTTCACTCTCCCTCCTTTTTCAAATAGTGGGATTACATTTGCCACTCTCCAATCAGTAGGAACTGTTCCATCATCTATACAATATTGGACGATGACAATCAATGCATCCGCTATTTCCATGGCTACCTCTTTTAGTGCTGTGGGATGCAGATTATCAGTTCCTGTGGATTTATCGGCTTTCAGTCCCATTAATTTCTCTAACACTATTTTTTTTTACGAATACTAATTTCCTTTAATACCTCCTTCTCACCAGACCCTTGGTTCCCCAGCAATTCTGGGAAGTTATTTGTGTTCTCCTCCGTGAAGGCAGAACCAAAGTATTTGTTTAATTGCTCTATCATTTCCTTGTTGCCCATTATAAATTCTCCCTCTTCTGAATGTAAGGGACCAACTTTTGTCTCCACTAATCTTTGCCTTTTTACATACTTGTAGAAGCGTTCACAATCTGCTTTGATGTTCCTTAAAGTTTACTCTCATACTCTATTAATCCCTTATCAATCAATCTCTTGGTGCTTTTTTGCTGAATTGTAAACTCTTTCCAATCCTCAGGCTTGCTACTTTTTCTGGCAACTTTATATGACTCCTCTTTGGATCTCATACTATCCTTAATTTCTTTTGTTCGCCATGGTTGGGCCGCTTTTCTTTTTGTGTTTTTGCTCCAGAAGGGAATGTACAACTGTTGCAATTCATGCATTCGTTCCTGAAATGTTAGCCATTGCCTATCAACCGTCATGTCTTTTAATGAAGCTCCCCAACCTATGATAGCCAACTGACTCCTCATACCTTCGTAGTTTCCTTTGTTTAGATCCCGCACAATAAGATTATTAATTAACCCCTTCTATTGCACAATACCCAATCTAGGATAGCCTGTCCCCTAGTTGGCTCCTCAACGTAATGGCCTAAAAAAGCATCTGGTACACACTCCAGGAATTCAACCTCCACTGTATTTTTGCTAATTTGGTTTGGCCAGTCGAGATGTAGATTAAAGTCACCCATGATTACTGTAGAACTCTTTTTACATGCATCTCTAATTTCCTGTTTTATGCTGCCCCTACATTACCACTATTGGCATTGATTCATGTTATTATGAAGAGTCTTTTTTTGTTTTGATTTTATTCCGTTCACCTTCTTTTTATGGACACTGTACAATTGGTGGATGAAAATAAAATCAGCAATCATTTTAAGAGAATTGTTGGAACCTGGAGTCCAAGTTACACAAAGTGGTGTCTGATTGCTGGAGGCTTAACTTTAATATATTGATTGGTAAACTTTATTTAACCAAGTCATGGTCCTTGCCTGGGCACAGTTTACACTCCAGGGATTTGTGCAGAAAATCTAGGCTGACACTTCAGTGCTGTATTGAGGGAGCTCTTCACTGTCGGAGATGCCGTCTTTAGGATGAGACATTAAACTGAGGACCCCTCAAGTGGATGCAAAATATCCCGTGGTCCTATTCGAAGAAGAGCAGTGGAGTTCTCCCCGATGTCCTGGCCAACATTTATCACTCAATCAACACCTAAAACAGATTATCCAATCATTTTCTTCATTGCTGTTTATGGGAGCTTGCTGTGCTCAAATTGGCTGCCTGCATTACAACAGTGAGTACAGCTAAAAGTATTTCATTGATTATAAAACGTGTTGGGACAACCTGACACTGTGAAATGCGCTTTAGACATGCGAGATTTTCTATCTTTCTTCTTCTGCGTGGGGTTATTTGACTGAGATAATCTCATCCACCCCTCTACCCATGATTCTTCTATTGCTTTGCATTGTTTGCATACATAAATCGAGATTTTTTCATATCGATAGTTGGAGATATCCCCGCCTATTTTCCTGCTTGGATGACTATGTCTGTGTCTTCAATTTTTGGTGAACAAGATTCTCCACGCCCGAAACGATAACCTTTGTTCTTTCAGATTCGGAGTATTTTGCTTTTTGTTACAGTGCTGTGGGACCCTGTCCAGTTTACTAACACAACAGAAGGGGTAAGAGTACAAGCTGATTTAATACAGAATACAGCAGGTCACTGGGAAAGTTACACACTCTACAGAGCAGCTGGTAAAACTCCTGCTGTAAATAAAGGGCAGGGTCAGTTACACAAGACTGAGTGACTTTATTGTGCAGCCTCCAGGCATCATCTTTACAACTGTCAAAATTAAACCCAAAATCTGTTCCCCCAGAACAGACATTAACTGGCTCGCCTGCTTCATCTGCTGCTGTTCTGCTTCTGCACTCACCCACTCCAAGCTGATTACAATGAGTTGTTTTATGATTATTTCGTGCTCTCTGTGTGTTAATCACATTCCTGTCTCTACCTTGCTGTTTTTTTTGTATCTGTGTCTTTCATTGGTTCTGTCTCTCTGTCAATATATTTATCTTTCTCAGCCTCATTTCTGGCATTTTTCTGTCTTGTTACTTCACCCTCTTTTAATTTCTGTCTCTGTATCACTGTTCCATCTCTATACTTTTTCTCTGTCACCCTTTACTTCACTCTTTGTATCTCGATGTTTTTGTCTTTCATCTTTATCTCTTCTTTCCATTTGCCTCGCTGTCCCTCTCGCTCGTTCTCTCCCCACTCTCTCTGTCTATTTCTGTCTTTTTTGCCTTCTCACCCCCTTTTCAACTCTTTCTCTCTTTCGCTCTGCCTTTCACTCTCTCTGTTCTGTCTCTCCTTTTCTGCATTTCTCTCTTCACTTTCTCCGCCTCTTTCTTTTTTATGAATTCACAATCAATTTTAATTTCGTTGTACGCAGACTACGTAAATGTATCATTAATTCTTGCACATTAGTCCAACATTATCTTTTATACAAATAAAGAAAAAATAACAGTACAATTGGATATTTGCAAATCAACATAAACACACCCATTTCTTCTGTTCAGACACATACATAGTAATTATATTCATTTACACGTGTGTTTACATAGCTGTCTCTGCAGCTCAGAAGTAATTCATTGTGTAAAGTGTTTTGAGATGTGTTAATATAAAGGGCACTGCACAAATTCCGCTTTAATGAATTACATTGTCCATTTGTAGACCAGCAAATATCCGCCTCTTTCTTTTGTTGTCTCACTTTGTCTCTTTTGCAGTCTGTCTCTCTCCTGCACTGAATCTTTATGTGTCTCCAGTTCTCATTGCTTCACCTCTTTTGTTTCTATCGCCTTGTTTCAATCTCTCTTTGTAATTTTCCTTGTGTGCCTCTCACTTTCTGTCTAACTTTCCATCTGCACTTCTGAGTTTCTTTCTCCATTTGTCGACCAGTTTCTCTCAAATTTCTCTCGCTAGTAAACTCCCTCTCTTTCTCTTAATCTGTGTTATTCATTCCCTGTCTCTGTTTTCTAATGTATACATGCTCCTTTCCTGTCTGTGCTTTTTCTCCCTGTATTTCTTTCTCATTATATATTCTCCTTCCATGTTTCTCCATCTCTCTTGTCTTTTCTATTTATCTTCCTGCCCCCTCTCTGTTTCTGCACTTTATTCTTTCTCTCTCTCTTGCACCCTTTTCTGGTTATTTCATTTTTTTGATTGTCTCCAGCTGTTTCTCCATCGAAATCTCTTAAGCTGTTTCTTTACGTCTTTCTTTAACTTGTTAACTGTCCTTTTCTCTCTGCCCCTTTCTGCCCTTCAGTCACTTTCACTTTCTATTTCTCTACGTCTTCCTTTCTTTCACTTTCTTCACGATTTCTTTCTCAATTATCAGCTTTTCTCTCTGTTTATGGCTCTAACTGTCTCTCATTTCCCCTTTCTATCTGCCTCTATATGTAATGTTATCTCTATGTATAACCCTGTCTCTTCCTCTCCATGCCTTTATCTATCGATCTATCTATCTATCTATCTATCTATCTATCTATCTATCTATCTATCTATCTATCTAACTATCTATCTATCTGTTTGTTGGTCTGTCTGTCTGTCTATCTCTCTCTGTCATCCTATCTCTCCATTTATGTGGAGTGCACTCATTCTGATCAGGCCCACAGCAACTAATTTGATTGACAAGTTTGCCCATTTTGCAGGGCGGCCGTTTAGTTGAAGTCCAGCTGAGCTCTTTCGTGCCGCTTGTTTGAACAACAATTCACGTGTTGTCTGCAGAGCGAATCACGCCTCAATAGGTCGGATTATCAATATAATGTAATGTTAGAATCAGATTTAAGAATATTTCAGCTGATATAAAATGTACTTTCCATCCAGTGGGAAGTGCAATGGGTGGAGTATGAAATGGCTAGAAAAATTCTAGTGCTTGAAACCTTTCAGCTCTTTCTATGATTTCACTAATTTAACAATTAGATTGAATGGGTATTTCACCGCGTTCTTCAGCTCCTCTCTGAATTTAGCCTGGGTCAGGACATAAATACACGTGTTTGTGCAGGAACTGAGAAGCTGCAGCATTACTGATGTGGATTCTGTGATATAACGAGGGTCAGTGTAGGAATTATAATACCGAGTGTCTGTCATTCGCCGATAAATGTTATTTACAACCTGGGTCACCCATAATAGGATAAAACTGCCCGATATACTGAAGAGTAAAATGATGGATTTCTTTCGGTTCTCCATCTCTGAATCCTTGTGATTCTCTCCATTGCTGCGGCCCCGGAGTCCCCTGCGGACTCGACTGGCTGCTAAAATACGCCTGACCGTCACAAAATTGAGCAGCAAAATCAGAAAGAACGGGACACAAGGGGTTAAAATGAGGTGAAATAACTCAAATGCGGCCCACACTGGGGAAGTGCGGAAGTTCAGTTTAAAGACACAATACCGGGGAACATTATCAATTATAAGGTAAGGTTGATATATAAAGTACCAGGGAACACTCTCTAAACAGCCCAACACACTCACTGTTCCTATAACTGCAGCCGCCATTTTCTCGGTGCAATATTTTGTTTTAAGATTCTCACAACAAATGGCCACAAATCGATCAAAGGTGAAAGCGACTGTGAGCCAGACAGAAACCACCGTGGCTGCATAACCCAAGTACTTAATGGGACGACACACGGGAGTAATGAACAAAAATGAATCTGGGAAATAAATTCCACCAACCCGTGTCAATATCAGATCAGTAATAACGACCAGGAGATCGGCCGCTGCCATTCCCAGCAGGTAGCGACTGATACACTTGGAGAGCCCGCAATTTCCACGGGACAGGATCACAATCGCCAACAAGTTTACTGTAAGTGAGAGAAAAGGAAGCAGAGAAATTACTGATCAGACCTGGAGCCAAAGCAGCAATTTGACAGGATCTGAGGTTAAGTTTCCAGCTTTGTTGCTGCATCGAACGGTGCAAACTGATTCATTGACCTGGGCAGCGCTTTCAGGCAGAGAAATGTTTTTAAACTCAATTATCAATTATGAATTGTGAGAGCGATAAAGAAAGTGAATAAATGAGCACTGGATCCACTGGAAGGGCCGAGTGAGAGCGCAGTGCCGGTGGGGAAGGGAGACGGAGTTTTACCGAGCTGGTATCCAACGGGTTAAAGCCGGATTTGGGCTCCAGACTGACGGGAAAGAGAGCGAAGGCCAGAAAGGTGAGGGGACAGGGTGGGGGGTGCAGCTGGTTTGTTTCTCTGGGTTCAGAGCGCCGACAGGGGCTGGCACAAAACAGGGAAAGGTCGAGAGTCGCGGCGGTGAGTTTGAGGCTTTGGATCGGATTGGAAGAGTCAGCTGGAGACCGAGGCAATGAGTGAGATCGGAGAGAGACAAGGAAAAGGACATGTCGGAGCAGGAGGTGAGTCAGGAACAGATTGTTTGAGAAAGTGGATAAACTGAAGCAATGGATGAGGAGACAGAGGATTCACTGTGGTGGTGGGAGAGGCTGGGATTCACAGGGAGAGACTGCATCAGAGTGTGAGAGGAAATCTAATCTATCGGTCCCACTAACACAATCCAACTAATACATTGAACGGTTCACTTCAGTGGTTATTGGTGTCAGGGAACAGCTCGTTGGATATAAAATGTGTTCATTAAATTTACTTTGCACATTCAATTAAAATTAAATTAAAATGTATGAATTAAATCCACCTCGTTCTTCATTGAATTCCGCCGATACCGAGTTTTTAGAATACACTATCTTAATAATTCATTAGGATCAAGAAATCACTGATTCTATTCTTTAAATACATTTGAATTATGTTTATTTATTCATTCAGTGAATAAGGAAAAGTAACATTCACCAAAACAGACTGAGGCGCTGAGGATGTTGGGATTGTATCGGATGTGAAAAGGGGCATTGAGAAAGAGAGTAGAGATGGCAGAATAATAGATAGAGGGCGGTAGAGACAGAGACTGAGAGGGAAATCGAGAGGAGGGGTTAGGAGGAGCGCGAGAAGAGAAAGAGAGACATAGAGATAGAGAGAGACATCGGGAGAGAGAGAGAGAGTGAGAGGGAGAGACAGAGAGCGAGAGAGACGGGGATAGAGATGGAGAGAGACAGGTAGAGAGAGGGAGAGAGTGGCAGCAGGGTGAATCATTCATCGGAATGAACTGCTGAAACTTCCAGTACAAATATGAAGAAGTAAAGTGACTTGAAGATGTTAATAGGAAGTTGTCAGATTGCGAGAGTTTTATTGCACTCTCGCTCCTCTATCTATTATTCTGCCATCTCTACTCTTTCTCAATGCCCCTTTTCACATCCGATTCAATCCTAACATCCTGCAGCACATTCTGTTCACCAGCCCCGTGTTCCACGGATCCGATTCTCAGTGTCAGTTTATTAAATAGTGAAGCCTCTGTGGAATAGTTTAATTTTACTACAGATCATCCAAGTTTCCTCCTGTTCGCCTACACTGTTCACTTCATCTGCAAATCATGAAAGAAACAGAATCAAAAGCCTCTTCCAGACAGACTGCACAATAATTGAAATTCCTTCTCCTGTAATTATAAAGTACACCATTAGATGGCGGTGTTGTTCAATTAACAAAACGCCAACGTCACCGCTTCGAATCCATAGACAAAGAGAGGGCTCTGGATTCCAACAGACTCAGTGCAAACTGACACAGCATAACACCAAAACATTGTATTTTAGAATGAATCCATCCACAGTGAAGTAGAGAAGGAGATGTGAAAGATTCAGCAGCAAACTCAGTTCAGTAACCAGACCTCTGGAGCTGCGCCAGATACAAACAATGAAATAACATTTTATAAGTGATAACCAAAAAAAACACTGAAACCCCTGTTAAACTGCACCATGTTATTGGGGAGGGGGGACATTGCGCTGCCTCCTTGTAACACTGAGACCGTGAGCTGTCCCATTATCTATCACTGAAAACACATTAATGAAAAAATATTCCAGGGCACGTTCGTTCCACAACATGAAACTGTTAACAGCTCCTGATGGTCTGATACCAGCTCTTAGCCCTGACACCTGATTCCAATCCATTCAGTACAGAGAATAATCCCGGAACAATGCCAGTTTGGAATATACAAAGGCCACGACAGATATAATGGAATTGCGACAAGACCGAACGTTTCGAAGTTTAGGAGATACCATTATTGAACAGGACATTCAGTACAGAGTAGTTTACATTCAGTACACCCAGTAACAATGCCAGGTTTGTATTTACAAAGTTCATTACAGACCAGCTCCTACAAGACCAACTTAACACATTCCATCATTCAACTGGTAGAACACAACAAGCCACTGTGTAAAACATGCAGGGAGAAAAGATATTTCGCCAAGTACAGCAGCACAGTTAACACCGATTTATACCATTAACAACTGAGATAACAGCTTACCCGGCACTCCAACGGCTGAAAGGGCAGGATAGTAAATGTCTTCAATCTGAAACATTACTGGATATCCCATTACTGTGAGAAGCGGTCACTTCTGTTGGTCTGGTAAACATAACTCCGGCAGGCACTCTGAGCTGATACATTCCAATGAACCCTGATTTATACACGGGATAAGACTCCACTGACACGGTTATACCCGTGATCATTGCTATTAGTTACAGTCACTTGAACAAACACATTACATCAGCAGCTTTGACTCTGATATAAATAATGTGGTGGATATAACACAAACATCTCAAAGTCCAGGACATTATCTTAATGAGACCTCTCTCAGGAATAAAGTTAAAATCTGTGCTCATACAAGACTGATCCAACAATAATGAGCGGCTTCATTTACAGTTTTCATATAATTGTATTGGCCATGTTCACTCTTGGCGATTCATTTATAATGTATACCGATTTATCCGCAGTGCACATTGAATCCAGGGACTCAACCAGATCGTTTCACTCTGTTCCTGCAGTTTCCCAATCAAAAACTGAATTTTGATTCCTTAACACGCGGAGAGCTAAAGGGCAGGTTGAGGATTGCAGCCGAGAAATGACTGTGGGTGATATTAGGGGACGGAGACTGAAAGTGCCCCATTGAGATTCCACTCTCCGCTATTTTACTTCAGATGTTTACCCGTTTATTCTACATTGGTTAATGTGTCCAGTAAAGTTAGCCCCGTGTAACGCCGAGCTGAGCTCATGACCTGATTTGACCTCCATCACAAAGGCCCCCTGTTTCCCTCACCCACCTCCTTTCCTTCCTCTGCCCATTGCCATTGAAACCCTCATCCATGCCTCTGTCCCTTCCAGACTCCATTCCTCCAATACAGTCCTGTCCGGCCACCGATCCTCCACCTTCCATAAACCTGAGCTCGTCCAAAACTCTGTTGCCTGTGACCAACCAGCACCAGGTCCCGCTCGGCCTCACTGACCCTCACTGGCTCCCACTCCCATATCCCTGAAATTTAGAATCCTCATCCTTGAATTTAAATCCGTCCATGACCCACCCCTCTGCATCCCCCTCGTCTCCTCCACAAATAAAATCATAGAATTTGATGGAGGCCATTCGACCCATCGTGCTTGTGCCGGCTCTTTGAAAGAACTATCCAATTCGTCCCACCCGCCTGCTCTTTCCCCATAGCCCTGCACATTTCCCTATGCACCGACAGCAAATCCACTCATGACCTCCTCGCTCATCAGACATTGGCCCCTTTTGGTGGGACTACCCTCGCTTGTTTCCACTCACCTATCTGATCGTAACCAGGAGAAGCTTCTCTTCCCACCCGATCACCTTTACCTCTGACGTCTCTAAAGGTTCAATCCTTGGCTCCCTCCTTGTCCTCATCTACATGCTGCCCTTTGGTGACTTCGTCCACAAACATGGACCTCCTTTCAGATGAACACTGACAAAACAACCTCCTCCCTCGACCCTTGCAATGTCTTTGTGTTATCAGATCGACATCCTGTTTTAAATTTCCTCCAATTTCCTTGGAATGTCATGATCTTTGGTCGCACAATCTCCACATCCTCGGCACTGATTCCATCCCCATGCCTGGCTTTAGTCTGAGGCTGAATCTGAATGTTCGTAACTTTTACGTCCCATTCGACCCCGTGCTGAGCTTCTGACCCCATATCCTCTCCATCACAAAGACCGCCGACTTCCAGGTCCTTAATAACGCCCGTTCCACTCACCCTGCTAAGCTTCTACAACCGTTAGCCATGCCTTTCTACCCTCTATGGCCTTTCTTCTACTCTCCGGCATCTCCAAAAACTTCAACTCATCCAAAGCTTTGCTCCCTGTAACGTATCCCTCATTAACTCCTTCACCAATCTTCCAAGCCCCGACTCATCTGCATTGGCTTCCAGTCTCCTAAGTCTTGATTTTTTTTCTTTCTTACGCTGAAATACATAAGAGCCTCACCCCTCCCTATCACTGCAATCTCCTCCATCTTTACAGCCCCTCGCCCTTGTCGTCCACCTCTGGCTGCTTGTGTATCCACAGTCTCTTTGCCCTACTTTTGGCAGCTGATCCTTAAGCCACATCCACGCCCCAGAATGTGCTCCCTAAGCCGCTCCATCTACATTACTCCCTTTCAATGTCAGCTGTGATTCAGTGGGTGGCACTCTTGCCTCTGAGTTAGAAGTTGAGAAGGTTGTGGGTTCATAGACCCACTCCAGAGACTTGAACACAATATCTTCATTTCAGTGCTGTACTGAGGTAATGCTGCACTGTCAGAGGTGCTGTCCTTCAGATGAGACGTTAAACCGAGGGCCAGTCTGCCCCCTCAAGTCGATGTACAAGATCCCATGGCACTATTCGAAGAAGAGCAGGGAAGTTCTCCCCGGTGGTCTGGGCCAATATTTATGCCTCAACCAACATCACTAAAACCAGATGATCTTCTCAATTTCATATTACGGTTTGTGGGATCTTGCTGTGTGCAGTTTGGCCGCTGTGTTTCTTACATTATAACAGTATTTATTTGGCTGCAAAGCACTTTGGGACAGACTGAGATTGTGAAATGCGCTGTATAAATGCAACTGTCTTTCTTTCTTTCTATCCATCTCTTGCTCCAAACTTTTGTCCTTCTACGAATATCCCCATCTTTGGCTGGGGTCCATTTTTGTCTGATTATCTCTCTGTGAAGCACCTTTAACTTTTATCCATGTTGAAGGCGCTTTATCAATCCAGGTAGTTATTGTTATACTTTACATCCTCCTCTGTCTTCATCCCACCATTGGTGGCCATTCCTTCACACAACTAAAACCAACCTTATCCCCTCCGTCTCTCGTTTTACACCCCCCTTAAACCCTCCTTGCCGAAGGATTTCATCATCCCTCCTGATTCCGTTTGTGCCTGTTTTACTTCCAGCCCCTGTGAATCCCCTTGGGAATGTTTATTACATTAAAGGCGGTCTGTGAATGCAAGTTGTTGTTGATTTTCATTGGAATGTGTTCATTAGTTGTCCACAGTATGAGCAAAAGTAATTTCTGGGCTAATATTCTTGTATCAGAAAGAGATTTCTATAATAGGCGGATATGATGAGATACATTAACATCGGCAGCTACTCGGAGAAATCTTTTTGTTCGAACAACATAAATTGGTTTGTCCACACACAGCACATTGAAATAGGTTTGTCCCACTGTGAGGCAACCTTTAGGGAGTCTGCTATCTAAGATGAAACCAGCTGCAGTTGCTAAGATGAAAATTTATTAATTATTTGTCTTTTTTCTCTTTGGTTATAACTCATTTTACTGCACCCTGGCTGATGACTCGGATGAAGCTTTAATAGTTAGTCTCTTCGGTTCGGGGCTGTTTCACTTTTTGCCATCCAATCTACGATATCACTGCTCCCTGGGGCTGATTGAGAAAGGCCCCGTATGTTCTGACATTGTGTTGTCTTGGTATGAAATTAGATTGTTGTTTTTGGTACGGGAGGGAGAGAGAAATCCATTGGATACGTGTAGACCAAAGGTTCCAATCTTGTTTGTGGAGAAACTCTTAGAATCCATCATCAGATCTAAAACTGTGGAGCAGGTAGCAGTGCTCGGGTTAATCAAGGAATGTCCATGTGCCAAACCCCACTAACTCCCACTGTTTCTAGAGATGATTTAGACTTAGACAATCTCTAATTTTGCTGAGAAGCAAAAGCAGGGTTTGGCAAAATATGAGGAAGACTATAACAACATTAAAGAACGATGCAGGCAGCTTGGCTGGATTGAGCAGACACGAGGCAGTTGTATGTTAATGTAAAGTGATAGATATTGGAAGCAAATCAATGAATTTGTGTATACAGTTAATGAAAAGACGCCGAATGATGTTGAGTAAAAGTGAGAATTAAGTACTTAAATGTATAATTCCATGGAATTGTGACGGCAGCTCCATAAATCATAAACAAATGCAAACAGCATTTTGAATTTTATAAGTAGGGTCACACAGTCCAAAAATAAAGAAGCAATGACAAATTTGTACAAAACATGGGTTGGCCCACAATTCCAGAGTATTGTGTGCAGCTTTGTGCATCCCATTATATAAACTAGATTAAAGCCATCGAGAGCACAGTGTAGATTCAATCGAATGAAGCCCAGGAAGGGAAACTGTCTTCGGGTTAGATATTGGATCTATTTCCACAGAAACAGAGAAGACTAGGGGGAACAACATCGTAAAGGGCAAGGAGGGTGAAACATTCCTAAAATGGGTTTTGTAGAACTTTCTTAATCAGTATGTTTCTAGCCCAAAGAGGAAGGAGGCGGTGCTGGATCCAGTGTTATGGAATGAAGTAAGGCAAGTGGACTGAGTTTCATTGGGAGAACATCTGGGTAATAGTGATCATAATATAATTTGGATTAAAGTAGTTATAGAAAGGGGCAAATGAAATTCAGCGCTGAAAATACCTAACGGGAAGGGCGACAACATCAGTGCTTTGAAAAGGGATAGAACCATAGAACCATAGAAAAGATTCAGCACAGAAAATGGCCATTCGGCCAATCGTGTCCGCGCCAGCTCGAAGAACAACCATGTGCCCATTCTAATCCCACCCCCCAGCACATGGCCCTGCAGCTTACAGCACTTGAGGTGCAGATGCAGGTACTTTTTAAAAGTGTTGAGGGTCCCTGCTTCTTCCACCAATTCGGGCACCGAATTCCATACACCCACCGCCCTCTGTGTAAAAAAAGCTTTTCCTCATGTCGCCTCCAATCCTTCCGCCAATCAGTTTAAATCTATTTCCTCTTGTTTTTGAACTCTCCGCTAGGGGAAACAGTTACTTCCTGCCTACTCAACCTGAGCCCCTCATGATTTTGTGCACCTCAATCAAGTCTCCCCTCAGCCTCCTCTGCTCCAAGGAAAACAACCCCAGCCTATCCAATCTCTCCTTGTAGCTGCAATTTTCAAGCCCTGGCAACATTCTTGTAAATCTCCTCTGCACTCTCTCCAGAGCAATTACGTCCTTCCTGTAATGTGGTGACCAGAACTGCGCACAATACTCCAGCTGTGGCATTACCAGCGTTTTATATAGTTCCATCATTACATCCCTGCTTTTGCATTCTATACCTCGGCTAAGAACGGAGAGCATTCCGTGTGCCTTCTTCACAACCTTATCTACCTGCACTGCCACCTTCAGGGACCTGTGCACATACACTCCAAGGTCTCTCACTTCCTCTGCCCCTCTCAATATATTCCCGTTTATTGCGTATTCCCTTTTACTGGTTGCCTTCCCTAAGTGCATTACCTCACACTTCTCCGGGTTGAACTCCATTTGCCACTTTTCCGCCCACACCACCAACCCATTGATATCTTCTTGGAGTCTACAGCTATCCTCTTCACTATCAACCACACATCCAATTTTTGTGTTGCTTGCAGATTTGCCAATTATGCCCCCGACATTCAAGTCCAAATCATTAATACATACCACAAACTGCAAGGGACCCAACACAGCCCCGTGGCACACCACCGGAAACGGATTTCCATTCGCAATGACATCCATCGACTTTGACCCTTTGTTTCCTGTTACTGAGCCAATTTTTGGATCCAATTTGCCACATTTCCCTGTATCCCATGGACTTTTACCTTTCTGACCAGTCTGCCATGTGGGACCTTGTCAAATTCCTCACCAAATTCCATGTAGACAACATCCACTTCACTACCCTCATCAATCCTCCTTGTCACTTCCTCAAAGAATTCAATCAGATTTGTCAGGCATGACCTTCCCTGAACAAATCCATGCTGACTATCCCTGATTAAACCATGTCTTTCCAAGTGACAGTTTATCCTATCTCTCAGTATTGATTCTAATAGTTTGCCCACCACCGAGGTAAGACTGACCGGCCTATAATTGTTCGGCCTTTCCCTCGTACCCTATTTAAACAATGGTACTACGTTTGCAGTATTCCAGTCCTGCGGGAGCTCCCCTGCATCGAGTGAGGTTTGGAAAATGATCCTCAGAGCATCCGCTATTTCCTCCCTGGCTTTCGTCAAGAGCTTCGGAAACAATCCATTCGGCCCTGGTGACTTATGAACAATCAAGGATTCCAGTCCTTCCATTACTTCCTCTCTCGTTATGTTCACCTTATCTAATATTTCACACCTCTCCTCTTTGAAGTTTACCGCAGGATCTAGCACAGGGGCAAATTGTTGTTGAAACAAGCTGTTGTGGGGGGCGGGGTCGACGCTATTAGACCCCACTTGTGGTGCTTGCCAGACCGCTAACATTAATCACTCATGAGCATCGGAACAGGAGGAGGCCATTCAGACCCTCCAGCTTGTTCCGCCATTCTATGAGATGGTGGCTGATCTGGAACTCAACTCCATTTACTCGCCTTTGTTCCGTATCCTTTGATCCCCTCACCCAACAAAAACCTTATCAATCTCAGTCTTTAAAGCTTCAATTGACACCCAGCATCCACAGACTTTTGGGGGAGACGGTTCCAGATTTCGACTACTCTTTTTGAGAAGAACTGCTTTCTGACATCTCCCTTGAACAGCCTAGTTATAATTTTAAGATTAGCTCCCTTGCTCTGGATTCCCCCACCAGAGGACATAGTTTCTCCGTATCTACCCTATCTAATCCCCTGATCATTTTAAACTCCTCGATCAGAAATCCCCACAACCTTCTAAATTAAAGGGAATACAAGCAAATTTTATGCAACCTGTCCTTATAATGTAGCGATTTAAGCCCCTGTATCATTCTGGTGAATCTGTGCTGCTCCCCCTCCTTGGCCAATATATCCTTCCTGAGGTTCGGTGCCCAGAACTGAAGACAGTCTCCTGATGGGGTCTGACCAGAGCTCCAAACAATTGCACCATAATTTCCACCCCTTTGTATTCCAGCCCTCTTGAGATAAAGGCCAACAGCCCAATAGGCTTTTGATTAATTTTGGTGAATTGTGTACTTGAACCCCAAATCTCTCTGCTGATCCACGGTTCCTAATCTCTCCCCATTAAGACAATATTCTCCTTTGTTTTTCCCTGACCCAAAGTGGATGGTCTCACACTTGCCCACATTAAACATAAATTCTGCCCCAGTTTTGCCCACTCACTTAGTCTGTCTGTTTCCCTGGTTTCTAGTTTCTGAACAGGATCAGATTCTGTTTTCAGTACAAAGTAGTAAGTCATAAAACCTCCCCTTTTATTTGGTCTGAGGATCGAGGGATATGGAGCTAAGGCGGGGAAATGGAGTGAGATCGGCAAAGATCTAATAAAGTGGCGGGAAAGGCTCGAGGGGTAGAATGGCCTCCTCCTGTTCCTTTGCAACAGGATTGAAAGGCTGAATGGACTCCTCCAGTTCCTTTGTAATGGGCTTGAGAGGCAGAATGGACTCCTCCTGTTCCTGTGTCACAGGCTCGAGGGGATTAATGGGCATCACCTGTTCTGACGAGGTTGTCCGTGGGCTTGCGGTAGAGTGAGGTGCTGAGGTGCCCGTCTTTGATGGAGATTCGTATGTCCAAGAAAGAAACTGATTCTGAGGAGTAGTCCATGGTGAGCTTGATGGTGGGATGGAACTTTTTGATGTTATCGTGTAGTCTCTTCAGTGATTCCTCACCGTGGGTCCATAGAAAGAAAATGTCGTCATGTATCTGGTTAGTTGGAGGTCTTGAGCAGTGAAGAAGTCCTGCTCGAACTAGTGCATGAAAATGTTGGCGTATTGTGGTGAAGACATTGTGATCCAGGATGAAGCGGATGAGTTGTAGGATGGCGTCTGGAGATTGGCTGTTGATGGTGTTGAGTATTTATGGTGTCGCAGCGATGCCGTCATCGTGGGGGATACTGGTGTAGAGTGCCGAGACGTCCATCGTGGTGAGAAGTGTTCCAGGTTCAACTGGTCCGTGGGTACTGAGTTTTTGTGGGAAGTCTGTAGTGTCGCGACAGAAGCTGGAGGTTCCCTGTACGATGGGTTTCAGGATGCCCTCGATGTTTCCAGCGAGGTTCTCACACAGGGTTCCGTTGCCTGATACGATAGGACGTCCGGGTGTGTTGGCTTTGTGTATCTTTGGGAGGCAGTAGATGTCTCCCACGCGGGGAGTACGTGGGATCAGAGCGCGTAGGATGTTTTGAAGGTCTGGATCGAAGGTCTTGATCAGTTTGTTGAGCTGGTGGGTGTGTTCTTTGGTCGGATCTGCGGGTAACCGTCTGTAGTGTTCCTGGTTGTCCAGTTGTCGGTATGCTTCTTTGCAATAGTCCTGTTCTGTTCTGTATGACGATGGCTCCTCCTTTGTCCGCTGGTTTGATGACGATGTTGCGGTTGGTCTTGAGAGCGTTGATGGCGTTGCGTTGTGCTCGGGTGACATTCTGGACTGTCTTCTGAGTGCGCCTGATGAATCTGGCATTGACGCATTTCCTGAAAGCTTGGGCATACATGTCCAGCTGAGGGCAGTGACCCTCCGGAGGAATCCAACCAACGCTATACACCAGATACATCGACGACATTTTCTTTCTATGGACCCACGGCGAAGAATCAATAAAGAGACTACACGATAACATCAACAAGTTCCATCCCACCATCAAGCTCACCATGGACTACTCCTCAGAATCAGTTTCTTTCTTGGACACACGAATCTCCATCAAAAACGGGCACCTCAGCACCTCACTCTATCGCAAGCCCACGGACAACCTCACGATGCTCCACTTTTCCAGCTTCCACCCTAACCACGTCAAAGAGGCCATCCCCTGTGGACAGGCCCTGCGAATACACAGGGTCTGCTCAGACGAGGAGGAACGCGATGGACACCTACAGACGCTGAAAGACGCCCTAGTATGAACGGGATATGACGCTCGACTCATCGATCGACAGTTCCGACGGGCCACAGCAAAAAATCGCACAGACCTCCTCAGGAGACTAACACGGGACGCAACCAACAGAATACCCTTCGTCGTCCAGTACTTCCCCGGAGCGGAGAAACTACGCCATGTTCTCCGCAGCCTTCAACATGTCATCAATGACGACGAACACCTCGCTATGGCCATCCCCACACCTCCACTACTCGCCTTTAAACAGCCACCCAACCTCAAACAGACTATCGTTCGCAGCAAATTACCCAGCTTTCAGGAGAACAACGTCCACGGCACCATACAACCCTGCCACGGTAACCTCTGCAAGACATGCCAGATCATCGACGCAGATACCACCATCACACGAGAGGACACCACCCACCAGGTGCATGGTTTATACTCCTGTGACTCTGCCAACGTTGTCCACCTCATACGTTGCAGGAAAGGATGCCCCAGAGCATGGTACATTGGCGAGACCATGCAGACACTGCGACAACGGAAAACGGACACCGCGCAACAATCGCCAGACAGGAGGGTTCCCTCCCAGTCGGGGAACACTTCAGCAGTCAGGGACATTCAGCCACCGACCTTCGGGTAAGCGTACTCCAAGGAGGCCTTCGAGACACACGACAACGCAAAATCGTCGAGCAGAAATTGATAGCCAAGTTCCGCACCCATGAGGACGGCCTCAACAGGGATCTTGGGTTCATGTTACGCGACACGTAAGCCCACCAGCGAAAAATATCTATGTGTTTTTAATATAACGGGTCATTTGCTGGCTTTCTGTGCCTTCCGGATGTTTCTGCCTCTCTCTGTTTTTTTTTCCTGTTTGTTTTTTTTTTGAATGTATATTCGGGGGTTCTGTAGGTAACACCTCTCTGTCTGAACACGGTGATTGCCTTGGCAACGGGCAGTTGCAAAGGCTGTCTGTAATCACCATGTATTGTTCTGTGATTTATAAATGCGTAGGCTTCGAGGAGCTCCTGACATTTACCTGAGGAAGGATGAAGCCTCCGAAAGCTTGTAGATTTCAAATAAAATCGTTGGACTATAACTTGGTGTTGTAAAATTGTTTACAATTGTCAACCCCAGTCCATCACCGGCATCTCCACATCATGGGAATTTAAAATTAGGTTTGAACGAGGTTAGCACTCCTTGTGCCATTATCCTCTGCCATCTAATCCCTCTTCACCAGATCACCCCTTACGAGCAATGCCACGAGAGGTCGGCCAGTCTGTAATAAAAATACAGTCGGACTGGTTCACTCGCGGTACATCAGTGGGCCAGTTTACATATTGGAACGAGATTAACCAGGGTGTTCTCTAGCTCACTTGTGAGCAGCACCAGTGGAGATTCTTAACCCCAATAATTTACCGTTATTTAATGCTGCTGCCACTCTTTAATCCCCGCATATATTCGACATCAAAAACAACTTGCAATTATATGGCGCCTTTAATGTGGTAAAACGTCCCAAGATGCTTCACAGGAGCGATCATCAAACAAACTTTGACACCGAGCAACATCAGGAGATATTAGGACAGGTGATCAAACGTTTGGTCAAAGAGGTAGTTTGTCAGCATCGTCTTAAAGGAGGCGAGAGAGGTCGAGAGGCGGAGAGATTTCGAGAGGAAATTCCAGAACTTGGAGCCTCGGCAGCTGAAGGCACGGCCGCCAATGGTGATCCTGGAAAAGTGAGCAGTTTTGGCAGAGGAGATCAGGACCCGATAGTGCTTTATGTGGTCCAGCCAGATCTGGCGATGAATGGCTGAACGAATTGTCCAGCATAAACTTTCCAGTCTGCGTCCCCTGTACTTAAGGGAGCGGAGACAGGGGCCGGACCAGGGGGAGCGACCCGGGTGAGAGAGAATGATGGTTTTAATGGGGACAAGGGAAAGAAAGGTGGAGGTGAGGTTGTGACTGAGCAGATCATTAGCAACAGAAATTTCGTGGTGAATGGAGGGGCAAAGGCTAGACAGTTGTGAATATGAAATTGCCTTTATAAGTGATTTGGTGGAGAGTTTGTTCCAGGGACGAACACAGAAAGAAGTGCAGTTGGGAGGGGGTGTGGCGATACGGTTGGAGAGGGATCCAACTTCGTGGTCAGAAATGTCCGTATCCGTGATTGACACGATAGGAGTGGAGAGGTCACGTGAGATGGCAAGGTCGAGGTGGTGGCTATGAATATGAATGGGGAATTTAAATGCAGGGAGAGCGACCGTATGGTAAAGGATTGGTTAGCTAACAGGAAACAGAGAGTGGGCATAAATAGGTCATTTTCAGCTTAACAAGTTGTAGGAAGTCGAGTGCCACAGGGATCAGTGCTTGGGTCTCAACTATTTACAATCTATATCAATGACTTGGATGAAGGGACCGAATGTGTAGTTGCTAAATTTGCTTATGACACAAAGCTAGGTCGGAAAGTAAGTTGTGAAGGGGACATAAGGTGTCTACAAAGGGATATAAATAGGTTAAATAGGTTGAGTGGGCAAAAAATTGGCAGATGGTGTATAATGTGGGAAAATGTGAACTTGTCCACTTTGGCAAGAGGAATAGAAAAGCAGTACATTACTTAAATAAAGAGTGATTGCCGAACTCTGAGGTACAGAGGGATCTGGATGTCCTAGCACATGAATCACAAAAAGGTGGTATGCAGGTACAGCAAGTGATTCGGAAGGCAAATGGAATGTTGTCATTTATTGCAAGGGGAATGGAATATAAAAGTGGAGATATTTTGCTACAGTTGTACAGGCATTGGTGAGACGACATCTAGAATACTGTGTGCAGTTTTGTTCTCCTTATTTAAGAAAGGACATAATTACTTGGGAGGCGGTTCAGAGGAGGTTCACTCGACTGATTCCTGGATTGAGGGGGTTAACTTATGAGGAAAGATTGGACACGTTGTGCTGGTATACACTGGAGTTTAGAAGACTGAGAGGTGATCTTATTGAAACATATAAGATCATGAGGGGACTAGAATGGGCAGCTGCTGAGAGGATGTTTCCCCTTGTCGGAGAGACTGGAGAGACTCGGGCCACAGTTTAAAAACCAGGGGTCTCCCATTTTAGACAGAGATGAGGAGAATATTTTTCTCTCAGAGGGTCGTGAGTCTGTGGAACTCCCTTCCCCAGAGAGCGGGGGAGGCAGGGTCATTGAATATTTTTAAAGCTGAGTTGGATAGAATCGTGATTAACAAAGGAGTCAAATGTTATAGTCGGTGGACGGGAAAATAAGGTTGAGGTCACAATCAGATCAGCCATGATCTTATCAAATGACAGAGCAGGCTCGAGGGGCCGAATGGCCTCATACGAGTGAGGAATATGCCGCGCCATGAGGTTACAGATTGTGCTGGGATGCAATTCTGCTGCTGCTGCTGACGTCCCACAACACCCCCTGGATACCCAGTTCATATGTTCATATTAGAGATTAATGGAGGATAGGAGGGCAGTGAACCCAGAGGAGAGAAAAAATGATGAGTTGAGATGGAGATTGAAATCACCGAGGATGAGAAGTCTCTCGGTGCAGAGGTTGAGGGAGGAAAGCAGTGAAGATATCTCGGTGAGAAACGTGGCGTGGGATTTGGGTGGCGGTAGAGAACGAGGATTTTTTGGAGAGGTGAGTGGAGCGGAACGACGTGAGATGCTCAAAGGAGGAGAAGGTGCTAGAGGATTAGGGGGTCAGACATTGGTGTAATTTGGTGATAAGATGCACACCGCCACCGAGGCGGTCTGGGCGGGTCAAGTGATAGATATAACCAGGCGTCAGGCATAATTAAGGGGGAAGGTGTCATCACCCGTCAGCCAGGTTTCTGTCAAGGCCATGATATCGATGCAATCATCCACAGTGAGATCATGGATGGCAAGGGCTTTGATCACAATTGAACGGACATTCTGGAGGGAGATGCGGAGAGGGGCGGCGATAGCTGATCCGCTGGGAGAATCCACAGTGTCAGAGCTGCGAGGGGTGAGTGGGACAGGAAGGTTAGCCCGCAGCGGATACGTTGGGTTGGAAGGTCGGTGAGAGAGTAGGAAGGGGCAGTTGGGGTTGCTGCTCATAAGGAGGTCGCGACGAGTGTCTCGATGGGCCCTTCAGAGGATGTCAAGAGAGCCACAGAAGGAAGCTGTGGGATTATCTAAGAGGGAGTCAAGCCTGGGATGGCGGTAGGAGAGTAGGAAGGTGGAGGAGTGCTGAAGGGTTGGGATAGGGATTGGGGGGCAGAGTACCCGAGAGGGCAGAAATGAAAGGAGGCATGACGACAGGAGGGAATGGCCCAGGAGGGGTAAAGAGAAAAGAAGAAAAAAGGGGAAATAGAAGCGATGGGCTCGGGTCTGGAGCGGCAGCAAAAACACACACGTGAATGGACATAGGGAAACTGAGGTGACATAGGAGCGGTTACAGAGTAAGATTGGGATAGAAATATCCTGGTAATGAACAGGGAATAGAGGAGACAATAGGAGGGAGATCAAAGTTATCGTCAGTGATCCCGTGGTGGGATAAAGATGACGTAGATAGGGTGGAGTCAGCTTGGAACATCAACGAACTGATGTCCTGGTTCGGAGACAGGAGTGGAGGGAGAGAGAATCCAGACGCTATTTGAAGTACCAGAGAAGGCACTGCTGGAGGTATTTCCGTGAGAATGAAGAGCCCGGATGTGTGCAGAATCAATGGCGGGGCAGAAAAACGGTGGCGAAGTTGGAGGTCATTGTAAGATCCAGAAGCGGTGGAGAGATGGACGACGGCCCAGGAGAGTGAATTTCTGGCCAGGAATTCTCACTTCAGTAAAATAAAACTGAAAAACCAGTAGGACCAATGGGACAGTCATCAGCTCAGCAGATAACAGCAATGGTGGGGGTTGGGCTGTGGGCGAGACAAAGTTACTTTAAAACTTAAGCAACTGAATTGCAGATCAGAGTCACAGCAGCTGAGTCTTGCAGTGTAGTCCAGTGGAGATGCGTCGTCTTGACGGCAGAGAAGTCCAGGAATTGAGTATCCAAACTTGAGCAAAGATCCAGCGCTCAGTGATGAAAACAAAGAGCAGGCATGGTCGGGGGATGGGCAGTGGGCCCAGGTAACTTTAAACTTGCAGCTTGAACTTGTAGTTCGAGCTAAAATGCACCCACCATTGGAGCCAGGGGAACTTAAACAGTGGAAGAGAGGAGACTGGGGGAGAAAGGGCAAAGGATGGCAACGGATGACCAAGGATAGAGTTGCAGAGTAAAGGAGCTCCCCAGGGAGCAGCCAAACCTGGGCAGGATCTTAGCCTCAAGAATGTCCGGCTAATAGAGGAATAGGTGATCAATGTATCTTTACCATACCTCAGGTGTTTGGTGAATGCGACGGAAATCCAGGCACCACAGTCACAAGGATATATCTGCAGTTTCAGACGTACTTCCCTTTGGTTTAAACTTCTGATCGAGGCTACTGCACGGAGTCACAGACAATGCCTCGCGCCTCTTTGTGGAAGGGGGCAGACACTTGTATTCCTGGTAAATGTGGAGGAAGATCATTTAAAATGGGATTAATCTGTCCGTCAGTCTCATCTTCGTGGACACAGGAGGGCGGCTGGTGGGCGGTGACCAATGATGGGAGAATAATGGGCGGTCAGTGTGTGTCCCATTTCAAAGACAATCGTTCGTTCAAGAGGAAAACCATTCACCGGGGTTAAAATAAGTTACCATTGTTGGAAAATAACTGTGGTTCTCTATAGGTTTTATCATTAAACAATGATAATATGGCTATTACAGGCATTATGGGTAAGTGGAGTTCGCTTCGGAACATCGGAACATGAAAAGGCCATTCAGCCCCTCGAGCCTCTATTTTTTTTTCTGTTCCAGTATTTATCCAATTCCCTTTTGAGAGTTACTATTCAATCTGATTTCACTGTCCTTTCAGGCCATGGATTCCACATCATTACAAAGATCTGTATTAAAACAATGTTTCTTCATGTCGCCTCTGGTTCTTGTGCCAATCACCTTAAATCTGTGGCTTTCGTTCCCGACCCAACTGCCAATGGAAACAGTTTCTCCTTGTTTATTCTGTCAAAATTGTTCATGATTTTGAACACCTCTATCAAATCTCGACTTAACCTTCTCGGCACTAAGGAGAACAATCCCAGCTTCTCCAGTCTTTCCACACAACTGAAGTCCTTCATCTCTGGTACCATTTTAGTAAATCTCTTCTGCACCCTCTCTAAGGCCTTCACATCCTTCTTCCTGTGTGGTGCACATAACTGAACACAATTGTCCAGCTGAGGCCAAACCAGTGTTTTATAAATGTTCAGCATAACTTCTTTGCTTTTGTACTCTATGCCTCTGTTAATAAAGCCCAGGATCCAATGTGCTTTTTCAACAGCCTTTTTAACTTGCCCTGCCAACTTGAAACATTTGTGTGCATAACTCCCCAGGTCTCTCTGTTCCGGTACCCAGTTTAAAATTGTACCATTTAGATTATATTACCTCTCCTCATTCTTCCTAACAAAATGTATCACTTCACATTCTCTGCATTAAATTTCATCTGCCATGCGTCTGCCCATTTTACCAGTCTATCCATGTCCTCCTGAAGTCTGTTGCTATCCTCCACATTGTTTCTTGCATTCCTGAGTTACGTATCATCTGCAAACTTTGAAATTATACCCTGTGTACCGAAGTCCAGGCTATGAATGTATATCACATAGAGCAATGGTCCTAACACCAACCCCTGAGGAACACCACTGTATACTTCCCATCTGTCTGCAAAACAACCGTTCACCACTCCTTTCTGCTTGCTGACCCTAAGCCAATATTTTATCCAAGCTGCCACTGTCCCTTTAATCCAATGTGCTTTAATTTTCCAAACAGGTCTATTATGTGGTACTTCATGAAAGGCCTTTTGAATGTCCATGTACACAACATCAACCCCGCTGCCCTGATCAACCCTCTCGATTACTTCATCAAAGAACTCAATCAAGTTTGTGAAACGCGATTTTCCGTTGACAAATCCATGCTGACATTCACTTATTAGTCAATTCTTTTCCAAGTGCAAATTAATGTTGTCGTGTATTATTGTCTCTAAAAGTTTCCCCACCACTGACGTTAGGCTGATTGGCCTGTAATTGCCGGGTTTATCACTCGCCCCTTTATTGAACATTGGTATAGCAATTGCGTTCCTCCAATAATCTGGCATTGCCCCATGTCGAAGGAGGGTTGGAAGATTGTGGCCAGAGCCTCTGCAATTCCTACCCTTACTTCCGTCAGTCACATCGGATGGATCTCGTTTGGATCGGGTGATATTTCTATTTTGAGTGCTGCCAAACTTTCAAGTACCTCCTCTTTATCTATTTTTGCCCTATCTGATATCGCTGCTACCTCCTCCTTTACTGTGACAGTGGCAGCATTCGCTTCTCTCTTGAAGACTGATGCGAAGTATTCATTTAGTACCTCAGCCTTGCCCGCTGCCTCCACAAGAAGATCTTTTTTGTCCCAAATCAGTCGCACGCTTCCTTTGACTGCCCTTTTATTCATTGCTTTATCAGCCACCGTGTATCCTTTCTGACCATTGTATAATCAGCCCTTATGTATCGTGACTGACCATTGTATTATCAGACCCCATGTACCCTCACTGACAATTGTATTCTCAGGTTGCTGTATTTTTACTGACCATTATATTTTCAGCCCCACCTATCCTTCTGGAACATTGCATTATCAGCCCCATGTATCCTCACTGACCATTGTATTATCAGCCCCATCTATCCTTAATGACCATTGAATTATCAGCACCATGTATCCTAACTGACCGTTGCATTATCAACCCCAGATATCCTGACTGACCATTGTGTTATCATCCTTCGGTATCCTGAGTTACCATTGTATTATCATCCTCTTGTATCCTTACTCACCATTCCATTATCAGAGTCATGTATCCTTGAAGACAATTGCATTATCATCCACCTGCATCCTTTCTGACCATTGTATAATCAGCCCCATGTATGCTAACTGACCATTGTATTATCATTCTCCTGTATCCATACTGACAATTGTAATCTCAGACCCCGTGTTTCCTTAATGACCATTGTATTATCATCGCTCATTTATCCGTAGCTACCATTGTATTATCAGCCTCATTTATCCTGACTGACCATTACCTTATCAGACACCATGTTTCCTTACCGACCATTGTATTATCAGCCCCCATGTATCCTTAATGACCATTATTTTATCAGCACCCATTTATCCTGACTGACCATTGTATTAACAGCCCCCATGTATCCTTATTCACCATTGTATTATCAGCCCCCATGTATCCTTACTGACCATTTTATTATCATCTCAATGTATCCTTACTGACAATTGTTATATCAGGTCCCATGTATCCTTACTGGCCATTATTTGATCTGCTTCTATCAATCATTTTTGTCTTTCGCACTTTTGCGAAGTCCAACCCAGAAACTGATTTTAAAAATTCTGAAATTGCCGGCTGAATTCGTATCACAAAAATAATCTGAACCTTGTCAGTGAAGCTGTTCTTTCTTCACATCAGTACTGTAAGACTGCAGGATTCATATGTTCTTCCTTCACGATTTTGTTTGAAGTAATATTTCGAATTATCGGTCCCATCACTTCATGTCAGTAAAATACTTGTTTACCTATAATTGACAATATAGAGTGATGGTGTTAAGGGATTAATCTAACCTGTTTCTTCAGTGACTGTAATTAATGTCAGTCAGTGTGTCGTTTAATTGTCTCACTGGTGAGTTCCCCCAAGATATAAATAGGGTCTGTTTTCAAGGCGTCACATCAGAGTGTTTGATGCGGCTCTGCCTCCAGGTCAAACAGTGATCATTGGATCTCACAGATAATGAAAGAATGTTCTGGTATGTTCCAACTGAGCTTCGGATTCTGTGGGCACTCTATGATGCACAAAGAATTTACTATCCGCTCCTCGCTGCTGTTGGTGTTCCTGGTAAGTCATTATTTCAGCAAATAATTCTGTCAACCATGTTTAACTGTATTTACTGTCCTTGTCCTTTAGACCCGGTTATTAATTGTATTCAGTGTAAGCCTCTTGTTCAATGTCTGGTAATGCACCTTGTTTCCTTCATGTAACATGTGAACAGTTGCCGATTCACTGGTCCCAGTCCAATGAACAGTCTGTCCTTTTCATTACATTTCATTACTTTCTTCAACTGATGGTCATTTTTTTAGGATTTGACTGTTATTTGAGTCTCGTACACAAGGAATGTTGGTGGACGGTTCTCTTCATTGAACAGTTTGCCCTCTGCTCTTTGCACTGAACCCGAGTATCGGATCAGAAATATGTGTTCATAGGTAACAGGAGTTTTAAGGTCTGCTGGTTATAGTTAATGACACTGATCTGTGGAAACCAGCGCTAACAGACAGATCACCAACACACTCTGAAATATTGGACAATATCCAATAATGATTCAGCTCCAGGCAGCTGTCTTACTTTCAAACGTCTCCCGCTCTGCCTTATGGTCATTGGTGTTAGATGGTCAGGACAGGCTTTAAACTATAATATTTGTTCCAGTAAATTATTTATTCAGTTATGTTTGAGTTGATTGATTTCCACTGTTTTCATTTGGTCCCGTTCCCGTGGGCCACATTACAGGAGATCTCAGTGATGTCCACATGGACTATCTAACATCTACTGTTGAAGCGCACTGGGACGTTTTACTATGTTAAAGGCGCTATATAAATGCAAATTGTTGTTGTTTATTCAGTTATGTTTGAATTCATTTATTTCCTTTGGTTTTGATTTAATCCCATTCCTTCAAATCACTTTGAAATTCCCAACTGTTTCACCTTTGACCCTCCATTCGCCACGATACTTCTGCAGCTACTGATCTGCTCAATCTCACCTTCACCTCCACCTTTGAACCCTTGACCCCAGTGAACCCTTTACTCTCTCTCACCCTGTTCGTTCTCCTTGGCACGACTTCCATCGTTGCTCCTTAAGGTCCAAGGGACGCAGATTTGAACACTTCTGGCGCACATCTGGATAAGCCATTAATCGCCAGATCTCGCTGGACCTCATCAAGCACTATCGGGACCTGCTCTCCTCTGTTAAAACTGCTCACTATTCCAGGATCACCCGGGAATGCGAAGATGACCCGGCTTCTCTTCACTACAAACCGTCTTCTTAAACCCCTCTTCCCTGCCTCGTCCACCCTCACTTCCTTCAAGTGCGAGGAGCTCATGGACTTCTTTGTCACTAAGATTGAGACCATTCATTCAGCTGCCTCTGCCGCTTCTCTACCTTCCTCCAGTCCACCGAGCCAATCTTCCCGAAGTTCCCTGCCCCCCAGCCCTAACCCTGAATCCACATCTTTCTCTTGTTTCTCTTCTATCTCCCCTCATGCCCTCTCCGAGCTCATCTTGACCATGAAACCAATCTGCTGCTCCCTCGGCCCTTTTCCCACTGAACTGCTGACCACCCAACTTCCCTTCCTGATCCCCATGCTAGCTGATATTGTAAACGATTTTAGGGCCTGGACTATAGTCAGTCAAAGATGTATGTTGTCGGTTCGTTAATCAAAGTGATTATTTAATGATTTACATAATTCTTACAAGCATCAAACAAATCAAACAATACATACAAACTTAAAACCAAGGATTTCAGCCTCAAGGCAGAAGATCGATCAGCTCTCTCTCTCTCTCTTGAAGTTTTCTTCTTTTGTTGTTGGACGTCCTTCCTCCAGGCGAAGCTTCTTAAGGTTCCTACAACGACATTAAAGAGTCTGCCACGATGTCCCATCTTTATATGATTTTGCCAGTTGGGGTGTGAGTAAAAGTTAAGAGAATTCCCATTTTGGCCACTCACCCACTATTGCATTGACAATGGACTGTTGGCTGGGCCAATCAAAACCAGGTGACCCCAGGTGCAGCCTTTCCACCGTGTGAAACCACCGAGTGAAACCATCGAGTGAAACCACCGTGTGAACCCACCGTGTGAAACCACCGAGTGAAATCACCGTGTGAAATCACCGAGTGAAACCACTGTGTGAAACCACCGAGTGAAATCACCGTGTGAAATCACCGAGTGAAACCACCGAGTGAAACCACTGTGTGAACCCACCGAGTGAAACCACCGTGTGAAATCACCGTGTGAAATCTCCAACAGCCTTTTCCCCGTGTGAAACCAGGTGTAAGTAACTTGAATTGTCTCTCCCAAAGATTTCAAACTCTCTCAGCACTATTTTTCCAAGTTGCTATTTGTTCAGGTTCCCATCAGTTGTTTTGAGAACCAAAAGCCTGTTCGAATCTTCTCGAAGTTTCTGCACATTGCTGCCTTTGCAGTTTAAACTTACAATGTCCAAATGTAATATCTAAAGGGGCGAAGTTAACCCTTTCCTTCCCGGTTCTCTTTTGTCTGGTACTGTCACCTTCCTTTCAAATCTCCCGTATTCCCCCTTCCTCAAAAAAAACATCCATGACCTCTCTGTCCTTGCAAATTACCGCCCCCGTCTCCAACCTCCCTTTCCTCTCCTGAAACTTGTTGTCACCTCCCAAATACATGCCTTTCTTGCCTGAAACTGCACCAGTAACCTCTCCAATCAGGTTCCTGCCCCTGCAACAGCGCGGAATCGGGCCGAATCAAAGTCACAAATCACATCCTATGTGACTGACCGTAGTAAACTATCCCTCTTCATCCTTTGACACGGGAGACCACACCATCCACCTCAAACGCCTCTCGTCCGTTGTCCAACAGGTTGGGACTGCCCTCGCCTGGTTCCATTCCTATTCATCCAGGCTTCTTCAGAGAATCTCCTCGATCGGCATATCTTCCCGCCCCCGCACCGTTATCTCTGGAGTCACCCAAGGAACAATCCTCCTATTTCACATCTGCAAGCTTCCCCTCGGCGACATCCTCCGAAAGCACACTGTCAGATTCCAGGTGTACACTCACACCCAGCAGTAACTCAGCACCGCCTCTCCCGGTCCCTTCACTGCCTCTGATTTGTCAATTGTAAACAATTTTACAACACCAAGTTATAGTCCAGCAATTTTATTTTAAATTCACAAGCTTTCGGAGACTTCCTCCTTCCTCAGGTAACTTGATGTTGTAAAATTGTTTACAATTGTCAACCCCAGTCCATCACCGGCATCTCCACATCTGATTTGTCAGACTGCTTGTCCGACGTTCGGTCCTGGATCAGCAGAAATTTCGTCCATTTAAACATTGCGAAAATTGAAGCCATTGTCTTCGGCCCCGATCACAAATTCCGTTCCCTCGCTATTGATTCCATCCCCCTCCCTGGCCAGGATCTTAGGTTAAATCGGTCTAGTAGGCGTTCTACTTCATCTCCTAACCCAAGGCCACTTAGGGCATTGTAACTTCCAACTGCCGACCCACGACAGGCCCTGGATTGGAGCTGGGGCCTGCTGGTGGTTTTGGTTTCCTTCCACACCGGGGCGGTCCTTTACAACAAACCCTCTCCGCAGCAGAAAGTTCTGTTGCAAGGAAAGTACATAAGAATATAAGAAACAGGGGCAGGAGTAGACCATCCGGCCCCTCGTGCCTGCTCCGCCATTCAATAAGATCATGGCTGATCTTCGAACACAACTCCACCAGTAATTAGATTCTGTCCCTGGATTCAATAATAACGCTGAACATTTCACCCTAAATTCGACCAGGCTGCTGCTTTTACTCTCAGTCTGAAGTAGAATTCCCTGTTTTTCTCTTCCTGACAGTGAACTTCGTGACGATTGTGATCCTGTCTCGAGGAGGGTGCGGTCTCTCCAAATGTGTCACCCGTTACCTGGTGTCCATGGCAGCGGCCGATCTACTGGTCGTTATCACTGATCTGATATTCAGGCAAATTCCTATTCTTTATTCGACTCAGTTTCAGTTCATTTGGAACTTTAAAGTGTGTAATATCCACGCCGTCCTGCTTTACGCAGCCACAGACTGTTCTGTCTGGTTCACAGTCACTTTCACCTTTGATCGATTTGTGGCCATTTGTTGCCAGAAGCTGAAAACTAAATATTGCACCGAGAAAACGGCGGCTGTGGTTCTGGGAACAGTGAGTGTGCTGTTCTGTGTGAAGAACACTTTCTGGTACTTTATGTATGGAGGTAAATATTGGATTAGCAATTCTCCCTGGTTTTGTTATATATCACGGGATGTTAGTTATTCACAGGTGTGGGCAGTAATTGAATTCCTTCATTATATTTTAACACCATTTGTTCCATTTGTTCTGATTCTGCTGCTCAATGCTTTCACCGTCAGACACATTTTAGTGTCGAGCAGAGTCCGCAGGAGACTCCGGGCCCACAGCAGTGGGGAGAGTCCCAGTGACCCAGAGATGGAGAAGAGAAGGAAATCCATCATTTTACTGTTTGTTATTTCGGCGAATTTTATCCTGTTATGGGCGGTGTTTCTGTTGTATTCTGTATGGAAACGATTGGATCTGTTAGACTTTATTCCTGTGTATCTACCTGAATTTGTACAAGAACTGGGATTTATGCTCCAGCTCCTGAGTTGCTGCACCAACACGTGTATTTATGCCGTGACCCAGACTAAATTCAGAGAGGAGTTGAAGAATGTGGTGAAATATCCCTTTACTGGAATTGTTAAATTCATTAAATAATGAGAAGACTTTCCATCATCACAAGATGTTGGTCTGGTGTTCTGCCCAATCCCCTCATCTCTGGGATACAAACACAGTGAGGCCTGTTTTCATCTTTTACCGCCCGGATTTAGTGACTAACAGGGACGGTAGAGGTGAGGAAGTCCGTGGAGATCAGTCCCGCTTGATTCCTGCTGGTTTTTAGTCCCGCTCAGTCCTCTGGTGCGGCCTGGGGCGGGTGTATGAAGCTCCCGTCCGCCAGGCTCTTGTTTCATGTGTTTACACAAGGCGGGCGGGCGGGACACACATGCAGCCCGTGGAGTGAGGACCAGAGAATCATATTTTAAGAATCATTTTACGTCTCCTTAGGAACAGAGGAACAGGAGTCGGCCATTTAACCCCTCGACCGTGTTCCCCCATTCTATTAGTTCAAGTTCGATCTGTATATTAACTCCATTTACCCGCCTTGGATTTGTAACACTTAATACCCGCGCCTAACAAAAATCGATCAATCTCAGTTATGAAATTTTCAATTGATCCCCAGCCTCAACAGCTTTTTGGAGGAGAGGGTTCCAGATTTCCACTGCCCTTTGTGTGATGAAATGATTCCTGACATCACCCCTGAACGGACTACCTTTAATTTTAAGGTTATGGCCCATTGTTCTGGACTCCCCCACCAGAGGAAATAGTTTCTCTCTATCTTCCCCATCAAATGCTTTAATCATCTTAAATACGACCATTAGATCAGCCCTTAATCTTCTATACTGAAGGGAATACAAGCCTGGTCTGTGCAGTCTGTCCTCATAATTTAAACTTTTTAGCCCCGGTATCATTCAGGTGAATCTGTGCTGTACCCCTCCAAGGCCCATATATCCTTCCTGAGGTGCGCTGCCCAGAACTGAATGCACTCTCCAGATGGGGTCTAACCAGAGCTCAGCACAGCTTTAACATAACTTCCACCCTTTGTGTTCCAGCCCTTTTTGATCAGGCTCAAAGTTCCATTTGTCTTTTCAATTATTTTTTGGACCAATTCTTCAGCTTTTAGTGATTTCTGGACTTGGACCCCACAATCTCTCTGCTCTTCCGCAGTCCCGAGCATCTCACCATTTAGATACCCTGATCTATCTTTCTTAGGTCGAAAGTGTATGACCTCACACTTTTCCACATTGAACTCCATCTGCCACAGTTTTGCCCATTCATTTAATCTTTCAACGTCCCTTTGCAACTATCTGCTCCCATCTACAATATTTATTGTGCTTCCTGACTTACTGTCGTCAGCGAACTTCGGCTGTCTATTCCTTCATCCAAGTCATTTATAAATACAGTGAAAAGCTGAATCCCCAGTACAGATCCCTGGGGACACCACTGGTCACATCCTGCTGATTTGAGTCCATATCCATTATCCCCACTCTCTGTCTCCTACCTCCTAACCAATTCCCTTTCCAAGCCAATGGGTTGTCTCCAATTCCATGCACTCTCGATTTTGTCAACAGACTCTTATATGGAACCTTGTCGAACGCCTTCTGGAAGTTCATATAAATAACATCCATAGACACTCCTAATCTACCACGTTAATTAGCTCCTCAAAAAAATCAACTGGCTTCGTTCGACATGGTAGCAGGACAGGTAGATAAGGTGGTTAAGGAGGCAGATGGAATGCTTTCCTTTATTAGCTGAGGCACAGAATAAAACAGCAGGGATGTTATGCTGGAATTGTATAAAACACTAGTTAGGCCACAGCTTGAGTACTGCGCACAGTCCTGGTCACCACATTACAGGAAGGATGTAATTGCACTCGAGAGGGTGCAGAGGAGATTTACAAGGATTTTGCCAGGATTGGAGAATTTTAGCTGTGATGACAGATTGGATAGTCTGTGGTTGTTTTCCTTGAAACAGAGGAGGCTGAGGGGTGATTTGATTGAGGTGTACAAAATTATGTAGGGCCTAGGTACAGTGGATCAGAAGGACCTATTTCCCTGAGCGGAGGGATCAATAACCAGGGGGCATAGATTTAAATTGATTAGTAGAAGGATTAGAGCGAAAATGAGGAAAATATTTTCAACCACAGGGCGGTGGGGGCCTGGAACTCACTGCCTGAGAGGGCGGTAGAGGCAGAAACCCTTAACTCATTAAAAAAATACCTGGATGTGCACCAGAAGAGCCGTGACCTGCAGGGCTACGGACCAAACTCGGGAAAATGGGATTAGGCTGGGTGGCTCGTTTATCAGCCGGCGCGGACACGATGGGCCGAATGGCCTCCATCTGTGCCGTAAATTTTCGATAATTCTATGATTCTAAGAGGTCCAGGATCAATTTACAGCTTATTGAGTAAGACTTGTCACTGTCCCGGACACTCCCTGTCCCTCGGTATCTGTGTCCGGGGAGAAGCTGATGGATTTGTGTTACCTTCTTCAGGTGAATCTTTGTGTTCATCGAGGTGATGGGTGTCAGAGCCTGGAAATGGGACATTTAATCAGTCCGAGCACCTCTTGTCAGTATCCGGGACTCCCAGGTCAGGCACAGAGCAGTTTACATACAACAACAACAACTTGCATTTATGTAGCGCCTTTAACATAATAAAAGTTCCCAAGGCGTTTCACAGGAGCGATTATCAAACAAAATTTGACACTGAGCCACATAAGTAGATATTAGGACAGGTGACCAAAAGCTTGGTCAAAGAGGTAAGATTTAATGAGCGTCTTAAAGAAGGAAAGAGAGGCGGAGATGCGGAGAGGTTTAGGGAGGGAATTCCAGTGATTCGGGTCAAGGCAGCTGAAGGCACGGCCGCCAATGGTGGAGTGATTTAGGACAAGGGCAGAAATCTCGGAGGGTTGTAGGGCTGGAGGAGGATACAGAGATAGGGAGGGGCGAGGCCGTGGAAGAATTTGGAAACAAGGATGAGAAGTTTAAAATCGAGGTGTTCCCAGACCGACCAAAAGCAAGCACAGGGGGTGATGGATGAACAGGAATTGGTGCGAGGTGGAATACGGGGAGCAGAGTTTTGGATCAGCTCAAGTTTATGGAGGGTGGAAGATGAGAGGCCGGCCAGGATGCATTGGAATTATCAAGTCGAGAGGTAACAAATCATGGATGAGGGTTTCAGCAACAGATGAGCTGAGGTGAGCTGGAGATGCGCAATGTTATGGAGGTGGAAGGAGGCGGTCTTGGTGATGGAGAGGATATGTGAGTAAATCTCTCTCTACACTGTCCCATCAAACACTCCCAGGGCAGGTACAGCACGGGTTAGATACAGAATAACGCTCCTTCTGCACTGTCCCATCAAACACTCCCAGGGCAGCGACGGCACGGTTTACATTTTTTTTTTCGTTCATAGGATGTGGGCATCGCTGGCAAGGCCAGCGTTTATTGTCCATCACTAATTGCCCTTGAGAAGGTGGTGGTGAGCCGCCTTCTTGAACCACTGCAGTCCGTCGGGTGAAGGTTCTCCCACAGCGCTGTTAGGAAGGGAGTTCCAGGATTTTGACCCAGCGACGATGAAGGGACGGCGATATATTTCCAAGTCGGGATGGTGTGTGACTTGGAGGGGAACATGGAGGTGGTGGTGTTCCCATGTACCTGCTGCTCTTGTCCTTCTAGGTGGTAAAGGTCGCGGGTTTGGGAGGTGCTGTTGAAGAAGCCTTGGCGAGTTGCTGCAGTGCATCCTGTGGATGGTACACACTGCAGCCACAGTGCGCCGGTGGTGAAGGAAGTGAATATTTAGGGTGGTGGATGGGGTGCCAATCAAGCGGGCTGCTTTGTCCTGGATGGTGTCGAGCTTCTTGAGTGTTGTTGGAGCTGCACTCACCCAGGCAAGTGGAGAGTATTCCATCACACTCCTGAATTGTGCTTTGTTGATGGTGGAAAGGCTTTGGGGAGTCAGGAGGTGAGTCACTCGCCGCAGAATACCCAGCCTCTGACCTGCTCTTGTAGCCACAGTATTTATGTGGCTGGTCCAATTTGATTCTGGTCAATGGTGACCCCCAGGATGTTGATGGTGGGGGATTCGTCGATGGTAATGCCGTTGAATGTTAAGGGGAGGTGGTTAGACTCTCTCTTGTTGGAAATGGTCATTGCCTGGCACTTGTCTGGCGCGAATGTTACTTGCCACTTATGAGCCCAAGCCTGGATGTTGTCCAGGGCTTGCTGCATGCGGGCTCGGCCTACTTCATTATCTGAGGTGTTGTGAATGAAACTGAACACTGTGCAATCATCAGCGAACATCCCCAATTCTGACCTCATGATGGACTGTAGTGGAATCAACGGATATGGGGATCGGGCGGGAAAGTGGAGTTGAGGAAGAAGATCAGCCATGATCATATTGAATGGCGGAGCAAGCACGAGGGGCCGAATGGCCTACTCCTGCTGCTATTTCTTATGTTCTTATCTTCTTATACAAAATCACAGATGGCGTAATGAATGTTGATTTCAGATAGTAAGGATGGAGGGAGCAGGGAGAGTGTGTTGAATGGGGAATTTACAGCTGAGAATGCACAGGAGACGACCGAATATTCTACAGAAACACCAACAACTTGTATTTATACAGAGCATTTAACAAAGTAAAACATCCCAAGGTGCTTCACAGGAGTGAACTCAAATAAAATTTGATGGTAGAATTTGAAACTGGAGACATGAAACGAGAATTGTCTGTTCTGAAATTCTCTCCTGTAACTAAAGTAGGAACTTTGGTAAACTCCTTTTACAGGATATTAGAAGGGGAGGATTTACAGATGGGAAACTCAAACCAAACATCACGTCAAGGTCTGACAGTCACTCGATTCATCAGGACCTGAATATCATCGGCCTTTGGATATAGAAGGAAAAATCACCAATCACAGCAGTTAGAAACTGTACACGTGTTCTGTGTGTGAACATCCTTTCAGCCAATCGTACAGCCCATGAGACACAAACACAGACGTGCCGGGAATCAACAGTGTAAATGTGGGGACTGTGCGAAGGGATTCAGTTGCTGTAAACTCATCGACCCAGTCACACGGGGAGAGGCCGTTCGCCAGCTGAGTGTGGGAATGGATTCACTCGCTCATCTCACCTACTGCCACACCAGAATCTTCGTAATGGGGAGAATCCGTTCACCAGCTCTGTGTGGAAAGGGATTCACTCGATCATCCCATTTACTGACACACCGGCACAGTCACACCGGAGAGAGACCGGTTAGAGAAAAAGTACGAGGTAAACTAATGGGTCTTAAGGCTGACTAGTCCTCGGGAACTGATGGCTTGCATCCAAGGGTCTTAAAGGAAGTGGCTGCAGAGATAGTGGATTGGAAAACCGCAAACGTAACGCCCCTATTCAAGAAGGGAGTGAGACAGAAAGCAGGTAACTATAGACCAGTTAGCCTAACATCTGTCATTGGGAAAATGCTAGATTCCATTATGAAGGAAGTAGTAGCAGGACATTTGGAGACTCATAATACAATCAAGGAGCGTCAACGTGGTTTTATGAAGGGGAAATCATGTCTGACAATTTATTAGAGTTCTTTGAGAATGTAACGAGCAGGGTGGATAAAGGGGAACCAATGGATGCAGTATATTTGGATTTCCAAAAGGCATTCGATAAGGTGCCCCGTGAGTTGACGTTGACGTAATCCCCCCTTCCCCCTCGCCCCCCATGTTGATGATGAATTGGGAGAGGACATCAACGGTTAACAAGTGAGACGATTGACGGCTGATGAGAGTGACAAGTGCCGTGACTGTTTCGTCTCCATGAGACAGGAGATCAAGGATGCTGGACACAACATTCGCGCTCAGCTGGCCCATACTGGACTGAACATTGCCCAGCTGGCCCATACTGGACAGAACATTGCCCAGCTGGCCCATACTGGACTGAACATTGCCCAGCTGGTCCATACTGGACAGAACATTGCCGAGCTGACAAATATTCACAAGGCTCTCGTACATTTCATGGAGTTGAATGCGAGCACGGCTGTGCTGCACCCGAAGCCCGTGACACACCCCGTGCCACTTCCTGCCGCAGACAGAGTACAGGCCCAAGAGCCAGATGCTAATCCTGCACCTGACGCTACTTTTATTCATGTCCCCGTGGAACAGCAGCACTCCAGCTCCGAACTCCCTGATTACAGCCATTTTGTAAGGCACAGATTTCGTGCCCTTGGCTCAAGAGGGGCTCGATCACAGGGAGGGATGGGGGCCAGGAGGAAATAGGATGCTCCTCGAGTGAAGAGTTCGCCTCATCTTGTTCAGAGTGTCACAGCGACCCTCGAGCATGCCGCAAGGGGGCGTCTGTAAATCTCATTGCTGTTTGTTCGGTTGGTGTTTTGGTTGTTTGTTTTCATTCGCTTGTTGATATTTTGTGATGTAATGAATCTCTCCTGATTGTTTGTCTGATAATTTTTGTTGGTGCTGCTGCTGCCCTTCAAACTTAATCAGAAGTCATTTGTAATTGTTCGAAGATTTTCTGAATATAAACCATGTCAGCATCACAATTGCTTTCAAACAAGAAAATTAATGAGTTAACGTAATTTTTATTTAAAGTTTTGCACTACACACCTCAATGTTCACAATAAAGTTTTACAATAATTAACTGCCTCAAAATGTTAATGTAAAGTTTTGCACTAATTTTTTGATGCTGCAATTAAAGCTCACTGTTTCACTTTCAATCTCGCTTGTCCTGTTATCTGCTTTCCTGGGAGGGGGCGAGGAGGCAATTAACCATTTTCGTCGATGTCTAAAAGCATCAGCCACTGGGTGCTCTCCCGCTGCCCTGTCCCCTGCAGCCACGGTTTCCTCGGGGGTGGGGGTGGGGAAACCAACAATGGCCCCAGCAACATCCGGGTTGTCATCCTGCATCTCGTCCATTCCCAGCGGCATCTCGTCTTCCTGGTCAAAGGTCAGTCCTTCCCGCAGTGTAAAGTTGTGCAATGCGCATCAGACAACCACAACCCTGGACACCTTGACAGGTGAGTACGGCAAAGATCCCCCGACCTGTCCAAGTCTCGAAAGCGTGATTTCAGCTCCCCGATTCTCCTCTCCACGACTTGGCGTGAGCACACGTGGGCACGGTTGTTCCTCTCCTGAGCTGTACTATTGGTCCTGTGGTAGGGTGTCACCAGCCACGGCTTCAGCGGGTAGCCCTTATCACCTGAAATCCATCCAGATCCTTGCTGCTCTCCGGTGAAGGTATCATTGCAAGTCTGAGTGGCGAAGGACGAAGGCATCATGGGCACTTCCCTTGTGATCTGTATTTACACTCATGATCCACAGGTCGGCATCGCAAAGGATCCTCACATTTAACCAATTAAACCTCTTCCTGTTGTTGGTAGTGACAGGTGCCTCATTGGGTGCCTTGAACGTCACATGGAATCCGTCGACAGCCCCCTGTAATCTGGGAATCCAGCGATCCTGTGGAACGCGGTAAACCTTTCCCTTTGAGAATCCAGCGATCCTGTGGAACGCGGTAGATCTCTCCCTTTGGGGAATCCAGCGATCGTGTGGAACGCGGTAGACATCTCCCATTGGGGAATCCAGCGATCCTGTGGATCACGGTCGACCTCTCCCTTTACCGCGCTGGGGACATGTCAAGTTTGATCAACTGGGAAACCGCGCGGAATATCGCGCCCGTGACCTCATGAATCCACTCTCACAGGACTCTGGGTGATTGTGTATCTGTGACCTGATGAATACAGACTCCCGCAGGGCTCTGGGTAATGGTGTATCTGTGACCTGATAAATTCAGACTCTCACAGGGCTCTGGGTGATGGTGTATCTGTGACCTGATGAATTCAGACTCTCACAGGGCTCTGATGATGTTGCACATGTCACCAGGGCCTGACTGAAATGACCCACATGCCACTGACGAGGCCCTGCAGGAAGTAGAAGGTGGCTGAAGGTCCTCTTGTAACATCTCATAGAGGCGGCCGATTGCCTCCTTCCTAAAACGAAGTCTCCACACAGATATCTCTTCCGATAACAATGTGGTTGGTGTGGTGTATATGGACTTTCAAAAGGCGTTTGATAGAGTGCCGCACGGTCGGCTTATGATCACGATTGCGGCCCATGGAACAAAAGGGGCAGTAGCAGCATGGATATAGAATTGAATTTGGGACAGGAAACAGAGAGAAGTGGTGAACGGTTGTTTTAGGACTGGAGGGAGGTGGATAGTGGTGTTCCCCAGTGTGGGTCCTGGGACCACTGCTTTTATTGATATATATTAATGACTTGGACTTGGGCGTGCAGGGCTCAATTTCAAAATTTGCAGATGAAACAAAACTTGGAATGGTCGGAAACAGCGAGGAAGATAGTGATAGACTTCAAGAGGATATACACAGGCTGGTGGCATGGGCGGACACGTGGAAGGTGAAATTTAATGCAGAAAAATGCGAAGTGATACATTTTATTAGGAAGAATGAGGAGACGCAATATAAACTAAAGGGCACAAGTCTAAAACGGGTAGAGGAACAAAGAGATCGGAGGCTTTTTGTGCACAAATCTTGAAAGGTGGCAGGGCATGTTGAGAAACCGTTTCAAAAAGCAATGGGATCCTTGGCTTTATAAATAGAGGCACAAGTACAAAAGTATGGAAGTCATGATGAACCTTTATAGAACACTGGTTTGACCACAACTGGAGTATTGTGTCCAATTCTGGGCACCGCACTTTCGGAAATATGTGAAGGCCCTGGCGGGGGTACAGAAGAGATTTACTCGAATGATTCCAGGGATGAGGGACTTTAGTTACTTGAATGGACTGGAGAAGCTGGGGTTGTTCTCCTTGAAACAGAGAAGGTTGAGAGGAGATTTGATCGAGATATTCAAAATCATGAAGGGTCCAGACAGAGTCGATAGAGAAGAAGTGTTCCCATTGGTGGAAGGGTCAAGAACTAGAGGACATGGCTTTAAGGCGATTGACAAAAGAACCAAAGGTGAAAAACTTTTTTACACAGCGAGTGGTTCGGATCTGGAATGCACTGCCCGAGGGGGTGGTGGAGGCAGATTCAATCATGGCTGAAAAAATGCAGGGCCACGGGGACAGTGACGAGCTGGAATGTTCTTGCACAGGGCCGGTACATACTCGATGGGACGAATGGCCTCCTTTCGTGCTGAAACCTTTATCTAACGGTATGATGTAAATGGGAGAAGAGTGACAATGAGCACTGTCAAAATGTAACCGAAATAACAACTCGCTGGAGTGCGGTTCGAACCCACGAGAACATAAACCCAGCGGATTTTAAGTAAAACGCTTGAACCACTCGGCCACCCTGTTTACTGTGTTTTTATATAATGTGCTTGAGTGTCATTTCTTCCATCTCTTTGTCAGTCAAGGTCCAGAATGAAATGATGTCGGGAGCAGGGAAAGAGAGACACTCTGAAAAGCGTTGAAGAAGTGACACATTACACATACACATACACGGACAGGTACCCACATGTGTAGGTTGAAACGCAGAAATGAAATCTTTGGATAGTAAGCTCTGAACCGTTGTCGGCAGGATTCAAAGCTGCGCGGGGAGATCCCAATGGATTTCTAATCGATCGCCTTAACCACTTGGCGACGACGACTTGATTTCAGTTCAATGCTGCTCACTGGAAATTGCAACGATCCCTCCGTGCTGTAACCTTTCTCTGATGCAAATGGATGAAGAGTGACAATGAGCAGTATCAAAATGAAACAGCTACGAGGAGTGTGGAAACACGCTGATATAAAACAATTGGATTTTAAATCCAACGCCTTAAGCACTAACGATCGTTATTCTTTAGCTTTTTCCATACCGACAGAAGCTTTTAGAGTCCGTTATGTTTCTTGCTAGTTGACTCTCATTTTCTATTTTCCCTTTCATCATCAATTTCTTGGTCCTCCTTTGTTGAATTCTAAAATGCTCCCAATCCTCAGGTTTACTGCTTTTTCTGGCAACTTTATTTGCCTCTTCCTTTGATTTAATACTATCTTTAATTTATCTTGTTCGCCACGGTTGGATCACTTTTCCTGTTGGGTTTTTGTGCCTTAAGGAATATATATTTGTTGCAGTCTATCACTATCCTCTTCACTGTTCACGACACTTCCAAGTTTTGAGTCACCTGCAATTTTTTTAAATTTTGCCCTGTACACCCAAGTCCAAGTCATTAATATATGTCAAAAAAGCAATGGTCCCAATACCGACCTAAGGGGAACACCACTGTACACCTCCCTCCTTCCGAAAAACTTTCACTTGCAATTGATCTCCAATATTTGATGTGGAAAATACACTGAAAATCTAACTCGGACCATCCCACTTTCCACAATTTAATTTCACTGATATTCCAGCGATTTTAAAACCTGCTCTCTGCCTCACTCTTCACCTCGATTTCAGAACCCGAATAATATGCAAGTAATGAATACGCAGAATCGAGCTGTTTGCAGACCCGGGCTAATTCAGCCGCTCTAAACGGAGAGAAAGAGAGAGAGAGAAATACAGAAAGAAATTTGTTTCCAATATTTGATGTGGAAAATACATTGAAAGACTAACTCGGACCATCCCAGTTTCCTGAATTTAATTTCACTGATATTCCACCGATTTTAAAACTCTCCATTAAGGTCTCTCTCTCTGCATCTCTCTCCCCGTATCTCCATCTGTCTCTATCTCTCTCTCTCTCTCTCTTTCTGTCTGTCTCTTTCTATCTCTCTCTCTGTGACTCTTTCCACAACGGCCCGTAAAATAAACTGTCATGAAATTATTCGTTCAGGCGGAATAGTAGAAATCCATTGTTCCTCGATTAGTCGATTGTCGCAATCAGTTGCATAAACCTGTTGATCTGACTTCACCCGCTGAAGAGCATTATCATCGGGGTTTTGCTCGCGGGGTGCGGTGGCCAAGTGGAAAGGCGTCGGTCTTGTAAACCGAAAAGCGCGGGTTCGAAACCCGTCCGTATTTGTTTCAAGCTTGAATTTTTAATGAAATGACCTATTTGATGACAGTTGTTTCACTTTCCACGGGCCACTGTTGAAAGAAGACTCACCGTTCACATTTCCATCTCTCTGTTAGTTCAGATCCAGAATAAAGTGATGTGGGGTGCGAGGAAAAGAGTGAAAAAGAGAGACACTCAGAAAGAGAGAGAGACACTGGGACAGAAAGAGACTCTCTCGGTCTGTCTGAGTCTGTGTCAGTCTCTCTCCCTCCATCTGTCCAATACCCGCAGATTTGAGAATCACAGGGTCAAAGAAGGAAACAGATTGGAGAAAATTGAGCCTGTGTCCTGTTTCAAAACCGAATCCCAGGAAAACGGCTCTGGTGGAATCGTTAAATGGTTCAGGTTTTTCAGACGAGTTTGACCTCCTCCCTGAGATGGCGAGACACGGGGACGTGGGGCGATTAAAAGTCTTCGGAAAAATCATTTCGAAATGGATATTCTCCATCGTGGTGAGATATCCCCCCTGAGCCAGGGATTCAATTCCCCGATAGGGAGGAAGCATTTTTAAGACGCTAACTACAAATTTTACTTCTTTGCCTCACTTCTTCTTCAAAAACGACAGAAAAATAGAACAGAAAAAGAATGAAACAGGTGATTGTCACTTTCAGAATATTATTGAGCGGAGACTGTTTGGGGACTGAATTCTTGGGGCCCGTCTGTTGCAGAGCACAAATGTGTTCCGATCTGTTTCCTTCTTTGACCATGTGATTCTCAGATCTGCGGGTATTAGAGAGAAGGAGGGGGAGAGACAAACAGACAGAGAGAGAGAGAGACTGAGACAGAGAGAGAGAGAGAGAAAGACTGATCCTGAGAGACACCTTGAAATATTGGGGGGAGAGGGAGAGAGAGAGATTTAACGATTATGCCTGTGTGTGTAATGTGCCTAAATATGTGTGTATGTCTCACTTTTTCTGAGCTTTTCTGAGTGATTCTCTGTTTTTCTGTCTTTCTCTATCTGAACTCTCCCCCGCGCTCCCCACATCACTTTATTCTGGACCTTGACGAACAGAGAGATGGAAATGTGAAAGGTCAGTCTTCTTTCAACAGTGGCCCGTGGAAACCAGGGTTCAATTTCCCGACCGGGAGGTTACATTTTTGTTGCCTTTCAAGCTTCACTTTCATTCCTCTTGCAATATATCTCCAAGTGGAGGTTTACCAGAAAGATCCCACATACAACAATGAAATGGATGGTCAGTTAATCTGCGTTTTGGTTTTGTTAGTTGAGGGAGGAAGGATAATTTCCTTAATAATGGATTCTAGCATTTTCATTTTAGACACACACATGCACAGCCATGTACACACGCAGACACTGATACACAGACAGATACGAACACACACACACACACACACACAGGTAAACACACTGACAGACAGACACACGTGTAGATTGAACCGCAGAGATGAAAGGTCATCAGATAAATGATTGAAATAGATTCACTGAAATTTGAAGCATGTTTAACGCCATCTGTGGTGAGTGTCCTTTACTGACCCACACCAGTTTTTCGTTAGTGTACTGGTGAGTATCACCGCTTATCACGCAAGTGACCGGGGGTTCAATTTTCCAACGGGGAGGTTGCACTTTCGCTGCCTTTAGAAGTTTCACGTTCATTTCTCTTGCAATTTATCTCTAATATTTGATGCGGAAAATACACTGAAAGGCTATCACGGACCACGAGGCACCGGACACAACAAAGGCAAACCAAGCCCAGTCGACAATGCAAAGTCCTCCTCACAAACATCTTGGGACTTGTGACAAAATTGGGAGAGCTGTCCCAAGAATAGCCTGTAACAGCCATACTCACAGAATCATACCTTTCGGCCAACGTCCCAGACTCTTCCATCACCATCCCTGGGGATGTCCACTCCCACCGGCAGGACAGACCCACCAGAGGTGGCGGTATAGTGATATGCAGTCAGGAGGGAGCCCTCAACATTGACTCCGGACCCCATGAAATCTCATGGCATCAGGTCAAACATGGGCAAGGAAACCTCCTGCTGATTACCACCTAGCGCCCTCCCTCAGCTGATGAATCAGTCCTCCTCCATGTTGAGCACCACTTGGAGGAGGCAGTGACGGGAGCAGGGACACTCTGGGTGGGGAACTTCCATGTTCATCATCAAGAGTGGCTCGGTAGCACCACTAAATTTAGCGAATTGTAATGAACTAAATGGTTGAAATAGAGTCACTGAAAATTGAAGCGCATCTAACGCCATCCGTGGTGATTGTCCTTGACCGACTCACGGCAGTTCCTCGTTAGTATAGTCTGTCCAGCGGGAGACCGGGGAGACCCAACTTTAACTGCCTTTAAAAGACAGAGAGACAATCTGAAAAACGTTGAAGAAGTGAGACACATTACACACACACATATAGAGTGACCTACACACCCAGACATTGATACACAAACAGGTACACACACTGACAGACAGGCGCACCCTTCACCTCGATGTCAGAACCACAATAATTTGCAAGTAGTGAATACGCAGAATCGAGCTGTGAGCAGACCCGGGCTAATTCAGCAGCTCAAAACAGACAGAGAGAGAGAGAGAGAGATACAGAAAGAAAGAGAAACAGAGAGCGAGACACAAGAAGAGAGATGGAGAGTGAGAGAAGCCTTGATAAGGACGCAGAGGAGGATTAGCAGAAAGATCCCACATGCAACAATGAAATGGATGGCCAGTTAATCTGCTTTTTGGTGGTGTTCGTTGAGGGAGGAAGGATTACCGTTCAGGTTTCCAAATTTGCGCATAGCAAGGTCACATTAATAGTAATGAGAAAGTACCAGGTACATAATGGAGATGTAAAAAGTATGTCACTGAACAGTATGAAAGTGTAAATTAAAATGCGACCAGGAGTGGGCTTCAAACCGCAGAACTGGTCGAGGTGTCAGCAGTCGCTCAGTGGGCAGCACTCTCGGCAGCGAGCACACAATCTGCTGAAAGAAGACTTGTCTTTCACATTTCCATCTCTTTGTCAGTCAAGATGAAATGATGTGGGGAGCGGGGGAAAGAGAGACAGAGAGAGAGAAAGACAGAGAAACACTTTGAAAAGCGTTGTAAAAGTGAGACACACACAAGCAGACACCCACACTGACAGACAGACACACTCGTGCAGATTGAAACGGAGAGATGAAAGGTTTGAAAAGAAAGCTCTGAACCGTAGTCGGCAGGATTCGAACAGACGCGGGGAGAATCCAATGGATTTCGGGACGACAACTTGACCTGTTCTGAATGCTGTTTACATTAAAATTACAAAGACCCATCGCTCTGTAACAGACGAGCATTAAGAATCAGGATGCCTGTGTGGAATGTACCTGTATTTGTGTGTCTCACTTTTTCTATGCTTTTCCGAGTGAGTCTCCGTTCCTCTGCCTTTCTTCGCTCTGTCACTCTCTCCCGCGCTCCCCACATCACTTTATTCTGGACCTTGATGAACAAAGATATGGAAATGTGAAAGGTAAGTCTTCTTTCAACAGTGCCCCGTGGAAAGTTAAGCAAATTGTCATCAAATAAATGGTTAAAATAGATTCACTGAAACCTGAAGCGTGTCTGACGCCATCTGTGGTGAGTGTCCTTAATGAGCCCACGGCAGTTCCTCGTTAGTATGGTGGTGAATATCCCCGCCTGTTATGCAAGAGACCGGGGCTTAATTCCCCGACGAAATATATCAAATCTAATTGCATTTAAAAGCTTCACTTTCATTTCTCTTGCAATTTATCTTCAACATTGGATGCGTGAAAAAACACTGAGAAACTAACTCGGACTATCACACTTTCCACAATATAATTTCACTGACATTCCAGCGATTTTAAACCTTCCTCTCTGCGTCACCTTTATGACAGAACCACAATAATGAGCAAGAAATGAAAGAAACAGTCGCGTTGTTTAATTTTATTCGTTCATGGGATGTGGGCGTCGCTGGAGAGACCAGCATTTATTGCCCATCCCTAATTGCCCTCGAGAAGGTGGTGGTGAGCCGCCATCTTGAACCGCTGCAGTCCGTGTGGTGAAGGTTCTCCCACAGTGCTGTTAGGAAGGGAGTTCCAGGATTTTGACCCAGCTACGATGAAGGAACGGCGATATATTTCCAAGTCGGGATAGTGCGTGACTTGGAGGGGAACGTGCAGGTGGTGTTGTTCCCATGCGCCTGCTGCCCTTGTCCTTCTGGGTGGTAGAGGTCGCGGGTTTGAGAGGTGCTGTCGAAGATGCCTTGGCGAGTTGCTGCAGTGCATCCTGTAGATGGTACACACTGCAGCCACTGTGCGCCGGTGGTGGAGGGAGTGAATGTTTAGGGTGGTGGATGGACCTGAGGAACTTCTGCAGCAGTGTCCTGGGGCTGAGATGATTGGCCTTTGGCAACCACTAACCATCTTCCTTTGTGCTCGGTATGTCTTCAGCCACTGGAGAATTTTCACCATGATTCCCATTGACTTCAATTTTACGAGGGCTCCTTGGTGCTACACTCGGTCAAATGCTGCCTTGATGTCAAGGGCCGTCACTCTCACCCCACCTCTGGAATTCAGCTCTTTTGTCCATGTTTGGACAAAGCCTGTAATGAGGTCTGGAGCCGAGTGGTCCTGGCGTAACCCAAACTGAGCATTGGTGAGTAAGTGCCGCTTGATAGCACTGTCGACGACACCTTCCATCACTTTGTTGATGTTTGAGAGTAGACAGATTGGGCGGTAATTGGCCGGATTGGTTGTGTCCTGCTTTTTATGGACAGGACATACCTGGGTAATTTTCCACATTGTCGGGTCGATGCCAGTGTTGTCCCTGGACTGGAACAGTTTGGCTGGAGGCGCCGCTAGTTCTGGAGCACAAGTCTTCAGCACTACAGCCGGGATGTTGTCGGGGCCCGGAGCTTTTGTTGTATCCACTGCACTCAGCTGTGAGACACACTCGCACAGACACATTACACACACGCAGCCATGTACAAACCGACACTGATACACAGATAGATAATCACACATACAGTTACACACACTGACAGACAGACACACACGTGTATGTTGAAACGCAGATATGGAAGGTTTGAAAATAAAGCTGTGAACCGTTGTCGGCAGGATTCGAAGCTGCGGGGAGGCCCCAATAGATTTCTGGTCCATTGCCTTCAGCACAACGATTTAACCTCAACTAAAACCTGCTCACTTAAAATGGCAACGACCCATCGCTCTGCAACACACGGGCACCAAGGTTCACTAGGCCTGTGTGTGTAATGTGTATGTTTGTCTCACTTGTTCTAAGCTTTTCTGAGTGGGTCTCCTCTTTCTCTGCCTTTCTCTCTCTCTCTGTCACTCTTTCCCGCGCTCCACACATCACTTTATTCTGGCACCTTGACTAACAAAGAGATGGAAATGTGAAAGGAAAGTTTTCTGTCAACAGAGGCCCGTGGAAAGTTTGTGTGCAACGTGCCTGAGGGTCACTTCCACGCTTTTCTGAGTGTCTCACAGTCTTTCTTTCTCCCTGTCATTTTGTCCCCAGCTCCCCACATCATTTTGCTCTGTACCTTGACCAACAAAGTGATGGAATTGTGAAATGTAAGACCTCTTTCAACAGAGACCCATGGAAAGTTAAACAAACTATCATCGAATAAATAGTTTAAAAAGATTGACTGGAACAGACAACATGTCTCAGACCATCTGTGGTGAGAGGACATTCACTTCGTGCATCAGTTCTCCGTTAGTGGGAGCACGCGGAAGACCGAGGTTCAATTGTGGCATTAAAAGTCTCACTTTTATGTTTCTGGCCATTTATCTGCAAAATTGGATGCAGAAAATCTATTGATAAAATGTTCCCACCTTCCCGAAATTAATTGCACTGATATTCCAGCGAATCTCAGATCTCTCTAATCTGCTCCACTCTGGCCTTTCAGTCTGAAGATTGTGGGTTCAAGCCCCACCCCACCAGAGAGCTGAGCAGAGCAGAGGTTCCCAAACCGGGAACCGGACAAGGTTATCAAGGGGTCTGAGAAGAGGGAGGCCGGTGAAACTCACAAAACAGGAGATGCCTGCAATACCAATCGTCTCCAGTGGTGGCGCTGCAGCTCTCCCCTCAACTCTCTCAGTTTGATGCTATCACAATTGCCCACAACAAAAATTTGCATTGATATCGAGTCTTTAACGCAGCAAAACGCCCCAAGGCGCTTCACACCAGCGTAATCGGACAAACAATTGACGCAGAGCCGCATGACTGGTCTAGTTATCAGCCGTCGCTCAGTGGGCATCAGTCTTGGCAACGAGCTCACAATGTGTTGAAAGAAGGCTTGTCTTTCACATATTCCATCTCTTTGTGAGTCAAAGTCCAGAATGAAATGATGTGGGGAGCGGGGGAAAGAGTGACAGAGAGACACACTGAAAAGCGTTGAATAAGTGAGACACACACGGACAGACACAATACACACACACTGACACAGCAGACACTGATACACAGATAGATACTCAAACACACAGGTACACACAGTGACAGACAGACACACACATGTCGGTTGAAACGCAGACGTGAAGGGTCTGAAAACAAAGCTCTGAACCTGCACGGGGAGACCCCATTGAATTTTTTATCCATCGCCCGAAACAACTCGGCCACGTCTGCGAGAGCTCAGCTAAATGCTGCTCACTTAAAATTGCAACCATCCATCGCGCTGCAACAGACGGGCACCAAGAACGACCGTGCCTCTGGGTGTAATGTGTGTGTGTCTCATTTTTTCTCAGCTTTTCTGTGTGAGTGTCCGTTTCTCTGTCTTTCTCTCAATCGTCCAATATTCCGTTTGCCTTCTGAATTACTTGCTGCACCCGCATGGTGACTTTTTGTGTTTCATGTACGATGACACCCAGATCCCTCTGTACTGCAGCATTTTGTAGTATTTCTCCGTTGAAATAATATTTTGCTTTTTTATTGTTCCTTCCAAAGTGGATGACTTCACATTTTCCCACCTTATATTCCATCTGCCAAATTTTTGCCCATTCGCTCAACCTGTCAATATCCCTTTGTGTCACCCTCGCAACTTGCTTTTCCACCTATTTTCGTATCATCAGCAAATTTGGCAACAATACACTCTGTGCCTTCATGCAAGTCATTGATATATATTGTAAATAGTTGAGGCCCCAGCACTGATCCCTGCGGCACCCATCAGTTACCGATTGCCATTTTGAAAATGACCCTTTAATCCCAACTCTTTGTTTTCTGTTAGTGAGCAAACCCCCAATCTATGAGCTCTTATCTTGTGCCTGTTATTCTCTGCGTGGTAAAGGTCAGAAGCAGTGGCAGGAAGCGGCAGAAGGCACGGGTGTGTGTAAGCGTGGAGTATAACAAGCAGCAGGGATATCACCTTTTCTGTGGCACCTTATCGAATGCCTTTTGGAAATCCAAATATACTGCATCCATTGGTTCCCCTTTATCCACCCTGATCGTTACTTCCTCAAATAACTCCAATAAAATTTTCAGACACGATTTCCCATTCATAAAACCATGTTGACTATTCTAGATTGTATGATGAGTCCGCGAATGTCCTGCTCCGACTTCTTGACAATGGATTTTCATTTTGCACACACTCGGATCGGTTGAAACGCAGAGATAAAAGGATAAAATGATAACTCTAAACCGTAGTCGGCAGGATTCGAACCTGCGCGGGGAAACCCCAATGGATTTCTAGTCCATCGCGTTAACCACTCGGCCACGACTACTTGCTAACAGCACAATGCTGCTCACTTAAAATCGTAATAATCCAGCGCTCTGCGACACCGAGCCGCAGAACTGGTGTGGGTATCAACCGTCGGTGAGGGGGTCGGTTGTTCACGCCAGTTACTCGTTTGTATTGTGGTGGGTATCCCTACCTATTACATGGTCGACCTGGCTTCAAATACACCTGGACGATGAACTTCTCCTCCCTTTAAAGATATCATTTATCTCGAACATTGGACGTGTGATAAAAAGACTGATGAACGAACTCGGACAATCCCACTTTCCACAATATAATTTCACTGATATTTCAGCGATTTTAAATCTCACTCTCCGCGTCACCTCGATGTCAGAACCACAATAATGAGCAAGAAATGAAAGGCAGAGTCGCGTTGTGAAGAGACCCGGGCTAATTCAGCATCCCGAGTGGCTGATGGAGGCAGATTCAATGATGGCTTTCAAAACGGAACGGGATAAGTACTTGAAAGGAAAAAGGTTGCAGTGCTAGAGGGATAGCGCGGGGGAGTGGGACTAGCTGGATTGGTCTTGCATAAAGCCGGCACGGAGACGATGGACCAAAAGGCCTCCTTCCGTGCTGTCACCTTTCTCTGATTCTGTGATGCAAATGGCAAAAGAGAGTCAATGATCAGTATCAAAATGTAACGCAAACCGCACCTACCAGGAGTGGGGTTCGGACCCCACGCGGGGATAAAACCATCGGATCTTAAATCCAACGCCTTAACCACTCGGCCATCCTGGTCCTTTCATAATGTTGCTCCATGTGTAATGTACTTGAGAGTCACTTCTTCTACGGTTTTGTTTGTCATCAAATAAATGGTTGGAATGGATTCAATGAAATTTGAAGCGTGTCCAACGCCAACAGTGGGGAGTGTCCATCAACTGCTCACGCCAGTTCCTCCTTCTTGTTGTGCTGAATATCCCCATCTGTCACGCGGTTGATCAGGGTTCAATTCTCCAATGTCGAAATCCCGGTGTTGTTGCCTTTAAAAGCTTCACTTTCATTGATCTCCACTATTTGATGTGGAAAATACACTGAAAGTCGAACTCGGACCATCCGACTTTCCACAATTTAATTTCACTGATATTCCAGCGATTTTAAAACCTGCTCTCTGCCTCACTCTTCACCTCGATTTCAGAACACTAATAATGTGCAAGTTATAAATCCGCAGAATCGAGCTGTTTGCAGACCCGGGCTAATTCAGCCGCTCAAAATAGAGAGAGAGAGACATACAGAAAGGAATTTATTTCCAATATTTGATGTGGAAAAAACATTGAAAGACTAACTCGGACCATCCCACTTTCCAAAATTTAATCTCACTGATACTCCAACGATTTTAAAACTCTCTATTAAGGTCTCTCTATCTCTCTCTCCCCATGTCTCCATCTCTCTCCCTCGTTTTCTCTCTCTGTCTCTTTCTATCTCTCTCTCTGTGAATCTTTCCACAATGGCCCGTAAAATGAACTGTCATGAAATTATTAGTTCAGGCGGAATAGTCGAAATCCAATGCTCCTCAATCAGTCGATTGTCGCAATCAGTTGCTTCAAGCTGTTGATCTGACTTCACCCGATGAAGAACATTATCATCCGTTTTTGGTGCGTGGGGTGCGGTGGCCAATTGGAAAAGCGTTGGTCTCATTATAATAGAAAAGCGCGAGTTCGATCCCCGTCCGTACCTGTTTCCAGCTTTAACTTTTAATGAAATGACCGATTTGATGACAGTTTGTTTCACTTTCCACGGGCCACTGTTGAAAGACGACTCACTGTTCACATTTCCATCTCTCTGTTAGTTAAGATCCAGAATAAAGTGATGTGGGGTGCGAAGAAAAGAGTGGGAAAGAGAGACACTCAGAAAGAGAGCGAGACACTGGGACAGAAAGAGACTCTCTCGGTCTGTCTGAGTCTGTGTCAGTCTCTCTCCCTCTATCTGTCCAATACCCGCAGATTTGAGAATCACAGGGTCAAAGAAGGAAACAGATTGGAACAAATTGAGACTGTGTCCTGTTTCAAAACCGACTCCCAGGAAAACGGCTCCGGTTGAATCATTAAATGGTTAATATTTTCTTCTTCTTTCTCTCAATCGTCCAATATTTCGTTCGCCATCTGGATTACCTGCTGCACCTGCATGGTGACTTTTTGTGTTTCATGTACGATGACACTCATATCCCTCAGTACTGCAGCATTTTGTAGTATTTCTCCATTCAAATAATATTTTGCTTTTTTATTTTTCCTGCCAAAGTGGATGAATTCACATTTTCCCACCTTATATTCCATCTGCCAAATTTTTGCCCATTCGCTTAACCTGTCAATATCCCTTTGTAGATCCTTTGTGACACCCTCGCAACTTGCTTTTCCACCTATTTTCGT